>NW_027507758.1:207161790-207531790 GCF_037356315.1 Lithobates pipiens
GTTACGCTCGACTCGAACATCGGGCTCATCCCTAGTTAGGAGTTGTCTGGAGGTGGGGTGATGAGGAGATGAAATTTGAGCTTTCATGTGTTATGCTTTGACTTAGCAGGCCAATAGATGTCCACTTTATTGCCCAACGTGTAATAGTTAGCTATAGTGTGTTTAAGGTTATTTTCAAATTTGTACAGAAGTAGGGATCTGAGTGAGGGTTTCAGCTCTATGAGTTCACTTTGATGTTGATCAAAGTGTACATGGGTCAGTATCATTAAGATCATTCAGTTCAAAGAAAGTTATGCCCACAATTGAGCTCTATGTGAATTTCTTTATCCGCCAGTAGAGTGGAGTTTTCATAAAACAGTACCCTGTGACCTGGCCATGCAATTATATAGGGGGCTATGAAAGCCTCCTTGTAATACCAACACATTTGAAAAAAATAAAAATAAAATGATATACAAGTATAAATACAATTAACCACTTTCTGCAGAATCACATACATGTCTGATGTGACCGATGTGAGTGTGCAATGTACAGGGATAGGGACAATTGTAGACACTCAGGTTGAACTGGATGGACTGGTGTCTTTATGCAACCTTACCAACTATGTGACTATACATGTTATACTGGGTTTATGGGTGCAGCTCTATGTCATAACCCCCTATAATTGTTTTTTATTTTTATTCAGCAATGCTTTCATCTAAAAGCAATCCTAGAAGCTGATTAGCCCATTCATTGCTTACAGGCACAGTATTCGATCTGGCAGTGGCGTTGGGTTATTAGAGCTGGTCGAGGACCGGAAAGGTCCCTGTCCATCTCTATGGTTTAGGAGGCCGGAGCGACGTCATGATGTCACTTCTGGTCAGGGCAGATGTAAATACTGAGATAATTTTTTTTTTTTTAAATCTCATGCTTTCCAGGGTAGAGTAGAGATCTGGTGTCTTATAGACTGCAAATGTCTCCATAAAGAGGACCTGTCATGGGATGTTTACTTTTCTTGTGATAGAAATAAAAGCATATGTAGGTCAGGTACACATGTAAACGTTCGTAAGTGAAGTATCGCCGAGAGCGTTCTAGCAAGAACAATAATTCTAATGTTAGACCTCTTCTAACTCTAAACTGGTAACCTGTGGAGATTTTAAGTTTGTCACCATTCAATGAGAGTGCACAATTTTAAAGTGAGTTAGGTATCCATTTACGCTGCATATCATCATATTTTAACAAAAAAACAGGTTATACAGTGCCTTGCAAAATTATTAATTTGCCTCACAACCTGGAATTAACATGCATTGTTTGAGGATTTGCATGATTTAATTTACAGAACATCCTCACAATTTTGGAGATGTTTTTATTTTTTATTGTAAAGCAAACAGATAGTACAAAATAATAGAAAAAGGCAATGTGCATAACTATTCACCCCCCTAAAGTCAATACTTTGTAGAGCTACCTTTTTGCGGCTATTAATATATTAAAGAGATGGTGTTGCATTGTTCTAAGAAATAGCAAAAAAATTATACAATAGTGACAAGATAGATTGGACAGAGTAATGAGTATTTTTCACCAAGAGATGGTGATAAAGATGCAATTGGAGAAATAAGTTGCTACAACCAGCAGTACCGGTAGGGAGCCAGTAAATGCAAAGTGCAGCAAATTATATATCTCAGTATAAAGAAAAAAATAATAACTACTAAAAAATAAAGTTGAGATAATATTCAATAAAGAGCAACAGAAACTCTTGTAATCAAGTATAAGATACCGTGCAACAATAGCTAATTGGTACCTTCACCTTTCAATTACAGGTGTAACGTGACATCAAAACATATCAAAGAGCAAAGTGCAGAATACCTTCTGTGCAAAAATGCAAATAAAAACAAATATATAGTGTATACAAAATAAGTTCAAAATCTGCAATAAAACGCAAGGTGAATAATATCACTATATGGTAAACAGTATATAGTCAATGGTATATATACAGTATACCAGAAGGTGTACAGATAGTAATACCGTGCAAAAAAAGAAGAAAGAAAAACTATTTTTATGTGCTAAGTGGAGCTAGCCTGTGCAAGGCAATACAAACATGCAAAAATAGGGTTTCAAAACAGCTTACCTATAAAAGCCTTTCCTTTGATGTACATGAGGGGACACAGAGTCATAGTAATTATTAAGTGGGTTATATCGGCATATCAGGTGCTGGACAATGGCACACCCCTAAGGTGTATACTTCCCCCATATAACCCCTCCCATTACTGGGAGTCCTCAGTTTTGTAGCCGAACAATCAAAGTGTATAAGAAGAAGGGAGGGACCACTGTGTCCCCTGATGTACATCAAAGAAAATGATTTTACAGGTAAGCAGTTTTAAAAATCCTATTTTCTTTTCTTGCATCAGGGGACACAGAGCCATAGTAATAACTATGTGGGATGTCCAATAGCAACGGCAAAAGAGGGGGGGGGGGGGTGCGCAGAATCAAGGAAACAGGGGAGGCCAGAGGACTCATACTGCAGTGTATGTTGTGCCCAAAGGCAATCTCCTCATGACCTTTAATACTGATTTGAAAAAAATCGGATAAACGTCTGAACCAAAGACCGATGTTGCAGTCTTACAGATCTGAGCCATAGAGGCCCGATGATGCGCCACACAAGAGACACTAATTGCCCTGGATGAGTGTGCTCTTAATATGAGAAGGCAGAATTTTCTTCTTTAAGCTGAAGCTTGATCAATCACTTGACAAATCCATTTGGAAAACAGTGGATCTTGACACTGCCAGTCCATATCTTGGACCCTCTGGCGGTACAAACAAAACCCGTTGTTTTGCGAACCTGAGCGGTCGCCCTTAAATAGATTCTGATCGCTCTTACTACATCAAGAGACTGTAGTGCTTTCTGTTCCCCAGATTAAGGCTTCTGGAGAGAAATGAGGAAAAATAATAATTTGGTTTAATGAAAGCCTGTTAACACTTTTGGTAAGAATTCAGGATGAGGACATCAAACCAGCTCGTCCTTATGCACGATGAAATATTGCTATTACAAGACAGAGCCGTTATACTCTAATAAGAGTGGGAAGCAAGAGGCCGTAGGAAAAACATCGACACAGCCTGGATCTGGCTCTTGATAAATGTCAAGGCCAGCTTCATTTCAGATCCCATATGCAGGAATCCTGCCTATTGACATAGTTCCTGGGGTGCCACCCCTGGATCCATACCAAGAAACCTATGCCTTCCAGATTCTATAGTAAGTGATTCTGGAAGCCGGCTTGCTGGCATTAGTCAAAGTAGACACTACTGAAGGAGATCACCCACAATCTTTTATAGAGTGGGATTCAACAGTCAAAACTGTTAAACTTCTTGTCCGTAAAGTAGGATGAAATACCGGACCCTGTGCAAGAAGGTCTGGTTATAATGGCCGAGTCCAAAAGGACTTCAACTGCCCTCTTTATGATCTCGATAAATTAAGATCTTCTGGGATCCACTGGGGCCACCAGAATCAACTCCTGTTCCTGCTTAATCCTGTGGAGAAGGCACGGAAGTAGCAGAGCTGGAGGTAATACATAGATCAGTGAGAACTGATCCCCTGGGAAGATTAATGTGTCTGTTCCACCTGCTAGCGGACCCCTTATTTGACATAAAGTTGTCCACCTTATTAATGAATCCGGACACAAATGGGGCCATCTCCGGAGCACCCCATCTGACATCTTGCTAGGAAGATGTCGGGGTGAAGAGATCATTCTCCCGGAAATAATTGTTGGCCTCTCAAGTAGTGCACCTGAAATATTAAAATTGACGATAGGCAAGGTGTGTTGTGTTCTGTCAAAGCTTGAACATTATTAACCTCTTTTTGGGCTGGACAACTTCTCATGCCTCCCCTGGTAATCAATGTAAGCCACCGCCGTGGCTCTGTCAGACTGAATCCTGTCAGGACAGTCCTGTACAGGTCTGAACACCAGGATTCTATGGCCAGATGTACTGCCTGAAACTTCTAACAAAGTTGATGATAGGCAAGGTCCTCTAACCTGGACCATCTCCCCGGGACATAATCTTCTTCCAGGGCTGCTCCCCAGCCTAGACGGCTGGCATCTGTTGTTAACACCTTGCAGGATAAAGATTTTTACAACCACCAAGTTAGGCTCTGACCTATGTCGGGAGCCAAGCATATTGGAAACAAACAAGGCCTGGAAACAATCCAAAGACATGCAGGTAGGTAAATTGGCTTCTGTTCAAAATTGGCCCTAAGATATGAATGGGGGCCTTGGATTGTGGGCTCCTTGAGGGTAGGGACCAACATGAGTGTGCAATGTACAGGAATGGGGACAATTGTAGACACTCACTCAGGTTGAACTGGATGGACTGGTGTCTTTATTCAACCTAACTATGAAACTAAGGCCTGAATCCTCTTTATTCCAGACCAACAGGGTGGTGTCTTGAAGCAGTCTTTGAATAAAACTGCGCATAAGGGATGGCCTTGAAGGAGGCCACCAATTCCCCTAAAAATCTCCTGCAGCCAAAATGAAGGAATTTGCCTTTCCTGATAAGTTGAATTAGTCCTACAATGGAACGGATTCACGTCTGGGGTAAGAATACCTTCTTCTGTATAGTATCTATAACCAGCCCCCAAGTAACCTCCTTGACTGTCTTAAGGAGAATCTTCCTAGGCTGAGAATCCAACCTAAAGATTTCAGCTATCTACAGCTGAGATCAGACTCTGGTATTAGACCTGAGACTGAATGATCAATTCAAAGTAGATCTTCTAATAGGCTAGGACCGCTATGCCTTGAGCCTTTAACCTGGCTAAAGGAGGTGCCAGAATCTTTCAGAACACTAATGGAGCCAAATGGCAGGGTCACAACTGAAAAAAAATCATTTTATATTTCAAACCACAGAAATGTCTGGTAAGCGGGAAACTTTGGCACATGGAGATATGCAACTCCCCTCCTTGCAGGATGGACACAGCCGATCAAATTATGAAAGGATTGAATGTTTAAGTGCCGATTCAGATCTTCGAGATCTAGAATGGGTCTTACCTCTATTACCCCTGTTCCACTAAGGGAACCTCCGATATCACTGACTGGGATAACAGCTGATCCAGAGGCCAGAAAGAGAAACTTTGTTCCTCTGGATCCTTAGGGACATTCCCCAAGGAGACAAACTCTTGCATAAAGACTGCCCCATCAGCAGCCTAAGGACCCCACAGGCAGCACCAAAACAGGGACCCGAACCCCGGACCCTCAGATATGCAACTCCCCTCCTTGCAGGATGGACACAGCCGATCTAATTATTAAGGGATCAGATGTTTAAGTGCCGATTCAGATCTTCGAGATATAGATCGGGTCTTACCTCTCTGCTTGGCTCTGGCACCTTAAAAGGTTTGAGCAAAAAACCCTTGTTCCACTACGGGAATCTCTGATATCACCAACTGGCATAACAGCTGATCCAGAGACCAGAGAGACAGTTTGCTTTCTTTCTGGAACCTTAGGAGCATTCTCTGAGGAGACAGACACTCCTGCATAAAGACTGCCGCATCAGCAGCCCCAAGGACCCCACAGGCAGCACCCAAACCCTCAGATCGAAAGCAGACAGGGCCCTCCGGACTCTTGAAAATCTAGATGTAACCTAGAGAAAAAAAAAAATACATCACAGAAAACACTCTGCTTTTAATATTGTCCCTGCCAGACTGAGAATCGCAGGACATTTCCCCTCACTCAAAGTGGGGGTGCTCCTTCATAAGAAGGCCTTGACATTCTGCTTCATGGGCTTTCTACCCCAAGATCCTGGTGCTGCCCCTGTCGAGACTGCCTAAAGGCAGATATCCCAGGCATTAGGAGAGGCTGCATAATTAAAGGAGAACTGTTTGAAACTCCTTTATTGGTAAAGAGAGCTTTACCCCTTTTGGATGTACTTATCCACTCTAAATAGTCGTACCCCAGGAAGGGACTTAGACTGGTTAAGGGTTTTCACCTGGTGCTTCAGCCGATCAATAACTCAGACATGGACCTCTGCAAAAATGCACTAGTCCACGTATAAGCCATAGGGCTTAAACTATCGAGTCCTTCATAGCATCTGTGAGACACAGTGCTTCAAATACACCAGCCCCTTTGCCGGGCCTGCTGATCAGGCAGAACTTTCAGGTATCTCACTGCTGTTCCTTAACCCCCTGGGGGGCCACATTCCAATGCTTTGGCGTGACTCAAATTTGCTCCACCACAATAGTGGAGCAGATATTAAAGGGTTAATGGACTGAGCTACTCCAATTGCAGCCAGAACTGCAAAAGACATCTGGTCTTTAAAAGGAAAATCCAACCTTAACTTGCTGGATCATTTAACATCAGTGCATTATCCACTGGACATGTGAGACTCTGCTCACTGAGGTCATTGCAGTATCAATTGCTGGAACCCCCCACCATTTCTCTTATAGAAATGTTCCCAGTCAGAATACACAGCTATGCATGAATAGGACAAACATGCCCAGGTGGGGGAGGTTCAAATGAACCCTATTAGAGGTAGATACCTCAGAAGCCTGTGCTGCAGGCAACAAAAGGGTTAAGGGAATAGACAAAACACCTGACTTGTGCGGCTACTTCCTCCCTGTTAGGAGCCTCTGAAGAGGAAAATAAGTATCTTCCAATATTTGGGAAGATGTACCTGATCCCCAGCCTCCTGCACCTTAACAAAAGGGCCCAGAGGACTAACTGTGAATCTGCTATGTTTAGTTCTACTATGGAGAGACATCATACCAATAATCTTTTAAATGGTAGAAGAAAAACCTGTTTGTATGAAATACACAGGGACAGAAGTGTTCTACCCTTGACGCCTTCATCTGACTGGCCATATTTTTCTTTCTACCTCTCGGGGGAGGAAGACATTCTTTTGGAAGGGTTTTTAGTTTGTTATATACCATTAACCCCTTAGAGGGGTTTCTGGTCCCTTTGCTTTGTACTGTAAGCTATGAGTGACAGAGGCAGTACCAGTAAAATAATGTTTCACTTGCTAGGCTATTGTACAGTACAATAACTGCTATTAATCCTAGCTATACAGTACAATGTTGCCAAAAGGAAAATGACAGTCACCAAACCTGACCAGCAACCACTCTGCTCTGTCCCTCCACCGCCAGGCAGTAGCTTCTCTTGCAGAGCTCTAACTACTTCCTACATGTGTGGCCGGCATCTGATGCCATTTAGCCACGCCCCACATTCCTGTTTCAAACAGGGAATCAAATCTAGCACGTGAGCACCGGCATCATGGCGGGCGGTAAATCCTCCGGCGAGGGGCCGCAACTTGCCAAAAAAACAACAACTTTTTTCTCTTTTTTAAACAACAAGAGGCAGCTGGCTGGCATTCAAATAGATCAAAATTGCCAATCTGGGGGCCCAGGAAGTGATCAGACCCCCCTTCATACCTGAGGGTTTGAGCTGGCTTGAACCGAGAGGAGAGTGGAGCTTTTGCTGTTTTCAGCATCAGAATGGTGATTGCTCAATACAGCCTCCAGTGGTGACACAGACATGACATGACAACAAAATACATGGAAGTAGAGATTATCTCCCCTACCTTTCCTCGCAGCAGGGTTTGTCAGTGATAAAAAAAAAAACACAACAATCTTCACCCTTCACGGTAGGTTCAGCGACCTTGAAAGGAAACCATCAGGAATAGGGGTACCCTCAGGTAATCCCGCAATTCTGGACTTGCGAGAAGATCCTGCCAGTAAACTTTTATGGGCCTTACTACTAAAAAGTACTGGATCCCAGGGCCCAGCTTTAAAAGCATTCACAAGCAAAACCTTGCGTCTTCGGATGACGAGGCTGTGGGTACCGTTCATTTAGTCCATTACGGAGACATCAGAACGGATCCAGTCAGGATGCCTGGCTCTCAAAGGATTACTGCCCGTGGAGCTCGGTACACACATCATTACATGTGCCCAACACTTTTGTGGTAAAGAGATAACTGCATATATAGAAACACTGGCAATATCAGCATCTTCTCCCTATATCCCTGAATCTAAGTGGATATTTATATATCTGGACCCCAGTGGATTCTTTTTTTCTCTTTCATCTTTGTCTCTCAGTAGAAGCTGGAGTAAATCAAAAGAGGGGGAGTGCCATATAGTGTAGTAATTTTAAAAGCAATCAGCATATTTATTAATATACAGGGTACTCACATCAACAAATAAAAAACAACACTTATCTCCTACAAGTGGCGAGCTTGTTTGCCTACGTCAGTATGAAGCGCCTATCCCGTTCCTACTTGTGACGTCACAATCAGGTGACTTCATCAGGGGATGCTGGGAGGGCGTACAGAAGGTCTTTATATAGTATGCAATAATTTAACTGAACAGCAGCCATTTTCTTGTAGCTTCCCATGTTATGCATATGGCAGACATTTTCCGTCAGACCGCAGATATACAGCCATTTTCTTGGCTATCAAAACTAATATGATTAATGGTTATCTATTCTTTTACGGAAGGAGGGCCATAACCCGGGCGTGGCCATTTTATAGGTTATATCCAATATTAGCGATAGCTGTGTCTAATTATAGAATCTGTAAGTTTGATACCGCGAATGGGAGTTTGAAAAAGGGGATAAGTCTAAGGACTAAATACACATAAGAGGGAATGTAAAGTAAAGAGATTATAAGGATTAAAAATACATAATTAGGGGGGCGTGGCTAGCCGGCGGAGCGGATGGATGCTCAGTGAAGAGCTCCTCTTAGCTACGGGCCAAAAGGGGGTCTTTCTACAGCTTACAAGCCTCGTTTTTCGGCGCAATTGTTCCCAGGAGGTGCGGGCAAGCCAGAGGATGCCTCATCGAAAACGGAAAAGCGGTGGCAAACCGAACAAACTCCCGGATTACTTCTTCACACAGCGGCGGTATGCTGAGCAAGATGGCGGCGGTACACGTGGCGGAGGAGAGCAGAGAGGACGTGATAAATCTAGTAAGCAACAGCCTGTCTCTCACACCGCTCTATGGGAAAAGCTACCAGCACTCCTCCACCATCAGGAGAGAACAGCCCAGCAAAGAGCAAGCCCAGACTGGACAGCACGGACAAAGATGAGGCTGAGGTAAGCCTAGACTCCTCGTTGGAGGATACTAGAGAGCTACAGGACTCCCTCTCAGAGTTTCCCACTACTAATGCCCCTATTCTGGATACTACCTTAAAGGACATGCTAGTGTCCCTAAGATCCACTATTCACTCTGATATTCAGGCTCTCACTAGAAACTTCAAGTCAGAAATAGCTTCAGTTTCTAACAGAGTGACACATGTGGAGGCCAAAATGGGGGAGTTTGCAATGACTTTTAATGATTTGGTGGATGCCCATAATGATAGGGAAGAGGAGATGATGCTTATGAAGCTTAAACTGGCAAATTTGGAGGACAGGTCTAGGAGAAATAATGTCAAAATCCGGGGTATACCCGAGTCAGTTAAACCTCCAGATCTGAAACAGCATTTTCTGCAAATAGTGAAAGCGGTCCTGCCAGATGCACCGCTGGAAGATCTTGTAGTAGATTGCATCCACAGGCTTCCCAAACCCAAACATGTGGCGGCTCATCTTCCCAGAGACACAATTGCTAGCATCCACTTTTATCATATTAAAGACCAATTCATGGCAGCGACCAGACGCAGAGATTCCTTACCGGATGATCTTCAGGACCTGTCTTTCTTTGCTGATTTATCAGCGTTTACAATGCAACAACGCAGGCAACTCTCCACGATCACAAAAGTGCTAAACAACCATCGAATTACGTATCGGTGGATATACCCTGCGAGACTGCAAATTGTTAGAGAGGATGCTACACATCTCATTTCCACTTTGAAGGAAGGTATGCGACTCCTGCAGGATTGGAAGATCCTAAACCCAGAGCCTGAAGACGACTCAGATCAAGGATGACTTTGCGCCACTCCATGGGTGTCAACCATGGACACGAGCAAGTTTGTTACAAGGGGATCATACCCCTATACCCCCCCTTAAGTGCCCGGCTGCTATGTAGCCGTTTACAATCTTTGCCAACTTTAACAGACTATAACTGTTACATTACTACCCCCTCGAGTAGAGCGGTGATCTCACCGCACAGGTCTTAAAGCGATTCGCTGGTCAAGGTAGCGAGTTGTCTCTACTGACCGATTTGAGTTATTTGTTCATTACGGTTCTGTTATATTCAGATTTCTGTTTATATCCGACTCCCCTTAGTGGGACTGTGGTTTATCCGTTTTTTTCTTTTCTTTACTACTGTTTTCAAGTTTCAGTGTTGAACACATCTCTCTTTTTGGGGATACCATACAGATCATACACGATTATAGCTCTCGCCTAGAAACTCTCAAGTGCCCAGTGCACATAGGAGACTCCTTCCACTTTAACATCCAAGCAGTACTCAGTCCTAATTACCCCAAATGACGTAGGTACAAGGAGTTCCCTGTTGCCATGCCCTTCCGTATAACCTCCCTGAATGTAAAGGGCCTTAATAGCCCTTTCAAGCGGCAACTAGCTTGGAAGGAAGCCAAACGGCTACGTAGTGACATAATATGTTTCCAAGAAACTCATTTTGCAGCCCAGAAAACTCCAGTGTTCCAGAACAGACAATTTCCCCATGTGTATTTGGCCAGCTTTTCTTCCAAAAAGAGAGGTGTGGCTATTGCCATAAAAAACACGGTGCAATTTAAATGTATAGAAACGATTTCGGATGTGCTAGGTCGCTATATCATCTTGATATGTGAAATTAATAATGTAAGATTCACCCTGATTAATGTCTATGCTCCCAATACCAAACAACTATCCTTTATGAACAAAATGAGAAAGAGTATCTAAGGTGCAACAAGGTCGAGTGTTGTGGTGTGGTGACTTTAATGCGATTGCGGGAGGAGCAATGGATGTTTCCAGACACGGTAGACCACAGACCAGCAGGGTGTCTTTAGAGAGATTCCTTGCCCAATCTGAGCTATTTGATGTATGGCGCTGCCAACATGCTTCCGAAGCTGATTTTACATTTTATTCCAATGTTCACCAGAGCTACTCTCGAATAGATTTGTTTTTAGTTGATAAGTTTACCTTGCAGCAAATTTCCAGGTCGGAGATCCACTGCATATCATGGTCCGACCATGCCCCGATTTCAATTGATGTGGTGGATCGCCGCCTGGAAACGAGGGCTAATAGATGGAGGAATGATATTTATACCCTGTCACAACCCTGCCACAAACAGTTCATAGAAAAAGAACTTACAGATTTTACCCGCAATGCTCCCTCTGTGTCCGATCCCTTTATCTTGTGGAACTCCCACAAGGCCTTTATTAGGGGCTTACTTATACAGTTGAGTAGTAAACTTAAGAAACAAAGGACAGAGAAATTAAATGGCTTATTAGATAAAATACAACAATTAGAAACTGAAAATAAGCGGCAACCTTCTCGGTTCCTCATAGAGACTCTCTTTACGACAAGGCAGGAATTAAGAACACTGTTACTTGCTCAACATGACAAACAGTACAGAGCTCTGAAAGCCTGAACATATAGATATGGTAATAAGGCGGGTAGATTACTGGCGGATCAGGTCAGGGACAAAATTATCCAGCAAAAACTGCCCTTCCTACTGGACCCTAGAACTAACAAAAAACATACCAACCCAAAAGAAATAGACATTTTCAGTGATTTTTATGAATCACTGTATAATCTACATGCAGATGCGGCCACGCCTCAACCCACCGAGTCCTCTATTAACGACTTTTTAGAATCGATCGAACTACCCAAGATTTCAACCGATGACCTTACCCAATTGAATGAGCCCTTTACGCTACAAGAAATTACAAAAGCTATCACCACTCTTCCGCGAAATAAAGCTCCAGGCCCTGATGGCTTTTCATCAACTATTCAACCCTATTTTGACTCCGTTCTTATCGCAGGTGTTTGATGCGGCTACCACAGCAGCATCATTCCCCCAAGAGATGCTTATAGCGACGATTATTACCTTACCTAAACCAGGGAAAGAGCCCAACGCACTGCAAAATTTCCGGCCAATTTCGCTCCTCAACGTGGATGTGAAACTCCATGCCAAATTAATAGCAAACAGATTGAAAAATATTCTCCCCAAATTGATTAATTATGACCAAGTGGGGTTTGTTTCAGGTCGCCACACTACCGACGCTACCAGACGATTGATCAATCTTCTTTCCCTAATCGAACACAAAAAGGAGCCTTCTCTGCTTCTTTCATTAGAAGCAGAGAAGGCTTTTGATAGGATTCATTGGGGTTATCTACGGGGGGTGCTTACTAAATTTGGAATAGACGGAGCGATACGTAATGCAGTTCTAGCCCTCTACTCACACCCCTCAGCGCATGTGTATACGGAAGGCATGTACTCGAAGCCCTTTGCTATAACAAATGGGACTAGGCAAGGTTGCCCCCTCTCCCCTATTATCTTTGCCCTCGTCATGGAACCGCTAGCGGAAAAACTAAGGGAAAACCGTCTTATTGAGGGCATCCGAGCAGGTGAACATCAGTACAAAGTCTCATTGTTTGCAGATGACGTCATACTGTCCCTCTCTGATCCTGCAGTTTCGTTACCAGCAGCTCATTCAGTATTAACTGAGTTTTATGTTTCCTATTACAAAATTAATACGTCTAAGTCGCTTATCTTAGGAATGAACGTTAAACCGTCAGTGGAACTGTACCTTAAGCAAACATTCCCTTACCCCTGGACCGACACTTCGATTAAATACTTGGGAGTGAATCTTACATTCCCTACTGACTCGCTTTACAGAGAGAATTTTGCACCCCTGCTGAATATCTTCCAACAAGATATTAACAGACTACAAAAATGTTATCTTTCCTGGTCAGGCCGCATCGCAGCGTATAAAATGTTTGTGCTTCCTAAATTAACCTATTATTTTCGAGCCCTGCCCATTCCTCTACCAAATTCTTTTTTCGTTAGGCTGCAAAAACAGTTGTTGCACTTTGTTTGGGATGGAAAGAAATCTAGGTGCTCCCTGCATATGCAATATAGACACAAATCCACAGGGGGTATGGGAATCCCGATTTTAAAAGACTACTATACTGCATTTCTATTAGATCAATTGAGATACTGGTTTACGGAGGGGGAGGCTAGGCCGTGGTGCAGGTTGGAGAGGCTTTGGTTACGTGATTTGTCTCCGGAGGCTCTCCTAATTGCAGCATGCATTGACAAGCGCACTGAAATCCCTAACCACCCCACCATCCAAGCTTCAGTGATAGCCTGGAAAGAAATAGCAACTAAAGGCAATGAATTCTATCCATCGAAAAACATACCAATTCCCCTAGAAGTTACAAAATGGATAATACCAAATATTAGATTGACAAACTGGCTCTCTCGTAAGCTGAAAGACTGGTCAGACATAACCTCACAGGGTAAGATTGTTCCTTTCCATGTTTTACAACAGACATTCCATCTCCCCAACTCTGAATTTTTGACATACACACAGCTAGCCTCATACTTTCAAACGCTTCAAGTGTTGAGTATTCCAGTTCTTGAAAAGATCTGGCTCCGCCTACACTCAAACTCTCCAAAACCAAAGGGCATTTCAGTGCTTTATAATGCTTTAGATTCCAAAGATGCCTTTACGAAATCTACATACTTCATTGGCTGGGAAAGGGAACTAGGCAAAGACTTTACAGATCTTCAATGGAAAACAGCAATAAAACATACACACATGTACTCCAAATGCTCGAATTATGACAAATTAATGCAAAAGATTATGGTGCGTTGGTACTACACTCCGTATATTGTGGCTAAATTTAATAAAAATGTTTCAAATTTATGTTGGCGGGGCTGTGGGAGAGTTGGGAGTTTGGTACACATGCTGTGGGCATGCCCATGCTTACAACCTTTCTGGTTAGAGGTATTTTCGATGCTATCGCAAATCTTGGGAAGACAGGTAGTCCCTAAGATAGAATTAGCTCTTCTAAACATAGACCTAAATGCATTTCCATCCAAATTTAGATCAGTAATCATGCATATTCTGCTAGCGGCCAAATCTCTGATATTGAGCAACTGGAAAACACTGGATCCTCGTTCTGTTACACACTTAGTAGCGAGAGTGAATACTGTGAGGGAATACAATTTTTTTTTAGCATATAGAGATGGCAACACCGAGAAATTTGATGTCACCTGGTCCCCTTGGAATACGTTTATAGGGGTAGTGTAATTGTACGTTCCCTTTTCTTTTATTTACGTAGCACAATAAGGTAAAAACACCCCTTTGTTCATAGGTTACAGTTGATAATCTGCTCTATGATTGTTTCATGTATTTCCACTATCATAATTGTCAAAGTTAGTGGAAGCCGTGGACATATTTGAGATCAGAACGATTGATTGTTCGGTTTATTGATGACCGAATGATAGAGTTATCCAAATCTGAGACCGATGTCATTATTGTACAATTTTGTATTCTTTATATGACAGCCCGTAGTTTGTGATGTATATTGTTATACTTTCACTTGTTAAGTGCCATATAAGAACGTTGTGTAAACCCTGTTTAAAGGGAAAAAAAAACTTCAAAATAATAAAAATGAGTTAAACAAAAAATACATAATAGTCCAGTGGATCCTGGTTATAGGAAATCCAATAAGTACTCATAAGTTTGAGTGGAAGGGATAAAACTCCATACTGATGTATACATCCCTGTATAAGTTCAAAACATAGCATGTAGAATATATATAAGTATACAGTGTGTTTCAAAAAAAAAAATAATTCAAAAAATATTTATTTTACATAAAAATGTTATATAGTATAAAAATTCAATAATAAAAAAAATATAAAGATTAAAATAAAAATGTTTAGATTATCAAGATAAAATATAGAAATAGGTAAGTGGCTCTTGAGAAGTAAAAAAGTGGATCAGCAAGAAAAGTAAACAGAGGTCCCATATACCAAGTAGGTAGCACAAAAATAAAAATGATATATTTAGCTACATGTCCTTAAAAAATCACTAAGGAAACAATTAAGATCAAATTCAATATTCATACCCCTAGGCGAAAAGGTGTCTAGTGTAAAAATCCATTTGGACTCTAATTGGCTGAGGGTCCTCAACTTATGTCCCCCTCGCCAATGTTTGGTATATGGTTCTATTCCCCAAAATTTCTGGTCGGTGGGGTCTTTATTATGGTATAGTAGGAAGGGTTTATCATATCCTTAACCACTTCGAATCCAGACCAATTCTGACATTTCTCTCGTTGCAACTTTTTATCTTGCACGGTATTTGCGCAGCAATTTCTCGAACACGTTTTTTTCAGAAAAAAAAAAAAAACAGTTTCATGCTTAAAAAAAAAAAAAAAAAAAAAAAAACAACAGTAAAGTTAGCCCAATTTTTTTGCATAATGTGAAAGAGGATACACCGAGTAAATAGATACCCAACATGTCACGCTTCAAAATTGCACGCGCTCGTGGAATGGCGCCAAACTTTGGTATTTAAAAATCCCCATAGGCGACGCTTTACATTTTTTTACTGGTTACATATTTTGGGTTACAGAGGAGGTCTAGGGCTAGAATTATTGCTCTCGCTCTAACGTTCGCGGCGATACCTCACATGTGTGGTTTGAACACCGTTTTCATATGTGGGCGGGACTTACGTATGCGTTCGCTTCTGTGTGCGAGCTCACGGGGACAGGGGCGCTTTAAAATTATTTTTTTTTAGTTTAAAAAAATTGATTACTTTTATTCCTATTACAAGGAATGTAAACATCCCTTGTAATAGGAATATGGCATGATCGGACATATTTACAGTGAGATAAGGGGTCAATAAGACCCCATATCTCACCTCTAGGCTGGGAAGAATAAAAAAAAAAAAAAAAAAAAAAAAAAAGATCCTGGCTTCCTAGCCAGATCGGCATCGTTAATTTGAATACCGAGGCCGGGCGTGACGTCATAACATCGCGCCCGGCCTCTGAACGATCATAGAGACTCCGGGGACAATTTAGTTTGCCGGAAATCTCTATGATTACTTGCTGGGGCCGGCGGATCCTGTGACCGACTCACCGATGGAAACGGTGAGTCGGTAGAAGCACCAGAGGGCGGCGGGAGCGTCCCCTCCCGTAAGAAAGATCAAGCGGCGGAACAGCCGCTATGATCGTTCTTATGGTGCAGGGAATCGCCGGCTGAAAATGGCAATATCTGAATGATGTCTGTGGCCTCAGGCATCATTTAGATATAACCACTGAAAGCCCATGACGTCAATAGACGTAGTGTGGGAACCAAGTGGTTAAAGGATATTTTGAACATGTTCTTTAATGCACACTTTTAAGCGTCGTTTGGCGAGTCCGACATACTGTAGGCCACAACTACATTCTAGGGCATAAACTGCTCCTTCCGTGTTGCAGTAAATACAATCTTTAATCTCGCATGTATCTCCAGTACTTGTGAATGCACAATTACATTTCTTTTCGTTTGGGCGCTTAGTTTTTGTACACACAAAGCATCTTTGACATGGATAGAAACCTTTTCCAGTAAAAAAAGTGAAAGGTTTCTTCGGGGGATCCAGTACGCTCCTTACTACTTGATCATGGATGTTCTGTGCTCTTTTATATATACATCTCGGATGACTTGGTAGATTATCTTGTACTTGTTTGTCTGCCAATAGTATGTGCCAATGTCATTTGATTATCCTTTCTATCTTCTTATGTTGTATGTTGTAATTGAGGATTATAGGTGCTCCCATCAGAGTTGATTCCGGTCTCTTCTCGTCTGTCTTGAATTAATTTACTATGGTCCATTTCTGCCACTTCTTCTATTTTCTTTTTAATAAACACCTGGTCATAGCTTTTTTAGCAAATCTTTGTCCCATGTTTTCTGCCTGGTCTAAGAAAGTCTCTATCCTTGTGCAATTGCATCTAAGACGCATAAATTGTCCCTTTGGTAGATTGAAGATCCAGTTCTTATGATGACAGCTCTCTATTGGGAGATATATTCTTAACGTGCGTTTGTGTTTTGATTCTTCTTGTATAATCTCCAAATCTAGGAACGTTACAATTTTCTCACTAATTTCCCAGGATAGTCATATTCCTTTCATTCTTATTCAATCTTTCTAGGAATAGGACTAACTGATCTGGGTCACCTTTCCATAGGATAAAAATGTCATCAATATACCTTTTGTATATTGCCAATTCCTCGGGTCTATTGCTATATACATTCTCTTTTTCCCATTGGGCCGTAAACAGGCCCGCTACACTCATGGCAAATTTTGCTCCCATTGCTACTCGGTTCGTTGGTGGCAATAGTTTTTTTTCATACCAAAAATATTTATTCTTCAGACAGAAATCAAGACATTTAACGATAAACTTTCTCTGCATACATGGTATACATTCTCAGACCCCATTTTATGTTTTCATGTGCCTGATGGTGAAATATTACCGTATATAATGAAGATACGTCAGCGGTGGCCAGGATCCATAGTCCTTCTTCAGGATTATTCTCTATAATCTGCAACATTTGTTTTGTGTCTCTTTGATATATTTTTTGTACTCTGAACAGCTGGTTGTAAGAAATAATCTATATATTGACCCATTCTGGATTCAATGAATCGATTCAGTTTACAATTGGCCTAAATGGTGGATTTGTTCTACCCTTATGTACTTTTGGAAGTGAATAATTAATTGGCCACGGCAGGAATCTGGTATTAAGTATCTTCTTTTTTAATTAATATATTTTTCTTTAGCCCTAGGTGTGCACTTTATTGCAGATTTTGCACTTATTGTGTATACACTATATATTTGTTTTTATTTGCATTTTTGCACAGATGGCATTCTGCACTTTGATATGTTTTGATGTCAAGTTACACGGTATCTAATACTTGATTACAAGAGTTTCTGTTGCACTTTATTGAATATTATCTCAATTAAATTTTTTAGGGATTTTTGCCCATTCCGCCTTGCAAAACTGCTCCAGCTCCTTCAAGTTGGATGGTTTACACTTGTGAACAGCAATCTTTAAGTCTGGCCACAGATTTTCTATTGGATTGAGGTCTGGGCTTTGACTAGGCTATTCCAACACATTTACAAGTTTCCCCTTAAACCACTCAAGTGTTTCTTTAGAAGTGTGTTTGGGGGTCATTGTCCTGCTGGAAGGTAAGCCTGCGTCTTAGCCTCAAATCACACAGAATGGTACAGATTTTGCTCAAGAAAAAAAGGATTTTTGTACTCACCGTAAAATACTCTTCTCTGGAGATCATTGACAGACACAGCTCCCTTAAATCTTGACCGTAGGGTTATCACGCCACATTCAGGATCGGAATAGGCAGAACATGTAATACATGTGAAAAAAAAACTGTACAGTTCCACCTGCCCAGGGGGCGGTCCCTCTAGCTATAACCCCTCAGCCTGCTTCCTGCAGCTCAGTACGTCAACAAGCAGTAGAACGTAAAATATTAGGAGGGGTGGGTGCTGTGTCCATCAATGAACTACAGAGAAAAAGATTTTAAGGCGAGTACAAAAATACTATTTTTTTCTTTTGTTGATGCACACAGCTCCATTAAATCTTGATAGTATGGACATCACCAATCAGAACAAGGGGTGGGAACAGCAACCGTAACTTCTCCCACAGCCAGAGGCGCTCAACGGAGGAGTTGCCATCTGAAACGACAGCATCAGAACTTACGGCCAACGTATGCATCAGAATGCATTTACAACCAAAATGCAACTTTCCCTAACACAACGAAAGAGTGTAAATTGAAAAAATTACAAGGCTCACCTGTAAAACTCTGCGGCCAAAACAAGCATCTGAAGATGCGCACACATTAACTTTGTATAACTTTTTGAAATTGTGAACGGACAACCAAGTCGCCGCCTTACACACCTGGGAGACAGACACTTGATGTTGTAAAGCTCAGGAGGTCCCAATTGCCCTGGTGGAATGGGCCGTGAAAGGAAAGGGGGGCACCTGCCCCTTCAAGGCGTAAACCTGGACCACTTTGTTTGGTCCACCGTGAAATGGTTGCCGACGAGCCCGTCAGCCCTTTTTTCGGACAAGCCACCGAAACAGAGTCTGACTTCTGGAAGGGAGCCGTGGCAGACAGATATACCCTTAGGGCCCGGACCACGTCCAGGGAATTGAGGGCCATCTCCTTAGGATGTGTCGGCTTAAGACACAAGGATGGTATCACAATATCCTCATTGAGATGAAAATCCAAAACCACCTTTGGAAGAAAGGGTGGTTGCGGATGCAACCCCACCTTATCCTTGTGGAAAACCAGATATGGCGACTTACAAGACAAGGCTTTCTCCGATGTCCTCAAACGGCAGTTTCTGTAGAACTGATAGCACCAGGGTTCAGATCCCACGGAGGTAGGGGTGGTCGCAGAGGGACTACATGCCAAACCCCTTGCACAAAAGGTGCTTAATGAGTTTGACACCAGGGGTCATTGGAAAAAAAACAGCCAAGGCTGATATCTGTCTCTTGATGATGCTTAAAGCCAGTTTCTTGTCCACTCCTCGCTGTCAGAACAGCAGGATACTGGAAATGAAATAGGCGCACAGACACCACTCTATCTCCTCACACATGGGGAAATAAGCCTTCCATGTACAATGGTATATCTTTCGAGAAGAAGATTTTCGTGCCCTAAGCATAGTGGAAATTACCAAGTCCGACAGACCTCGGTTCCTTAGCACCTGGCTTTCAACAGCCATGCCGTTAAAACCAGCGACAGTAAAGCAGGATGGAGTATCGGACCTTGTCACAGAAGGACTTCTCGCATCGGCAACTGCCAAGGAGCATCCGCTACCAAGCGTACAAGTCGGCCTATCAGGGATGTCGGGGCCAGTCTGGGGTGATCAGTATCGTTAGAATCCCCTCGGCCACCACTCCGCGAAGCATACGTGGCAACAATTTGAGCAGAGGGAAGGTGTAGATCAGCCGGGACTGCTCCCATAGAGCCACCAACGTGTCCGCCCAAGGATCTCTTGTGCTGGACACGAACCTCCGCACCTTTCGATTGAACTGAGAGGCCAGGAGAGCCACATTTGGTGTGTCCCACCGCAGGCAAAGAAGCCTGAACAACTCTGGATGCAACCACCATTCTCCAGGGTCCAGCATCTGGTGACTTAAGTAGTCCGCCTGACAGTTTTATACTCCAGGGATGTATATGGCTGGCAGGGCCGGTAGATGTTGCTCTGCCCACCGGAGGATGCGAGTGACCTCTTGTCAGGCTGGCTGGCTGGCGTCTGTTGTGATCAACGTCCAATGAAGAAGCAAAAAAGATTTTCTGGACTGAAGAGCCGGAGACCTCAGCTACCAGAGAAGAGAATCCCTGACTAATAGGCTCACCCGAATCTGCCGATCCAGGGATAACGGAGATTTGTCCCATTTGGACAGTATCTCCCCCTGCAAGAGTCTGGTATGAAATTGGGCGTACAGTACCGCCTCGAAGGAGGCTACCATGAGGCCCAGAACTCGAATGCAGAAATGCAGCGACAACCACCTGTGGTTCATCGACAACTTCACTGCAGCGCAGAGTCTGCGGTTTGAAGAGAGAAACTCTCACACTTCCACAGAGTACCAACAGTAAGCCTAGGTACTCCAGGCACTGAGTTGGGACCGGTACCAACTTCTTGAGGCTCAACACCCACCCAAACTCCTGTAGAGTTTGCATGGTGATCGCCATATCCTCTTAATTCTGAGGCGGAAGCTGCCCTCAGAAGAAAGTCATCTAGGTAACCCACAACTGCGATCCCACGTTGTCACAGCAACAGCAAAATTGGAGCCAGTACTTTGGTAAAGACTCAGGGTGCTGATGCCAAACCAAAGGGGAGAGCCACAAACCGGTAGTGCTCTTCCCCTACTGCAAACCGCAGAAACCTCTGATGCCTGAGGCATATGGGTACATGCAAGTACACGTCCTGGATATCCAGAGACGCCAGGGTGTCTCCCTGATGGAGTGCAGCGACTACTGAGCAAGCCGATTCCATTCTGAACCTTTGGACTTTCACAAAGTAGTTGAGGGCTTTTAGGTCCAGAATTGGACGTACTTCTTTCTTTTTGGGGACTACAGATTGGAGTAGAATCCCTGAAACCTTTCCAGCTTTGGAACAGGTATCATCAGCCTGCGACTGAGTAGGTCACTTACTGTCCCAAAT
The DNA here is from genome assembly GCF_037356315.1 of Lithobates pipiens. Taxonomy (NCBI): domain Eukaryota; kingdom Metazoa; phylum Chordata; class Amphibia; order Anura; family Ranidae; genus Lithobates; species Lithobates pipiens. The sequence goes on from NW_027507758.1 coordinate 207,182,849, forward strand.
AGGGCCTTCCGGTGAGCCGGGAGTAAAGGTATGCTGGAGGGACAAAAATGTGTTTGGTGGCATGGAGAGAAACTATCTTGTAGCCTGATGAAATCAGTTTGCAGACCCATATGTCGGACAGCCGAGTGGTCCAACAAGCTGCAAACTCCCAAAGGAGACCCCCCACCGAGAGTCAGGCGGGCTCAACCCTTCATGCAGTAGTACTTTTGCTCGCAGGCTTGCGAAGCCAGGGACACACTTGTCCCTCAGCAGTCACCCTGTTGGACTGGGAGCGCTTACCCGACATCCCTGACTGACGAAACAGGAGGGTCCTTGCCGGCGGCGTGGCTCCTTACCCTTCTAGGACTGTGGGAGCAACGTGCTCTTCCCACCTGTGACATTCTTAACAATGTCATCCAGCAAAGCTCCAAATAGCCACTCACCAAGGGCGGGCAAATACGTCAGGGCTTTTTTAAGCCAGATCAACACCACTGCGGATACCGATGCTCTGGAGAGCAGGGGAAGTATCCAGGGCCGCATCACAGACATAGTTAAGGCCCTGCACCAGCTGGTCTGTCAGTTCAATGCAGACTGGAGGAGACTGTTGCTTCTCCAACTCACTGTGCACACTCAGTAAAGGTCCGTGACACCAATGCCATGGCCAATACCAGTCGTAGCGTTGAACCCACTACCGTAAACATGGACTGAGCCACTGCCTCAGCTCTCCTGTCGGTAGGGTCCTTAAATGCAGGAGCCCCTTCTACTGGATTCGCGGTTACTTTATTTAACCTGGATACTGGGGTGTCAACGACCAGGGAGCCAACAATTTAAAGTGGCTCTCTTCAAAGGGTAACGCACCGCCATCCTTTTTGGAACTGAAAAGGTCCACTGCGGGCTTTCCCATTCCTTGTATATGAACTTATCAAAATAAGTCAGATACAGAAACACCTTAGGTGTAAGGGCTGGTTTATGGGACCCAAAAGGGACCAACACCTCAGAAGAGGATCCTGCTGCATTCTGTATTTTCAGGGTATCCCGCACAGTGGTGATAAGTGCTCTAACTAGCTTTTTTTCCTGCGTGGACCCGGAATCATCCTCACTGTCCGAATGGGTTCTGGTCAGCATCCTGACACATCAGAACAGGGGCTGCCAGTTACCACGTGGCCCGAGTCTGAATCAGAGCTCTCCCCAGAGGATGGGGGCAGGGAAATTTTTTACCCCCCTTGCGCCAACACGCCACCTCCACCCTGGCAACAAATGTTTCCATGACCGCTGACAAATCGTCCAAAGGCACTGCACTATTTGCAGGTGAGCCGGTTGCAATTGCAGGGAGATCTGGGTAAGAAACGCCAGCTTCTGACCCACCCCGTCTGTTACCCTTGGGGACTTGGGATAAGGTGCTCAATCCCATTGCATAGGAAAAAACACTAGGAAAATGGCCGCCAAGCTTTGAGGAAATGGCAGACGGCCATACTGTACACAGACTACAGAAATGGTGGCAGCACATGCAGAGCCCACAGACCCCAGCAGAGAGACAGATAACAGCACATGGAAAGCCAGCGCAGCCCCAAGCTAAGGGTCAGAGCCCCCCTGGAGGACCCCTGGCCCAAGTACATACACCACAGCCCAGCCATGCATCATTCCCCACGGGGGGGGGGGGGGGTAGGGTGCGACGATACAGGGACAGGGAGAGAGGAATTTATTTCTTCTTAGCAGGAGTACATAACAAAAGGTTATTCGTAATGCTTACAAAAAAAAAAAAACACCTAACCACAGCTTATTTTATTTGAAAATACGAAAAACATAATATATTCCTGCCAAATTTTTTTAGATAAATAATAGTATCAAATCCCCATAGCGACCCTCCACTCCTGGGCCTCCCTTCCTTTCCTTCCCCCTTCCTCACCCTTATAGAGAGAGAGGGAGAAAAAAAAAAACAAAAAAAAAACACCGCAGAAAAAAAGTACATCACCCCCTCCCACCGGAGAATAAGATTTGCGTCACACAACCGACTGGTCTAATCCTCATATTCCTCTCCAATCAACTTTTCCCCTTCATCAGACTGCAGAAATAGTTCTCAGGGAGCCCAAATTTGCGGTATAGATTTCCTTTCCTCCGGAGACATAGGGATCAGTTTCTCCAAAATCCTGATTCTTACTTTATTTAACCATTGCGAAATTCGAGGTGCCCCTGTTTCCTTCCAACAAGTGGTGATGCAGCTTTTAGCCGCATTCACCAGATGGCTAAACATTGACTTCTTAGATCTCTCTAATGGGATATGTGTGCATTGTAGTAAGAAGAGGGCCGGATCATCCATAACCTGATATTTAGTAAATAGTTGAGACATTTTCTGAACTTCATCCCAGAACTGTCCAATTACTGGGCAAAACCAAAAAATATGGGCAATGGTGCCTCTCTCCTTACAACACCTCCAACACCTGTCCAATGACTCTGAGGAAAAAGAGCTGTACTTAGTGCCCAGACGAGCTGGAGGCATCCCATCACAGACCCACATCCGAGCAGTACAGGGTGGCTGATGGCCACAGCACACTGACAGAGACATCAGTAGTCCAGTCATATGTGTGCCCCGGAACATGTAGCTCACCGGCCGCCCCTGGAGCCTGTGGGGCATGTTGTGGCCAACCCAGTGCGTAGCAAGGGCCTGCTCATGCTTGATGGCCGGGCTGGGGAGACCACAAGGATCTATATTTATCCAGCCTGTCACCCAGCCGGCCGTTGATAGCAGATCACAGGATCAATATCTTGCGCAAAAGGCAAAAATTCCGGAAAAAATTCCCAAGACCGTTGGTCCCGGCAGGGAGCCTAGGTCCTTCACTAGGCAGAAAAAAAACTGAGCTGCAAGATGCAGGCTCAGGGGTTATAGCCAGAGGGACCACCCCTTGGGCGGAACTGTACAGTTCTGTTTTGACATGCATTACATGTTCTGCCTAGTCCTCTCCTGAAGGTGGCGTGATAACCCTACGGTCAAGATTTAATGGAGCTGTGTCAGTCAATGAACGAAAGAGAAATCCCTGTATTTAGCACCATCCATTTTTCCCTCAACTCCAAGTCCCGACTGCTGAAAAACATGGGGAATGGTGTTCTTTGGGTAAATTGATTTGTTGGGTTTGCGCCAGACATAGCGTTTTTTTGATGGCCAAAAAGTTACATTTTAGTCTCATCAGACCAGAGCACCTTCTTCCATACATTTTGGGAGTCTCCCACATGCCTTTTCGCAAACTCAAATTATGCCATTTTCTTTTTTGCAAGTAATGACTTTCTTCTGGCCTCTCTGCCATAAAGCCCAACTCTACGGAGTGTATGGCTTTATTGTTGTCCTATCTACATATATTACAGTCTCTGCTGTGGAACTCTGCAGCTCCTCCAGGGTTACCTAGGTCTGTCTGCTGCCTCTCTGATTAATGGCCTCCTTGCCCGGTCCGGGGGTTTTGGTGTGCGGCTGTCTCTTGGCAGGTTTGCTGTTGTGGCATGTTCTTTTTTTCCACTTGGTTATGATAGATTTGATGGTGCTCCTAGGGATCAAAGATTTGGATTTTTTTGTATAATCTAATCTTCTCAACAACATTGTCCCTGTTTGGAGAGTTCCTTGGTCTTCATGGCAGCGTTTGGTTAGTGGTGTCTCTTGCTTAGGTGTTGCAACCTCTACGGCCTTTCAAAAAGGTGTGTATACGTAATGGCAGTTCACGTGACACTTAGATTGCACGCAGGTGGACATCATTTCACTAACTATATGACTTCTGAAGGTAATTGGTTGCACCAGAGCTATTTATGGGCTTCATAACAAAGGGGGTGAATACATACGCATATGCCAGTTATCAGTTTTTTTTATTACTGATAAATAATTTTACGTATATATTTTTCTAATTTTACTTCACCACCTTAGACTATTGTGTTCTGATCCATCACATATAATTTAGATAAAAAACAAAACAAAAAAAAAACATTGAACTAAAGGCTGTAATGTAACAAAATAGGTAAAACGCCAAGGGGGTGAATACTTTTGTAAGGCACTGTATATATATATTTTTTTTTTGCATTAAGTCAATAAAAAGTATTTTTCTTACAAAAATGGCATTTGAAAAACCACTGCACAAATAATATGTGACATAAATTGCAATGACCACCATTTTATTCTCTAGGGCCTCTGCTAAATACATACATACACATAGACTGTATATATGGGGAAAAAAAATAAAAAATTTAGGCTTAGTGCACGAGGGACGTTTTACATACTCTCCCAAACGATTTAACGTGACAGATAGTACCAGATATTGCAAAAACCTTTGTTCTGCCACGTTTGCATTTAGAATCATTTTCTCCCCCCAAATAGTCAGGAATGGAAAACGCCTGTAAACAAAATGCAGCTAAATGCAAGTTACCGCATTTGCAAGCTGTTACAGGGGTTTGGCATTCCAAATGTCTCTTAATATCTGTCTGAACTCATTTTCTTGCTTTCCAAAAAAATGCTATCTCAACTGCCTAGAAACTGCTATAAAACAACCCTGTGTACACGTACTGATAAGACAATAGAGAAGAGTTCAGAGGCAGCTGAAAAAAAAAATGCCCAACTTCTCCTAAACGTGCATTTACCAGCAGCAGTGTACATGAAGCTGTATTTATTTAAATATGTTAAAAAGTTGTTAAACTTGTAATAAAATTAAGAAAAAAAAAAAAAAAAAAAAAACCCTGCACATGCAAACACAAGTCCTGCACATGTAATTAAAAAATAACTGTGCCACACGTGATGCAGTTCAGTGAAAGTTGGAGAGACAGCAATAACTCAAGAGCCATAATGCATGGTTAATTCTAAACTGGTTACCTGTAAAGACTTTCAGTCACCTATGAAAGTTTTTTTTTTTTTTTTTTTTTTTTTAACTCAAAACGGATTTCATTGGTACAAAAATACAAATGACAATCACAGAATCAGCATAACATACATGTTCATGCAGCATACAAAGAAAGGTACTTACTTAGTTTTTATTAAAGTTTAAATTTTTATCAAGACAAATGACAGAAATTATGACTAAATAACAGATCAGTTAAAGAAAGGTACTTTTCACTTGTCAATGTCATATACCACTATTGGTATAGATATTCTCCTATATAAACAGCATACCAAGTTAAAGAAATAGTATGGTCCATTCGGGCCTCAGCCCCTTTGCAACCGGGCCTGCCCTTACCACGTCAGTTGTTATTTCTCTCTAACTCTATATTTCCCGGTATATCTCTCCTTACACTTCCCGGGGGCATCAAGCCAAGGGCCCCATAGCCGTTCAAATCTTCCCGCCCAACCTCTGTGTTGATAAATGCACTTTTCCATGCTTAACATGTTCCCCATCTTGGATATCCATTCCTTCAACCTCGGGGGGGGTCGCTCGCTCTCTAGTGTTCAAGGATAAGTTTACGTGCCTGAAAGAGGGCCCTATCTATGGCCTCCTTAGAGAACGCCCCCAATGGGAGGTCGTCCATTATACCCAAGAGACACACCTTTGGGTCTTGTGGCACCTTTACCCTGAAGGCCCCATTGAGAGTATCAATGACTCCCGACCAATATATATGCAATTTGGGGCAACGCCATAGTAAATGAATGAGATCTCCCCGGTCCCTGGCACACCTGGTGCATTGATTCCCCTCCCCAATCCCCATCTTGTACAGTCTGGCCGGCGTGCGGTGCACCCTCATTACAATGTACAGTTGTGACAATCGCTGTGCCGTATTCAGCGAGAAACCCTGTATTGCCTGTAGGGCCTCAGCCCATTGGTACTCCTCAAATGCTCCTACATCTCTCTCCCATGAGGCAGTTACCCTTGCGGGGAAACCAGGTACAAATGCATTAAGTAACATATTGTATGAACTGGATATAAAACCCTTGTAACTGGTGACTTCTATCACATAGCGAAAGATTGGGGTGGGAGATTGTATCCAGGGATTATTTCCTGCCTGCGTCTTAACGGCATGTCGCAGTTGCAAATAATAAAAATACATACCCTGGGGGACACCATATCTTTCTCTCAACTCTGCAAAAGAGAGCAGTTTACCCCCAGTGAAAATGTGAGTCAGGAGGGTCACTCCGTATCGTCTCCAACGTTCTGCACAGGTCAGAACACGCAGATCCCCATAATACCAATTATTCCATATCGGGAAGCCCTCCACATTTTGTAATTGACCTGTTTTATTCCAAATTTTCTGAATTAGGGCATACAATGGGAACTGCCTGTTAGACTTGGCGAACGATAAGGTTTCTAAGCCTGCTACTACCCCACCCGAGCCCGTGGTGTGTTCCAGGAGAGCAGTGGCAGGATCTCCCTTCCCTCCCCTCCCCCAGTCTCCCGTCCGTTTGCTGTGGCACGGGCAATATGTTGAAGCTGTGCAGCTAAATAGTAAAGCCGCGGGTTGGGAAGGGCCAGCCCTTCCGCCTCCTTGGGTTTCGGAAGCTGTTCCAATCTTATTCTGGGAGGTTTGGTAAGCCAAATTAATGCTCTAAGTAAGGAGTTAATGATTCTAAACATTTTAAGTGGAATTACCATTGGAGCGCTATGTAAGATATACAATAATTGTGGCATAAAAATCATTTTGATAAGGTTTACTTTGCCTATCAGCAACATTTTTAATTTAGCCCAAACTTTCGTTTGATCTCTGATCCTACTCAATAACGGGGAGAGATTCAGTGGTATGTATTCACAGGGCTGTGGGGTGACCCATATCCCAAGGTACTTAAATTTAGTAGCTACTGGGATGTTGTGCAGTGTAGGATCTTGCGGAGAGGTAGAGTCTAATAACATGATATTTTATTTGGTCCAATTAATCACTAGACCTGAGAATGACCCAAAGTTCTTAACCACCTTCATGGCCTCATCCAGGGACCCCGACGTATCCCCCAATAGCAGCATGGCATCGTCAGCATATAACATTAGTTTTTCGTGCAGCTGCCCATATTTAAAACCCGTTATTAAGGAGTTACATTTCACCAGAGCTGCCATGGGCTCAATGGCAAAGGCAAAAAGTAGAGGGGACAAGGGGCAGCCCTGTCTAGTCCCTCTATATAAAGGAAAAAGAGCGGACACCCTTCCAGCTTCCCTTATAACTGCAGAGGGGGAGTTATATAATAGTTGTACCCATGATAAAAAACCAGGTCCAAACCCAAATTTTTCAAGAGTCACCCATAGGTACCGCCATTCGATGCTATCAAAAGCCTTATGGGTGTCTAGACCCGATTGATCCGGATGGATGATAGAGGATATCACAGTATTAAGTCTCCGGGCCAGCACTTTGGCAAGAATTTTGATATCATTCTGTAAGAGCGATATCGGCCTATACGAACCGGGGTCCAGCGGGTCTTTCCCCGGTTTGAGAAGCAATACAATGCTGGCTCTTCTCATAGAATCCGGGAAACAACGCGACTCCCTTGCTAAGTTTAGTGTGCGAAGTAATTGAGGCAGTATTACATCTCCAAACTGTTTATACACTTCTATCAGAATGCCGTCATTTCCCGGGGCCTTGGAATCTGGGAACGAGTTGGTAGCTATCAACATCTCCTCTATCGTAATGGGCGCCTCAAGAAATTCCACCTGGGGCTCCGTTAAGCACGGTAGCTCTATCCCCTGTAGAAAATCCCAAACCTCCTCTATAGTACATGTTAACTTGGATTCAGAAAGTTCAGAGTAGAAGTCCACAAACTCCTGCACCACCAGATCAGGGGTATTAACCAACCTACCTGATTTGTTGTGCAAAGCCCTAATAGATGGGCAAGACCGTTGAGAGTGCACTGTCGTGGACAAAAGATTGCTGGTCTGCTCACCCTCCTCATAAAAAGCCAATTTGTTAAAAAAAAACTTTTTTGATTCACTTTGGAGGCATCCATTCTTTTAATGGCATCCTGTGCAGCTATCCATGCGTCCCGGGTGGTCCCACCCGAGTCAGCAATGTACTCCGCCTCCAGGCGTCTTAATAACCGGTCAGCTTGTTCCCTCTGGGCAGACGTATTGTGCTTAATGGCATTGACCTCAGTTATGAACAGCCCCCGCAGGAAAGCTTTAAAAGCGCACCCGGGCGGTATTCAAATCAGGATACTTTGCATGCCTCTGCCAGTAAGCCACAATGTCTGTTTCGATTGTGTCGGTGGGAGGGAGAAGATTCAACCAGAAGGCATTAAGCTTCCATGGGGCTCTCTGCAAAGTGGAGGCTGGTTTAACCGTTATGTGAACCAACAAAGGGGAGTGATCAGAGATACTTCTAGTTAGGTACTGTACCTTTTCTACATACTGAGATGCTGAGGCTGAGCACAGGCACAGGTCAATTCTAGATAAAGCAAAATGTGCCTTAGAGAAGCATGAGAATTGTCTTTCGGTTGGGTTCCCATGTCTCCACAGGTCTGTCCACCCCACCTCCCCCATAAACCTCGCCAAGGCCGTTATGTTCTTATTGCGGCCCCCTGGAGGGGGAGGGTGTTTATCCAAACTAGGGTCTATGATTCCATTAAAATCACCCACCACCACCAATGGAGTCCCTGGGTTTGCCAATTGGAAAGTTAACAGGGCACGTAAAACCATGGGACTGAATGGGGGGGGGGGGGGGGGGAGTATATACACTGCTGCAAGAATAAATTCTAACTGCGAAACTCTACACAACAAAAATACATATCTTCCCTCCTGATCAACCACAAAATCGATCATCTGAAAGTCGAGGGTACGATGCACCATCACACTCACCCCCCTAGAATATGAGGTGTGAGTGGAATGGTACGCCCACCCCGCCCATGCAAACCCCAAACACGACACTGTGTCCGGCGTCAGGTGGGTCTCCTGCAGCACACAAATACCCGGAAGATGTTTTCTAATGGCTGTGGAAACCCATAGTACACTTGAGGGGATCCCCAAGGCCCCTCACGTTCCATGAGATTATGGGAGTACACGCCATCATGTCATATCAACAGAATGAGTATTACAGAATAGATCACTATCCCTTAGAAACATATTATAATTTGCTCGATATACCCAGTTCTTACATACCCAGGGCCCCCTCCTGTCCCCTTTTCGGGGAAACCATGAAGTGCAGTCCCGGAATGTCTCAGAGAGCAAATAGTACCCTTGAGTGTAAATATCTGGACCCGAGCCCTCCCGCTCAAATGCTGTGTGGTATTCCCTCTGCCGGGCTTGACCCGTTGCACTCATCTTTGTGATCTGGCCATAATGCTGTTTTAATTGCTCCTTGCAGGAGCGAAAATTTCAGTATAGGAGAGAAAAATAACCTTCAGTAACTGAAAAAAAAAAAACCTTTGGGTGTAAACAAAAACCCATACCGGCCTCTGTTGCAACAGGCATACAGTGACCAATGTCTCACCACATAGGATGTACTCCAACCGTTGGGCTAGTCCCATTGAAAACTTGGTGTGTGCTCATATTCTGCCAATACGGTAAATATGTCTCCCGACCGAACATGCTTATGGCCTTAAAGCAGCCAATAGTCCTGAGAGCCCTTAAGTAGGAATTTTGTAATCCACAGGGTTCCTTTAGGGTCACAGTCAAATGCTTCGTAGGATCAGTCTGCTTTCTCCTCATTTCTTCCTTCTTGGCGAAGGAGATGTTCATTTGCCTCCAACCACGCAGAAGCTTCTGCAGCAGATTCAAAGAATTGTGCCCGGCCCCCCGCTATCACGCGGAGCTTGGCAGGGTATAACCTGGCGTAGTTGGCTCCGAGACGTTGCAGCCTTCTTTTCACATCCCCAAATTTCACTCTGCGCCTCTGAACTTCTGCCGAGAAAATCGGGGTAAAAGGAGACTCTCGCACCATTATACTGAATATTTCGCAGTATGATCTCTTTGTCCTTATAATTGAGTAGTTTAGCCAGCATGGTGCACGGCGGATGGCCGGGTAAGGGCCTGGAAGGGACCCGGTGCGCCCTCTCAATTGAGTAAAAAGGAGTAAATGCCTCACGGCCGAACACCTCCAGCAGCCAGTTTTCCACAAATTCAGTAGGGTCTCTGCCTTCCGTCTTTTCTGGCAATCCTACAATACGGATACAATACGGATGTTGCTCCTTCTCAGGCGATTCTCAATGTCCTCATGTTTAAGTTCATTGGCGTTTGCAATTCTGGCAGTGATCTGCAGTTCTCTGACCATGGGCACCATCCTATCCTCCACCTCACTGATCCGACCCTCCACCGCCGTCGTGCGCTCTCTGATTTTCTGCATGTTATGTCTAATCAGTCCCACCTCCTCCTTTAAGCCACCAAAGTGCTCCTGCAGTGTCTGCACTGAGGCGGTACATTTTTGCACCGCTCTCAGTATGTCAGCAAGGGTGGGTTGCTCAGCGTCATCCCCTTCCTCCACCACATCTGTTTCTGGGGTAGGTTGCTCAGCCACAAACTGCTGTGCCTGACTAGAGGATTCCGCCGTCTGCTGTGTGTTAAAGATAGGAGTAGCATCCAGCACTTCATTCGCCCGGGGTCCCTCCACGCCATTAAATTTTTGTGCATAATACAGCATATCCTTCCCCTGGGCTTTGGGTGTTTTAGTAAGCGTCTTACCCTGATCTTTCCTGTCCCTCGTGCACGCTGGGGCAATACGGCACCATTTTGGGTATCTTGTGAGAGGCTCTCTTCTCCCTTCTGCGGTTTTCGGGCCGGCATGGCGAGTCCGTAGCAGGCGGAGGGTCCGGATGGTGCCTGCTGGGTTCCCGGAGGCGTTAGGGTGTTCCGGTGCCCGGTATAAGCCCCGAATCGGTCGGGAGAAGGATCGTTGACAGGATATCTACAGGGAGCTCTGTGAGACACGTCCGCTCACATGGCGCTCTTGGCCACGCCCCCATGAAAGTTTTTTAGCCATTTCAATGACACACACTTCTCGAGTCTTGACACGTTTGGTATATATTACATGGTAAATAGTTACTCGAAGCAACCCCATTTTATATTTTGGTAATATATTGTTTTTATGTGCACTAGAATTAATTTGTGTACTTTTTCATGAAAAACAAGCTTTTGATAAATAGTTGAACTGCTAAAGTGAGATATAAAATTGCAACTGCCACAATTTTATTATTCAGGGCAACTATGTTCAGAAAATCTATACTATTTGGGGGTTTTAAGTAAATTTCTAGCAAAAAATAATCCTGATTTTAAGCAAAAAATACCAACAAGTGTGAAAAATGTAAAAATTGTCCCGGGTGCAAAGTGGTTAATGTAGTCACACATTCCAGAGTTTCTGCTGAGCTACAACTTTGCAGAGCAGATTAGGTTTTCTAAGCTCTATAAAAAAGAGGCTAGAGTTTAAAGTTTGTCTTAACATCATAAACTAAATGCATGCAAAAAATAGGATTTTTATAACCGCTTACCTGTAAAACCTCTTTCTTTGATTTACATCAGGGGAAACAGAGACATAGTAATTACTATGTGGGTTATATCAGACTGACAGGTGCTGGACACTGGCACACCCCTAAAAGGCGTATAGTCCCCTATATGACCCCTCCCATTACTAGGGAGTACTCAGTTTTGTAGCCAAGCAATACAAGTATATCCCAAAGAAGGGAGGGACCTCTGTGTCCCCTGATGTACATCAAAAGGTTTTTACAGATAAGCTGTTATAAAAATCCTATTTTCTTTTCTTACATCAGGGGACACCGAGCCATAGTAATTACTTAGTAATTACTATGTGGGATGTCCCATAGCAATGGCAACTGAAGTGGAGACAGAATCAGGGAAACAGGAGGCCAGAGAACTCATACTGTAGTATACTGTGCCCAAAGGCACTATCCTCATTACCTATAACGATTTGATAAAATCTAAAAAAACGTATGAACCAAAGACCAAGTCGTGGTCTTTCAGGTCTGAGCCATAGAGGCCTAATGATGCACCAACCAAGAGTCACTAATCGCCCTGGATCAGTGTGCTCTTAATATGAGAATGAAGAATGTTCTTCTTTAAGCTTAAGCTTGAATAATCACTTGACAAATCCATTCAGAAAATAGTGGATCTTGGCGCTGCCTGTCTACATCTTTGACCCTCTGGCAGTACAACAAAACCTGTGTTTTGTGAACCTGAGTGGTCACCTTTAAATAGACTCTGATCGTTCTTACTACATCAAGAATGTAGTGCCTTCTCTTCCCTAGCTTAAGGCTTCCGGGGAGAAAGAAAGAAGAATATCTTGGTTTAAATTAAAACCTGTTACCACTTTTGGTAGGAATTCTGGATGAGGACATAAAACCACCTCATCCTTATGCATGATGAAATATGGCTCCTTACAAGACAGAGCCGCTAGTTCCGATTATCTTCTGCAGAAGAAATGGCAACCAGAAAAGATTATCTTTCTTGTCAAAGAACCAAGGAAATTTCATGTAAAGGTTCAAACGGCTGATTCAGCAAAGCTGATAAGACCAACTTTAAATCCAAAGTATTTAGAGGTGCCTTGAAAGGGGGAATAAACAGTGTTACCCCCTGGGTAAGCTATGCACCAAGAGTGGGAAGCAAGAGGCCACAGGAAAAAAAAAAAAAACAATGACAAGGCCAGGGTCTGGCTCTTGATAGAAGTGAAGGCCAGCTTAATTTCAGATCCCATATGCAGGACATCAGGAATTCTGCCTATGATATATTTCCTGGGGAGCCAACCTCTGGATCCACAACAAGAAGTATATGTCTTCCAGACTCCATAGTAAGTGATTCTGGAAGCTGGCTTCCTGGCATTAATCAAAGTAGACACTACCAAAGGAGATCATCCACAATCTTTTATAGAGTGGGATTCAACAGTCAGACCTGTTAAATTTTTAATCCGTAAGGCAGAATGAAATACCGAACATTGTGCAAGAAGGTTTGGCTATAATGGCAGAGTCCGAAGGACTTCTACTGCCATCTTTATGATCTCAGTAAATCTTCTGCGACCTGCTGGGGCCACCAGAATCCCCTCCTTTTGTTCCTGCTTAACCCTGCGGAGAAGGCTCGGAAGTAGCACAACTGGAGGAAATGCATAGATCAGTGAAAACTGATCCCATGGGAAAACGAATGCGTCTGTTCTGCCTGCTAGCAGACCCCTTTTGTTCTCGAAAAAAAAAAATTGTCGACCTTGTTAATGAATCTGGACGCGAATAGGTCTATGTCTGGAATACCCCATCTTCTGACATATCGCAAGGAAGATGTTGGGGTGAAGAGATCATTCTCCCTGAAATAATTATTGGCGACTCAGGTAGTACGCCTGAAAAATGAGAACTGCCAATAGGAAAGGAGTGTTGTGTTCTGCCCAAGCTAGAACATTATTCACCTCTTTTTGGGGTGCACGACCTCTCGTGCCCCCCCTGGTGATCAATGTAAGCCACCGCTGTGGTCTTGTCAGACTGAATCCTGTCAGGACAGTCCCATAGTCTGACCGCCAAGATGACGTAGAAGACATACTGCCTGAAACTTCCAAAAAAAAAAGTTGCTAGGAAAGGTCCTTTAACCTGGACCATCTCCCCCGGACAGAATCTTCTTCCAGGGTTGCTCCGCAGCCTAGAAGGCTGGTATCTGTTAATACCTTCCACGATAAAGATTTTCCCTTTTGCTGGATAACAACCACCAATTTCGGCTCTGACTTATGTCAGGAGCCAAGCGTATTGCAAAAAAGGCCTGAATCTTTTTTATTCCAGACCAACAGGATGGAGTCTGGAAGCAGTTTTTGAGTAAAACTGCACTTAAGGGACGGCCTTGAAGGAGACCACCATTTCCCCTAAAAATCTCACGCACAGCTGAATGAAGGAACTTTCCTTTGTTTTGATAAGTTGAATTAGTCCTACAATAGAACTGATTCTTGTCTGGGGTAAGAATACCTTCTTCTGTATTTTATCTATAACCAGCCCCCAAGTAACGTAATCGCCTTGGTGGTTTTAAGGAGAATCTTCCTAGGTTGAGAATCCAACCTAGAGATTTCCGATATTTACAGCTGAGATCAGACTCTGGTTTTAGACCTGAGACTGAATGATCTATTAAAAATAGATCTTCTAATAGGCTAGGACCGCAATGCCTTGAGCCCTTAACCTGGCTAATGGAGGTGCCAGAATCTTTCAGAACACTAATGGAGCCAAATGGCAGGGTCACAACTGAAAAAAAAAACATTTTATATTTCAAACCACAGAAATGTCTGGTAAGCAGGAAACTTTGGCACATGGAGATATGCAACTCCCCTCCTTGCAGGATGGACACAGCCGATCAAATTATGAAAAGATTGAATGTTTAAGTGCCGATTCAGATCTTCGAGATCTAGAATGGGTCTTACCTCTCTTACCCCTGTTCCACTAAGGGAACCTCCGATATCACTGACTGGGATAACAGCTGATCCAGAGGCCAGAAAGAGAAACTTTGTTCCTCTGGATCCTTAGGGACATTCCCCAAGGAGACAAACTCTTGCATAAAGACTGCCCCATCAGCAGCCTAAGGACCTCACAGGCAGCACCAAAACAGGGACCTGAACCCCGGACCCTCAGATCAAAAGCCAACTGAGCCATCCGGGCTCTCGGAACTCTAGTCGTAACCTAGAGAAAAAATTGCAGCAATCCCTCTGCTTTTGACATTGTTCCTGCCAGATTTTGAGAATCACAGGACCTTTCCCCTCACCCAAAACAAGGGTGCTCCTTCATGAGAAGGCTTTAGCATTCTGCTATGTGGACTTTCTGCCCCCAAGATCCTTGGTGCTGCCCTTGGGGACTTTCCCTTGAACCAGACGATTGAGACCGTTGAGACTGCCTAGAGGCAGATGATAAAAGGAGAAATGTTTGAACCTCCTTTTACTGGTAAAGAGAGCTTTACCCTTTTGGATGTCCTTATCCACTCTAAATAGCTGTACCACAGGAAGGGAAACAAACTGGCTTTCAGATGGTGTTTCGGCTGATTAATATTTCAGCCACAGAATTTTGTGAGAATGCACTAATTCAAGCATAAGCCATGAGGCTTAAACAATATTATTATTATAATCGATTTATATAGCGCCAACAGTTTACACAGCGCTTTACAATGTATAGGGGGACAACACAATTAAAGTACAATACAAAAGGTACAGGAGGGCCCTGTTTATAGAGCTTACATTCTAAAGGGAGGGGGTGGTGGTACAAAAGGTAATAGCTGCAGAGAATGATTTGATGGGGGCAGCTCGGGGACATTTAGGTGGGTGTGGGATAGGCTTCCCTGAATAAATGAGTTTTCAGGGAACTCTTAAAGGTGGACAGGGTAGGGGCTGAGCGAACAGGCTGGGGCAGGGAGTTCCAGAGGATGGGAGAGGCTCTGGAGAAGTCTTAAAGGCAAGCATGAGAGGTGGTAACAAGGGAGCCAGAAAGCAGGAGGTCCTCAGAGGAGCGGGGGGGACGATTTGGGCGATATCTGCAGATGAGGTTGGTAATGTAGATTGGGCGAGGTTGTGGATGGCTTTGTATGTTATGGTTAGCATTTTGAATTTTACACGGTGGGGTAGGGGAAGCCAGTGAAGGGATTGGCAGAGAGGTACAGCAGTCACGGAACAATTAGTGAGGTGTATTAGTCTAGCAGCAGCATTCATAATAGACTGAAGGGGGGATAGCCTGCATAAGGGTAGGCCATTAAGGAGAGAGTTGCAGTAGTCAAGGCGGGAAATAATCAAGGAGTGAACAAGTTGCTTTGTGGTGTCATTAGTCAGGAAGGGTCGAATTCTGGAGGTGTTGCGGAGGTGAAGGCGGCAGGATTTAGCCAGTGATTGGATATGGGGGCTGAAGGAGAGGTCAGAGTCAAGGATTACACCCAGGATCCTGGCATGTGTGGAGGGACCAATGGTTGTTTTGTTGATATTAATGGTGAAGTCACGGGGGGGGGGGGGGGGGGGGTCGTGAATGAGGAAATATAAAAAGCTCAGTTTTAGAAAGATTGTGTTTGAGGAAGTGGTGTGACATCCCTACTGATATGTCATTCAGTAAGTTGGAGATCTGTGAAGAGATTAAGGGGGCGAGTTGAGGAGTGGAGAGAGAGATCTGGGTGTTGTCGGCATAGAGGTGGTATTGGAAACCATGGGAGCTTATCAACTGGCCCAGGGAAGAGGTATAGAGTGAGAATAGGAGGGGCCCAAGGACAGAAACTTGGGGTACCCCAACAGAAAGAGGAAGGGGAGCAGAGGAGATGGAGTTGTAAGCAACACTGAAAGTGCGCTGAGATAGGTAGGAGGAAAACCAGGATAAAGCAGAATCACGGAGGCCAAGGGAGCGTAATTTGCTGAGGAGGAGCAGGTGGTCAACTGTGTCAAAGATAAACAATAGAGTCTTTACTTTAATAGCATCCACTGTGAGACCTAGTGCATCAGATACACTAGCCCATTGACTGGCCTGCTGATCAGGCAGAATCTCAGGTATCCCCACAAACTGTTCCTTAACCGTTTGAAGTCCACCTCTTTCAATGAGTTAGCGTGACTGAAAATGTGCTCCACCAAAATGGTGGCGCAGATGTTAAAGGGTTAAAGGACTGAGATACACCAATTGCAGCAGAGACTGCAAAAGACATCTTGTTTTTAAAAGGAAGTTCCAACTTTAATTTGCTGGATCCTTTAACATTAGTGCATTATCCACTGGACGTGTGAGACTCAGCTCACTGAGGTGATTGCAGCATCAACTGCTGGAAACCCACATTTGTTCATAGAAATGTTCCCATTCGGAATACATAAGCTATGCATGAATAGGAAAAAACATCCCCAGGTGGGGGAGGTTCAAATGAACCTAATTAGAGGTAGATACCTCAAGAGCCTGTGACACAGGCAACACAAGAGTTAAGTAAGGGATTAGACAAGCACCTGATTTGTGAGGCTACTCCCTCCTTGTTATGATCCTCTGAAGAGGAAAGATAAGTATCTTCCAATATTTGGGAAGATCTGCCTGATCCCCAGCCTCCTGCACCTCAACAAAAGCGCCCCGAGGACTAGATGGGAATCTGCTATGTTTAGTTCTACTATGGAGGGACATCATAGAATTAAATCTTCTTTCAAATTTTTAAATGGTAGAAGAAAAAAAAAAAAAACTAAAAAACTGTTTTTTATGATATATAAAAGGGACTGAAGTGTTCTACCCTTGATGGCTCAATCTGACTAGCCGTATCCCTCTCAGAGGAGGATGACATTCTTTGGAAATGCATTTCGTTTACAGTGCAAAACAAACAACATTTTGGAGACGTTCCTGGTCCCATTACCATTCATAGCCTGAAGAAAAAAGCAGAGGCACTATGCCAAAGAATGTACATTGCTAGGCTATAGTTCAGCACTATTAGCTGCTATTAACCCTAGCAAAAAGCAAAGTATATTGTGCCAAAGCAGCAAGCCTGTGTACACTAACCTGAGCAAGCCATCCACTTGCTCTGTCCCTCCACAGCCAGCAGCAGCTTTCACACATACAGCGCTGAGACCAGCTGCCTCCATGTTTGGCCAGCGTTAGCCACGCCCCTGCAAAAAACAGCCCCCTCTTTCCTTGAAGATGTTTTCCCGCGCTAGCGGCGTCCTGTGAAGTGTAAGCATGGCGCGGGGGGGGGGGGGGGGGTAAATCATCCGCTGATGAGGCCGCAGTCTGCCCTTTATATTTTTCACTTTTGTTTTTTCAAAAGAGAAGGAACTGTCTTGGCATGCCCCCCCAAAGGGGAATAAAGCCAATCTGGTGGCACAGGAAGAGACAAAACCCCCCTTTTCTTACCAGAGGGTCTGTTCCGGCTGGAGGAGAGGGGAGTGAAGGCTTCTGCTGTTTCCAGCATCAGGACGGTGAGTGCTCAATACAACCCCCAGTGGAGACACATAGGCATGACAACACAATACATAGAAGGAGAAATTCCTGAGAAAATCTCCCTTGCCTTATCCTCGCAGCAGGTTTTTTTCAGAGATAAAGCCCAATCTTCACCCTTCACGGTAGGCTCCGAGACGTTATAGGAAACCTTCAGGAACCAGGGAACTCTCAGGTTATCCCATAAAAATGGACCTGCAACAGCACCCTGCCAGTAAAACTTTATGGCCTCACTAGCAAATAGTACTGGATCCCAGGGCCCAGCTCTCTAAAGAGAAGCGCTCGCAAGCAAAACCTTGTTTCTTCGGATACGAGGCTGGGGTACCATTTATTTAGCCCATGAAAAGACATCAGAACAGATACAGACAGCATGACTTAGCCCTCATCAATGATCAACAATTACTACCCGTGGAGCTCAGCACAGCACATCATATCACATCTTTACTCGTGACCAACAGCTTAGACAATGTCGAAAAAACCGAGGACTCCCAGTAATGGGAGGGGTTATATAGGGGAGTGCATACCTTTGGGGCATGCCAGTGTCCAGCACCTGTCGGTCTGATATAACCCACATAGTAATTACTATGGCTCTATGTCCCTTGATGTAAGAAAAGAAACACAGATCATTTTGTTATAACATGAAATATTATGGTGATTATTGCTACTAAGACAATATGTATCCACATTATGGGTCCCAAGTAGTGTACCCACTATGTGGACAGCTCTCCTGCTTCCTGTCCTTGAAAAGTAGAACTATAGGCAAAACTTTATTTTCACCCCATTATGGATAGAGCAAGGAAGGGTTATAACCAGTCAGTTTTTGTTTTGCCATTTGAGTCCCATTGCAGCGATTTCACTTCATTGCCTGTCCCATAGCAAAACAGGACGTGAGAGGAAATCCCATCACATTAAATACATTCCTTGGGGAACCTATTGGAATATTTTCCATCTATTACTTTTCTGGGAACAACTCAAAATTTGTGATTTTCTTCAATTTCAATGATAATGGTAAACAGGTCAAACAGAGAGGGCAAATCTCCTTAACAGGGACACAGACCCTAATAAAAACTGACAAGCTTTCTAATCCCTTCTCCACTCTATCCAAAACAAAACAAAACAAACAAAAAAAAAAAAGTTTGCCTTTCATTTATACTTTACAAGTCATTGTTCTTAATACAAAACATGCTTATAATCACAGTTAATACTGCCAAATATTACAGAAAGTTTGCCAGAAGGCCCCCACGATTCGTAGTTAGGCCCCTGGTACACAACTACCATATTCATTAATAATAAATTACCATTATTATACCATTATTCATGATTTTGCCATTAGTATCCAAGATTTTTCTCTGCACATTAGAACATACTGTATATTATCATTTTGGAAACCCTGAACCTTTATATAAACTTATTTAGAAAAACTGTATTAAGGATAATTGCTTACCTCTCTAAAATAGACATCAGCAGCAGTAAGGTTTTGTGGAACAAAATGCATTTTTTTGTTTAGTGCCAGCTGTATAGCAGAGTTTACCAGTTTAGGAAGCCGGGTGTGGTGATTCTTCAGAGCAATTGCAGATGACAGCTTCTCAGCATGTTCACAAAGCAACAGTCGAGTTGCCATTGTAAGCTCTCTCATCTGGCAGGTGTTTAAACATTTGAAGAGCCCAACCTGCATAAACAATTATAAACCATGAACTAGACTTGTGGTAGGACAGCAGTAGACATACGAGCAAAGTAGAAAAGCAAATGGGAAGTCTCAAAACAGGACCCTATAATTTGCATAATGCATATAACAATTTCCTGTACAAGCTAGATGCAAAACTTTAGCATCTTATCATGTAATGATATAAAGTGAAATGCACTCGTAATGCTATTTTGTTACCAATTAACAAGAAGAAATATCAAACAAAACATATATCTCAATAAAACAAATTGTGTAATATCAGAATATACAGTACTTGCTATACTTTTGTGCTCACACCACTCCGTTTCCACCACCAGAAGTGGAGACAGGCAGCACTTCACAAATATCAAGTTGTAAACAGAAGCTGGAAGTAATACTATACACAAGACCCTGCATTCACCATATCTGCTCTCCCACAGTACACAGAAAATGAAAATGCAATTATTTTAAACTGTTAAATAGCTTTTCCCATCAGTCGTATATAGAAGTCTTGTGATTTCTATCAGTATCTGGCGAGCACTGGTTAAAGCTTGTAGGAGGAGTTTTTAATTCTCCTCTGACTGTCCTGCGAGTCTGCATGACCCCTGACTTTGTCTGGGCAGTGCTGATTGTCCTGGTGCTGATCACATGCACCCTCCCAAAAAAAAAAAAACAATAAAAACAAAAAAAAAAACCACACACCTCTAGCAATGTGCCCTATACTGAGCATGTGCAGAGGGACTCCTAGTGCTCTGTTCTATAAGCAGATGGTTTAGGGGCAGTAAAAGGGGAGGATCAGAAAAGACAGGATCAAACAGCCTTTTTACACAATGCAAAGGATAAACCCCTTATGCCCCGTACACACGAGAGGGATTAAGTCTGACAGACCTCCAAAGGAGTTCCGCCGGAGTTCCGCCGGAGTTCCGACGGAGTTCTGGCGGACTTTTCGACCGAACGGACTTGACCACACACCATCACACCAAACTCCGACGGAGTCGAACGTGATGACGTACGACTGGATTCGACGTAGGAAGTTCCTAGACAGTAGCCAATAGCTGCCCTAGCGTCGGTTTTAGTCCGTCGGAGTAGCACACACACGAGCGGATTTTTCAAAGGGGACCGGGTCCGGCGGAGTTCCGTCGGGAAAATTTAAAGCATGCTTCATTTCTAAAGTCCGTCAGACTTTAGCTTCGCTAAAGTCCGTTGCAGCCCACACACGATCGGATAGTCCGCCGGACTCAGTCCGTCGGAGATTGGATGTCGAAAAGTCCGCTCGTGTGTACGGGGCATTAGGTTACGCAGTGATTATAACAAGCATGCTTCACTACATAAACAGACTGATTTTACTGTTGTGGGTTTAACCACTTCAGCCCCGGAAGGATTTACACCCTTCCTGACCAGAGCACTTTTTTGCGGTTTGGCACTGTGGTAACTGTTAACTGACAATTGCGTGGTCATGCGACCTGGCTCCCAAACAAAATTGATGTGCTTTTTTTCCCCCACAAATAGAGCATTCTTTTGGTGGTATTTAATCACCTCTGCCGTTTTTATTTTTTGCGTTATAAACAAAAAAAAGTTCGACAATTTTGAAAAAAACAAAACAAAAAAACTTTTTTTTTACATTTTGCTATAACAAATATCCCCCCAAAATGTATTTATTTATTTTTCCCTCAGTTTAGACCGATCTGTATTCTTCTGCATATTGATTGGTTTGCGCAAAAGTTAGGGCATCTACAAAATAAGGGATAGTTTTATGGCGTTTTTATTATTATTATTTTTTTTTACTAGCAATGGCGGCAATCAGCGATTTTTATCATGACTGCGACTGCAGTGATTTTGACTGTTTGGGGGATGGGCTAGCAGTCACATGACACTGATCGCTGCTCCCGATGACAGGGAACAGATGATCAGCGTCCTGTCACTAGGCAGAACGGGGAGATGCTGTTTACAAAAGCATCTCCCCGTTCTTCAGCTCCATGACACGATCAAGGGTATCCCAGCGGGGATCGAGTCCGTGGGTCCCGCAGGCACGGAGCTCGCGTGCACGTCAGGAAATTCAAAGTAACGTACAGTGCGTTACTTTGCCCAGATGTGCCATTCTGCCAACGTATATGTGCTGGTAGCGGTCGGCAAGTGGTTAATAACACTTTAAAAACACGTGACTATCTGCCACCAAGTACCTCTCCTCTAGAAGCATTTTTTTAAGCCAGTGTATGTTGACCATTAAACCAAATGTCTTGATTTTACCAGTGTTCACATCTTCCATTATGTTTTTGGACACTCAAGATCTGTTTTCACACCAGTGTTATTGGATTTAGGTGACTGAGTTGCTCGTGTACTTTCAGACAGAACCTACTCTAGGCTTTGTGAGGCCCACTCATAATAATAAAAATAATTCAAGCAATAAAGGTGAATACATTGCAGTGTACAACGAACTGATGACAATTCACCCATGGCCAGTCCTCAAGGATTCCAGCATGTCATTGGATCTCATAACGCACCAGGATAGGCACTGAAACACAAGCTCCCTCTGTATAGTGGAAGTCACTTACTAGACATCTCTACGTTATGACTAAATTTGACATTACCTAACAAAGGCCATAGACCCATCTATTTTCCTAAACCTATGCTCCATACCTGCCAATGCATTTGCCATGCATTTGCTATGGTCAGTGAACCTGAATACAGAAAAGCACTGGCAACTTCTAGCCCAGGGTGCAAGTACAACACAGAGGCCCATGGTGCAGCAACTTTGACTACCTGCCACTCTCCATCTTCCCTGCCAAGAGAGGGAGAAGGAGGAGAGGAGAGAGGGGGTGAAAGGGGGGGTTGACGGGTGAACCAGGAGGGTGAAAGGGAAGAAGAGAGAGGAGAGAAAGAGGGTAGTAGGAAAATATGTCAGAGTGGGGGAAGTGGGAGAGCGATGGGGGAGGGAGAGAGAGCAAGGGGGAAGAGGGGAGGGAGAGAGCGAGGGGGAAGAGGGAAGGGAGAGAGAGCGAGGGTGAAGAGGGGAGGGAGAGAGAGCGAGGGTGAAGAGGGGAGGGAGAGAGAGCTTGGGGGAAGAGGGGAGGGAGAGAGAGCTTGGGGGAAGAGGGGAGGGAGAGAGAGCTTGGGGGAAGAGGGGAAGGAGAGAGAGCTTGGAGGAAGAGGGGAGGGAGAGAGAGCGAGGGGGAAGAGGGGAAGGAGAGAGAGCTTGGGGGAAGAGGGGAGGGAGAGAGAGCGAGGGGGAAGAGAGAGAGCGAGGGGGGAGAGGGGAGGGAGAGAGAGCGAGGGGGGAGAGGGGAGGGAGAGAGAGCGAGGGGGGAGAGGGGAGGGAGAGAGAGCGAGGGGGAAGAGGGGAGGGAGAGAGAGCGAGGGGGGAGAGGGGAGGGAGAGAGAGCGAGGGGGGAGAGGGGAGGGAGAGAGAGCGAGGGGGGAGAGGGGAGGGAGAGAGCGCGAGGGGGAAGAGGGGAGGGAGAGAGCGCGAGGGGGAAGAGGGGAGGGAGAGAGCGCGAGGGAGAAGAGGGGAGGGAGAGAGCGAGGGGGAGAGAGAGCGGGGGGAAGAGAGGAGGGGGGAAGAGAGGAGGAGAGAGAGCGGGGGGAAGAGATAGCGGGGGGAAGAGAGGAGAGGAGAGATAGCGGGGGGAAGAGAGGAGAGGAGAGAGAGCGGGGGAAGAGAGGAGAGGAGAGAGAGCGGGGGAAGAGAGGAGAGGAGAGAGAGCGGGGGAAGAGAGGAGAGGAGAGAGAGCGGGGGAAGAGAGGAGAGGAGAGAGAGCGGGGGAAGAGAGGAGAGAGAGCGGGGGAAGAGAGGAGAGAAAGAGGGAAGAGGAGAGAGAGCAAGAGAGAGAGGGGGGTGAGGAGAGAGAGAGGGGGAAGAGGAGAGAGGGGGAAGAGGAGAGAGGGGGAAGAGGAGAGAGGGGGAAGAGGAGAGAGGGGGAAGAGGAGAGAGGGGGAAGAGGAGAGAGGGGGAAGAGGAGAGAGGGGGAAGAGGAGAGAGGGGGAAGAGGAGAGAGAGAGAGAGAGAGAGAGCGGGGGGGAAGAGGAGAGAGCGAGGGGGGAAGAGGAGAGAGCGAGGGGGGGGAAGAGGAGAGAGCGAGGGGGGGAAGAGGAGAGAGCGAGGGGGGGAAGAGGAGAGAGCGAGGGGGGGGAAGAGGAGAGAGCGAGGGGGGGGGGAAGAGGAGAGAGCGAGGGGGGGGGGAAGAGGAGAGAGCGAGGGGGGGGGAAGAGGAGAGAGCGAGGGGGGGGGGGGGGGAGAGGAGAGAGCGAGGGGGGGGGAAAGGAGAGAGCGGGGGGGGGGGAAGAGGAGAGAGCGAGGGGGGGAAGAGGAGAGAGCGAGGGGGGGGAAGAGGAGAGAGCGAGGGGGGGGGGAGAGGAGAGAGCGAGGGGGGGGGGGAGGAGAGGAGAGAGCGAGGGGGGGGGGGAGAGGAGAGAGCGAGGGGGGGGGGGAAGAGGAGAGAGCGAGGGGGGGGGGAAGAGGAGAGAGCGAGGGGGGGGGAAGAGGAGAGAGCGAGGGGGGGAAGAGGAGAGAGAGGAGGGGGGGGAGAGGAGAGAGAAGAGGGGGGGAGAGGAGAGAGAGGAGGGGGGGAGAGGAGAGAGAGGAGGGGGGAGAGGAGAGAGAGGAGGGGGAAGAGGAGAGAGAGGAGAGGGGAAGAGAGGAGAGGGGAGAGAGGAGAGAGAGGAGGGGGGGGAGAGGAGAGAGAGAGGAGGGGGGAAGAGGAGAGGGGGGGGAGAAGAGGAGAGAGAGGGGGGGAAGAGGAGAGAGAGGGGGGAGAGGAGAGAGAGAGGGGGTGGGGACGAAAGGGGGGCGAGGCAGAAGGATGTGGAAGAGAGGGGGGAGGGATGGGGATGAAGAGGTGGGGTGAGAGACGGAAGGGAGGGGGGGCAGGGCATCACCAAGCAGTTAACCCCACAGTCTGCAGCTCATTGGTCTCCAGACAGAGCACGGCAAGCAGTGAGATGGTTTTGCCTCTGCTGGCCACGCTCACCGGTTACCGCTCCAGCACACCTATCTGCTGGATGTGCAGAGCATTTTCCACAGGCAGTGTGTGAGCTGATTCCAGCATCCTCGGACATGTACAGGACAGACTGACACTGCTCATCTCCCCCGTCGATGATCACTGGCACAGCTTCTTTTTTTTTTTTACTACAGGAGTTATAGCAGAACGGGGGCCAATGACTCACCCCGTACAGCCCAAGCTGGTAAAAGACATGAGAAGTCGGCTGGGGAGGGTGCTAGTGCAGAGTCGCAGTGTTCTAGATCGGTCCCGCCTATCCGTGAGCAGCGCAATCCTTTCCGATGTTGGGTTCTCTTCCTATGCCATTGTCAGGCAAATTAGATGGTCGCGAGGCCTTATGCGACCACCTAATTAGAGAGCCGCCTCTGCCTTCAGATGATTGATCACTAGCAAGAAAGAAACCTGCAGGGACATGCCCCACAGAACTTATCCAACTCCCAGCAAGCCACAGAGGAGGGATCACCGTCTTGTATTGTACTCCAAGAAAACAGGATTTTTTTGTTACTCACTGTAAAATGCTTTCTCTGC
Source organism: Lithobates pipiens (assembly GCF_037356315.1). Taxonomy (NCBI): domain Eukaryota; kingdom Metazoa; phylum Chordata; class Amphibia; order Anura; family Ranidae; genus Lithobates; species Lithobates pipiens. Next base: position 207,207,765 of record NW_027507758.1, read on the forward strand.
ATTCATTGACACATGGCTCTTCCGATTCAAGACCATTGTGTTTTATATCGTCACTATAGGACACGAGGCAGAAAAGAACACAGCACTGTATGAACAGTCCCCTCTGCTATAGGAAAGCCAGTTCGTTACAAAGCAGTGTCAAATATAAACTCCAAATAGAGGGAACCTCAAGAAAGGGATTTTACGATAAGTAAAACACTAAGGTAGGATAGAACATCGACCCCTGTGAGAGTAGGTTTGGCTGTAGTGGAAGGGACCATGGATCCCCCACTGCCATCTTTACGATTTCTGCATACCAGGACCTTCTGGGCCACGCTGAGGCTACCGGAATTACCAGCTTTCTTTCCAGCTTGATCCTGCAAAGAAGTCCTGGCAGCAACTGAATAGTTGCATAAATCAGTGAGAACTGATCCTACGGGGGCACCAATACATCTGTTCCGCATGCGAGTGGATCCCTTGTCCTGGACACAAAGTTGACTAACGTCATGTTGATTCTGGATGCCAGAAGATCTTTGTCCGGAGTCTCCCATCTTTAGAAAACAGCCTGAAAAATGTCGGGGTGAAGGGACCATTTTCCCGGGAATAATTGCTGGTGACTCAAATCGGAATGAAGACTGCAGATAGGCACAAAACATTACTTTCTGCCCATGTTAGAATATGGTTCACCTCTCTCTGCACTGCGAGATACTTGGTGCCCCCTTGGTGTTTAATATAGGCCACGGCTGTGTCTAAGGGTTTGTCTTTTGTTCCCAGTACACATTTCTGTCTTTTTTCCACTATACTGGATATCAATAATTTTGTAAGAAATGTAATGCTTAGGAAACATTTCAAGGACTTTCCTTCTGATAGCGAATCCAGTGTGTTTCATAATGTTCAAAATGAGACCACCTCCTTCAGATTTGATCTAGTAGCAAGGACTGCATTGGAGATTTTACAAGCAGAATCAGGGAGGATCTTTTGGGTTACAGAAATCAAGCAATAATATGAGGGATACATATTTTTTATCATGTTCAAAACAGAAATGACATTGTGATTTGTTTCAGAATATTGTGGAATCAGAATTGGTTAAATTGTAAGAATCATGTCAGCAATACAATAGAAATAAAATTAATCTAAGCAAGAAACCATAGCCATAAATGCCTTAAAAACGACATCAGACTTAGTGATTCGCCAGGCAGATAAGGGCGGTACTGTAGTGATCTTAGATAAATGCTAGTTACAAACAGGAAGCACTTAGTTGGAAGATCACACTACATATCGCCCCCTCAGTTCTGATCCTACAGGAACCATTCTAGAAAAAATGGCACACTTATTAGATGAAGGCAAGGACATGGGTGTTCTAGATCAAAAAGTAAATGATCTCATGGTCACACATCCCATTATTCCGGGTTTTCACCATCTTTCCAAAATACACAAGCAAAACAATCCAGTGAAAGGTCGTCCGATAGTTGCCGGAATAGGATCGCTATTGGAGAAATTAGGAGAATGGGTTGATTCATTTCTCCAAACGCTTGCTGTTCGTTTACTGTTTTTTTTTTTTTTTAAAAGAGTATTTATTGAGAAATAGATAAAGATAACAGTACAGATGCAACAAAGACATATACAATATTGTGGGACCATCATCACAGATGAGGCGCATAAGAATGAGAGCAGATTGTAGCTGTATCATAATGAACTTACCATAGACTGAAATACTTGAACTAAACAGAAGGTAGTGAAACTAGTAGAACAAAGCAGCAATCTGACGGTAACTGGATGGATCCTGAGTTAAGAGTTAGTTGCAAAAGTAATATATATATATATATATATATATATATATATATATATATATATATATATATATATATATACCAGGACAATAGCATTTCCCAAGATTAAGTAAAGTAACATATAGGATCAGGGGTAGCTACTGAATGTAGAAAAAAGGGGGGGGGGGGGGAAGAGGGGGACACATACATAAAGAAATAAAAGGGTGAAGGGGGGGGGGGGTATGAGGTTTTTGTATATAGTCCCTGAGGTAGGAGGTTCCAAGGGGCAGTCCCGGAGGTCAGTAGGTTGCTGGGCGCAAATTAGATAGTAGATTGGGGGGATCTGACCCCGGGTTCAGTTGTCGAGCGCCGTAGTAGAAAAAGGTGAAGTGGTCCAAGTTAATGGTGTCCACCAGAGGGAGAGTGGCAGATATGAAGGGAAGCCACAACGCATAGAAGCGAGACTTCGCTTTTTTGTCCCGGAAATTTGCGTTACATCGGTCCTTGTATATGAGTGAAAGGAGTTCTTTCTGCGTCTGAGCGACGGAGGGAGGAAGAGATGAAGTCCAGCTCTTTAGAATGGATTTCCTGGCTAGTAGTAAACATAGCAGAGACCAATCCACGTGGGAGGGTTTGTATGGCGTGCAGCTTGTGGGCACTCGGCATCTGATGGAAGACCATGGAAGCAGGAGGGGGTCCCAGTATCCAAAGAGGAGAAGGGGGTCCTTTAGCAATTTTAGCAGGGTTACTTTGAAGATGTAGGAGAGGATCCGGTCCCAGAAAGATGAAATAAAGGAACAGGGCCAGAAACGGTGAGCCAGCGAGGGCCTGTTCTGGAGACAGTGGGGGCACTTGGTGCTGTCCTGATCGGTGTTGGATGGAAGGAAGGGAAGTTATGCCCTGTGGGCAATTTTTAGTTGCGATTCTTTCCATAGCTCGTTAGGGGTTAGGCGGTAAACTTTGTTAAGTCCTTGCAAATTTTTTTCTACTAAATCTGGGTCAGGAAAGTCTTTCTCCCAGTTGGCGACTGATGAGGATGTCAGTGGAGAAGAATTCCGCTGGAGCGAGGGTTTGTAGATGTCTGAAATTTTATAAGTATTGTAGATGAGTAGTCGATCCAAAAAGGTTAGAGGGAAACGTTTACGTTCATCGCTGCAGATATCTTTTTTTTAAATGTTTATTTATTGAAGATTTTTTAAACAGTACAAAAGAGTTGTAAATACGGTACAGTAGTCAGTAACATTGGTTAAACATAGTAAGAGCACCATATTGCAGGTTTCAAAAAAGTTAAGAGAAAAAAAACAATTGTAAGTACCATACGAGACAAGAAGGAGGCTACACCATGAATCTGTATACAATAATAATTGCATAATTAAAAAGGAAAAAAAAAGAAAACCAAACGTGTGGGTAAGGGTGGGAGGCATTGGTCTGATACGCTATGATATATTAAACATAATATCAGATCTCCCTGAGGCTACTCTAGAAAGGGCTGGCAGAGGGGACAACAGAGGGTTCTGTGTTGAACAGGGAAGTATCCCAGGGATCCAATATCTTGGAAAATTTAGGCAGGGAATCATGAACTACTGCCATCAAATGTTCCATCCTACGCATTTGAGCAATGGATCAGACCACTTGTGCTTGTGTAGGAGGTATAGGAGAGAGCCAATGGGCCGGTATTACTCTCTTGGCAGCTAGGAGTATAAAAGCCATCAGTTTTTTAGCACATTTAGGGAGACCCAGGATCGGAAGGCCTAAAAGGTAATGTGTTGGATTCAGTGGGATAGCTCTTTTTAATACTGATTGGAGAATAGATTGGACCATAGACCAAAAAGGTGTGATTCGTGGACAGTCCCAGAAGATATGGTAGTGTGTGCCTATATCCTGTAGGCACCTCCAGCATAGATGGGATAGTGAGGGATCATATTTATGTAGAACTTCAGGAGTCCTATACTAAAACATCAATACTTTATAAGCAGTCTCTTTCTGCTCTACACATCTCGAGACTTTGGAGATGGAAGTCCAGATCTCCTGCCACTGAGGGAGAGATATAGCAGTGGGTAGAATCTTGGCCCATTTCCGCATATAGAGGTGAGAGTCTAGAGTTGGGGGTAGTGAGTCATGGAGAATCTTGTAAATAGCGGATATGAGACCTTTCTGGTGTGGGCCCTGGGTACACAGAACTTCAAAGGTATTAGGTTTCTCTACGCTCATGGCAGGAGATATGGAGCAAAAATTGTGTTTAAATTGGAGATAGGCAAAAACGGACTGTTGTGGAATTTCGAATTTGTTTTGAAGGTCTAGGAAGGGCAAAAGTTTGCGGGTCACTGGGTGGACTAAGTGGCAAAGTTGGAAAATGCCCGCTCGGGTCCAAGGAGTCATAGCCACCCTGGACAGACTGTTAGGTATGTCCGGGTTGTGAGTAACATTTAAAAGGGGTGGGCAGGAGGAAGAGAGAGAGAATTTCTTGTGGCATTTTTTCCAAATATCTAAAGTAAATAGCATAGGTGCTAGGCAGATAACGTTTAAGTTGTGACATAGAAGAGGATAGGTCAGACCATAGCATAGAGCAAGGATGAACGGGGTCGATGACACTTATCTCTATCTCTGCCCAACGACTCGTCGCAGAATAAGAGGACCAGGAGACCGTCGCAGATAAGTGGACCGTGTAAGTAATACCGTACAATATCGGGAGCTCCTAGACCTCTGTGTGAGCGCGGAGCAAAGACAACTGTGTGGGCAATTCTATGTGCTTTGTTTCCCCATATAAATTTAGTAAAGGCCCGCTGAATACTTCGAAGCTGAGGCATGGGAAGAGCAATAGGTAAAGTTTCGAAAAGATACAAAAATTTGGGGAGTATAGCCATTTTGAGAACATTTATCCTACCTAAAAGGGATAGAGGGCATTCCATCCATTTACAGAGTAGACTGTGTGTTTCTGAGATTAAAGAGAGGGAGTTGGCCTGGTATAGTGTGCGGTAGGACGCCGTTAAATGAATGCCTAAATATTTGAGTGAGTCAGAGCGCCACTGATAGGGGAAGGTGTTGTGTAAAGCGACGAGAAGTGGGGGAGGGATGTGAATGGGGAGTGCTTCGGTCTTAGCTGTATTAACTTTATATCCTGAAATACTGCCAAACGTATCTAATAGGGCGTGGAGGTTGGGGAGTGAGGTGTGCGGTTTTGTTAAAGTAAGCAGTATGTCGTCTGCAAATAAAGACAGTTTATATTCTTTACGTCGTAAAGAGACCCCCCTTATGTCCGGGTTTTCCCGAATGCGTGCAGCCAAGGGTTTGAGGCACAATATAAATAACAAGGGGGAGAGGGGGCAACCCTGTCTAGTACCATTACCGTGTGTAAATGTTGGGGATTTGAATGATGCCAATTGAACTTGTGAGGTGGGGCGGGAGTAGAGGGCTTCGAGAGCCGATATAAAGGAGCCCGAAAAACCGTAGCGCCAAAGTGTGGCAAACATGTAGGGCCAACCAAGCCTATCAAAAGCTTTTTGGGCATCTAAGCTGAGAATAAGGGCAGAGCGAGAGGTTTTATCAAGCATATCAATTAAATCAATGGCACGTCTAGTGTTATCGCCTGCTCGTCTACCCAAAACAAAACCCACCTGATCGTTATGAACAAGGGTGGGGATCATAGAGGAAAGTCTGTTGGCTAAGATTTTAGTAAAGATTTTATAATCCGAGTTGAGTAGGGCTATGGGTCTGTAATTATCTGGCAGGGACGGGGGCTTGCCTGGTTTCGGAAGGACTGTGATATGAGCGTGTAGAAATTGTGAATGTGGAACGATCCCTTTTTGTAGGGAGGAGTAGAGCTTTAATAAGTGGGGGCTGAGAATGGGAAGGAAAGTCTTATAATATTGATATGGTAAACCATCAGGCCCAGGAGATTTATGTAAGGGCAGTTCCTTCACTACTGCTGCTAACTCTTCTGGCGAGATACCCGCATTTAGGGTGGCTACCTGTGACGGTGATAGTTTAGGCAACTTTAAAGGGGAGCAAAAAGAGTCAATTGCCTCTTGAGTAAATAGGTGTTTAGGGTCGGAGGCCAAACAGTTGTACAATTTATCGTAAAACGTGCCAAAAACTTTGGACAGCGTCAATGGACAATGAGTCGGGGAACCATCTGCCTGAAGGAGGAGTTCAGGATAAGATTGAAAAGGACGTGGTTTAAGCTTGTTCACTAGCATCCTATGGGGCTTATTAGCGAACTCATAAAATTTCTGCTTCGCCCAAATCAGGGCCCTAGAGCATTTTTGCATGTCTAATGATCTTAAACGCTCACGAAGGGATGTAACTGTGCGTAGGCGTGTCACCGTAGGGGAAGCCAGAAGTAAATTCTCAGCCTTACGGAGCTGCAAGAGAGTGTCCTGCCTCTGAGCTGCCGAGTCCCGCTTTAAGCGGGAGCCGGCAGAGATGCATGCACCTCTAAAAAACGCCTTGTGGGCTTCCCATAGGGTAGACACCTCCGCCACTGAGTCCTCATTCAGTTGGAAAAATTCTGATAAATTTTGGGATAATTGTGCCTCAAAAATAGGGTTGCGGAGAAGAAAGTCATTGAGTCTCCAATGACAGGTTCTCGGCGTGGAACAGGCAAGTGCTAGATCAAGCTGAATGGAGGCATGGTCCGACCACGTTATGGGGTTTAGCTCCGACGCGACCGCCGATGTCAGTAAAGGTGCTGTTATAAAGAGGTGGTCAAGTCTGGAGTACATCTTATGTGGGGGGGAGAAAAAAGAAAATTGCCTGCTGGTGGGGTGCTTAATTCTCCAAATATCCAACAGGTTATGGGCCCTGATTAGTTTGCGAAATGCGGTGGACTGGCGTTCTACTTTAGATAAGGGATTGGAAGGAAAAAGTGTCTGTCTGTCTCTTCTAGGAGACATGATCATGTTAAAATCACCTCCCATAATAATGCAGGGTTGAGCGTATTTGCTTAAGCTGTCCAATAAGTCAGTGAGAAATTGGATTTGACCCAAGTTAGGAGCGTATACATTAATCACAGTAAGAGAGCGCGAGAGATATTCGCAGTCCAGGAGAATATATCTACCCCGGGGATCTATAAACGAAGATTTTACCCTCAACAGGCAAGATTTCTTAATCAGGATTGCAACCCCCGCTTTGCCAGAGGGGTCAGAAGCCATAAAAGAATTTGGAAAATGCTTAGCAGCAAATTTAAGAGAACCCCCAGGACGAAAATGAGTCTCCTGGACCAAGACTATGTCTGCAGCTGAAGATTTGAACTCTTTCAGAGCCAACCAGCGCTTGTGAATAGAATTCAAGCCTTTAACATTATAAGAACCCTTAAAGCCATCTTTATGGATTGGCATTAGTGCAATGTAAGCAAAGCAAATACATATTGACCAAAAATACCCGTATGAATTAACTAGGCAACATATACTATGGTGTATCCTGCGGAAGGAAAGCAGACGTATGCATATAACATCAACCATAAAGAAAGAGGTTACAGAAGACCATGAGTAGTGCAAGTCAAAAATAGCAAATAGGCCAAAAAAAAGGCCTATAACAAGAAAAAAAAAAAAGGCCTATAACAAGAAAAAAAAAAAAGAAAAAACTGGAGAAAAAGAGCCTGGGGGGTAAAAACCACCCAGGAGTCCACGGCCAAGGCCGTGGAACAAAAGGAGGCACACAAGGGGTTCCATCTCATCTGGAGTGGTCCCCCCCGCCGCCTTCCATCAGCGACTAAAGATAGCAAAAAATTAACTTAACTCTAGTCCATAGGAGTGGTGAAAACCCATAAATACGGGTGTGGATGACCCCAAAACAGGGGAAACACAGTGACACAAGGGCCGAAGCCAACCCCAGCCAGGTTGTGGGGATGAGTTCTCCTCAGGGAGGATGTCTGGCAACCGGAGAGCGTTGAGGGGTAGAAAAGTTCTTCTGTGACTTTTGACGAGCGGGGGTCCAGAGCCTTCCTGGGATGGATGTGGGTTTAGGCGTCATGGGAAGAGGAGTGGGATCTTCATCTGGAATCGGTGGAAGACCAAGGTTGCAGATAAATGCTTCGCTTTCCTGTAAGTCCCTCATGGAGTATTGAATTCCTTCTTTCGTGGACGATAGGCGGAAGGGGAACCCCCATCGGTACGGGAGTTGATTCTGTAGATGTGTGGTCACAGGTCTGAAGCTGCGGCGTTTAGCAAGGGTGATTGGAGACAGGTCACTGAAAATCTATCTTTGCCCCCTTAAACTCTAGGCGGGATTTGTTGCGAGTGGCCACAGTTAAAGCTTCTTTACTGTCATAGTAATGAAAGCGTACTATGATGTCTCTGGGATTAGCACCTGTTGGGGGCTTAGGGGCCAGGGATCTGTGTGCCCTATCCAGTCTCCAGTCAATGTCCGGAATCCGGGGGGCCACCACATTGAACAAGCTGAGAAGGTAAGGTCTGATCTCCCCCTCGCTAATGGTCTCAGGCACACCTCCGATACGTAAATTTTGATGGCGTTCCCTATTTTCCAAGTCCTCTTGCTGGGATTGAAGCTGGGAAATTGATTGTTTCAAGCCAGCATTGTCCTCTTCTAAAACGTGAACGTATTGTATCAAATCATCAAACTTCGTTTCCAAGACATCAGTGCGTTCACCGATTTGAGCTAGCTCCCCCCGCAGTTCGTGTGCAAGTTTTCCCATTTCCTTAGAGACATTACTGGTCAGATCTTGCAGGAGGGCCTTTAGTTTGTCATCAAGGACTTCTACTGTGACAGGGGCGGCCATTGTTTCTGGGGTGGTGTCTGAGGAGAGCTTAGAGGTGTTTTGTGCCACAGCTTGAGAAGATGCTTGTGTGGACGAGGTGGCTGCCAAGGGTAGGGGAGGAGATGCAGGTCTACTCAGAAAGCGATCAAGTGTCTGTGAGGGTTGCAGGTCTGGAGATTGAGACTGAGTGGGATGCTTTGGCCCGTATTTCACCATGAGGCGTTTGGACTAGGTATCAGACAATTGCGCTGTCCCCTGTTGTAAAGGTGCTTGTTATGCGTTGTAAGGGGGATAGGAAGGCGGCTTGGGTCGACATAGAATGGTTACATGGCTCTCATCCTATGGGGCCTGATGTGCGGCCCCCACAGTAGAGAATGTGACACATGAAGCAAAGGACAACACGGAGGGGGGGGGTTGACGTGAAGTCCCTAAATGAATTGGAGGATTCCGGGGAGGACAGGAACACTGCCAGATAAAAGGGGGGGGGGGTGAGAAGCTGGTGAGGCTAGGGAGTCAGGAGAGGAGATAGGAACAGTTCTCAATGGAAAGGCCTCGAGAGTCCCAATATGGCCGTCAGCCAGGCCAGAGCCCCAATGTTCAGCAGAGGGTGGTTGTAGGGGGGAGACAGAGGTCTGCTGCTCTGCCTGTGTTGACAAAGTTCAGAGCCAGGCCAGCGGGAACACCTGTGGCATTAAACTAGCAGGGCGTCTTCCCACCTTAGGCCCTGGGTGTAGCAAGATGGCCGCCGGAGCTCACCTGGAGTCTGAAGAGCTGCCTCTCCTCGATGTCGCCCGACAACCCACTACAGGTTCCCCGCCGTGCGTGTGACCAGCCTCCGGGACGTGCGGTGGTCGTAGGGTGGATGGAAGTGTCCGCCTGCTGGATGGAGCCCGGAGCCAGCAGGGCCTGATGGCGGAGGTAGGCCGCAAGATGGCGGCGACGGGGCTCCCGCTGTGGCGCCGGCCGCACACTAGGCCGCGGATGTTAGGAGCGCCGCGGAGCGAAAAATTCCGCCCGCAAGTCGAGCCGAGTGATTCCCGCACTCAGGATGAGCCTTTTAAGGGCATTAGAGGACGATCCTGAGTGTGGATGGAGGTGGATGGAGAAGGGGATATATACGGAGCTCTTCTCCAATGCGTCCGTCCACCTCGGCTTCCGGCCACGCCCCCCTGCAGATATATTTTAAGTAACTGACGCATTGCTTGTAGTGGAAGGCGTGAGCTGGCGGAAGGGAGAACCTTTCCGCTAGGACTGAAGAAGGCAGAGGGTGGCCAGAGTCCAGATCACAGAGTGCAGCAAAACTGGTGATGCCCTTCTCTTTCCAGATGTGGAATGGCTTGTGGAGTAGGCCAGGGGAGAAGGTGGGGTTCCCCTGTATCGGGAGGTGTCTGGAGACAAAAGGGGGGGAGTTTGAGGCACTTCCTGGTTTCCCTCCAGGCTATGGCAGTGCCCCTGAGTAGGAGATTATGTTGAAGCAGTGATGGTACTGACTTCCACCTGCAGTGGAGGAGAGCTGTCAACGAGAGTGGGGAGACCATGGCGGCTTCCATGGAGTAGTTGGAGTATCTGGAGGATTGAGAGATCCAGTCCAGTTCGCAATAAACATGACAGATTATACAGTCTTATATTAGGCAGGCTGATACCCCCCTCGTGTCTGGGAAGATGCAACTTTTTTAAGGCTATACGTGGGTGTTTGCCCTGCCATATAAAAGGAAGAAAAAGCCGATTCCAGAATCTTGATGTCCTTGTGAAGAAGGAGCAAAGGGATGGTTTGAAGCGGGTACAGTAGCCTGGCAAAGCTAACCATTTTCAGCAGGTGGCATCTTCCCAGAAGTGAGAGAGGCAGATCCATCCAGTTTACCATTTCCTGAGAGATTTTCGTGATCGGGGGGGTAGTTGAGGTGATAAAGGGAGGAAGGCAACTTTCCAATTTTAATACCTAGGTAGGTGATGTAGGAGCTGGCGGTCGAAAAGATAGAGTGTTGCGTCCAGGGGGGTTTGCGAGAAGACCCTATCGGGAGAATTTCGCTTTTACCATAATTTATACGAAGCCCTGGGCAGGATCTGAAGACGTCAAAGACCTCTTTAATGGTGTGCATGTCGGAAGCGGGGTCCGACGAGAAGATGAGCACGTCATCAGCAAAAAGGGAGGTGCGCAGGTCATGTTGGCCAATGAGGATACCGTGAAGAGGGGCTTTTTGGGTCAAATATCTGCAACTTAACAAACCGGGGTAACTGGCGCTACCTATTTAACAACGAAAAAGAGAATATTAATTCTCAATACTAAAAAGAATGTATTTTTAGAGGAAAAACTCAAAAAATGCCAGCAGGTCCAATAAAACCACCGACCTATTTCACAACTAGTAGTCTCATATATTCAATTACAACCAGATGAAAATAATTGCTCTTTAACAGGTGACAATGCAATCCTTTGGAACCCACTCACTTCAGTTCAGTCCAAGAGTAAATTACCAGAAAAAAACAATAAGCAACCTCTGCCAGAATCGTGTACAGTCGCATGGATTAACCTATTGCGACTCGAACGCGATTATGGCAAGTGTAATTATTATCTAATATATTTATAACCGTATTCAAAAACTCAATATAAATTACCAGAAAAAGATCATACATAAATCCTGTGAAGAAAAAACTGAATAACAAAGAAAGTGATCCTTGATGCGACTTTAACCTTAAAATCGCATCAGTGCTAAAGTGTGATTATATCCAACAATTTATCAGCTAAATAAAAAATAAATCTGATATGAAATACAAAATCTCTTGAAAAAATATATATATATAAAAGTGCATTAAAAGTGCAAGTGAAAAATCAAATATCTGGATGGGGGTTCTAGGGCGATATTAAAGAGGAGCGGGGAGAGTGGGCAGCCCTGGCGAGTGCCTTTATGCAGGCGGAATTCATCTGAGAGAACTCCAGCTGCAACTAATTTAGCTGCTGGGGAAGAGTACATGGCTTTGATGAGGTGACAGAAGTGCCCCGAGAAGCCCATTTCGGATAGAGTCATAGAGAGCCATTCAAAACTGACATTGTCAAAGGCTTTCTCCGCGTCTAACGTTATAATGGCAAAATCCCCATCAGGGTTGTTTTTAGCATGTTCCAGAGTGAGCATAACCTTACGGATATTCAAGGTGGCAGTTCTGCCTTTCACAAAGCCAGATTGGGCAGGATGGATTAGGGAGGGTATAATGGCAGCTAGTCTTGTGGCTATGATTTTGGACAGGATTTTGACATCCAGATTGAGGAGGGAAATCGGCCTATATGAGCCTGGGTCAAGGGGGTCTTTCCCTTTCTTGGAAAGGAGTTTTATAACGGCCTGGTTTCCAGAGGGAAGATATGGGCCACCTGACCAGATGCCATTGTACACCTTAAGGAGAGTGGGTTTCCGTGATGGAGGAGAGGGTTTTGTAGAATTCACTGGTGAACCCGCCGGGGCCTGGTGCTTTGGACGGGGTTAGTTTGCGGATCGTGGAGGAGATTTCATCAAGGGAGATGGGGGCATTGAGAGCTTCTAGTTGTTCAGGGGTAACTTTAGATAGGAGCACACTAAGAAGGAACGAGCAGCAGTATTATCTATGGGGTCCGGGGCGTAGAGGGCCATATAGTAGTTTAGCATCACCTTCGTGTCTTTAAGGGAAGTGATGTGCGTCGGGTGGAATGAGCCCTTGCACAGCCTCGCTAGGAGCTTGCCCGCCTTGTTTCCAAACTTGTGGAGCGTTGCGTCGAGTTGGGATCTTTTAGTTTGTTCGAGTGTATCCGCCCAAGTGTCAAAGCCTTTCTTGGCTGCCTGCCATTCGGCTCTAATGTCGAGGGAATCGTTAGTGGAGAGGGATCTTTGGGCTAGATGTAGTCGCGTAACTGGCCCATTTGTAATGGGACAGGGCGTTTCTCTTAAAGGAGGATGCATAAGAGATGATCTGGCCCCTGAGGAACGCCTTACCGGCATCCCAGAAGATTTTCGGTGGAGTCCGAATGGGGGGAGTCCGCCATAAAGTGTTGAAAGTCAGGGTTGTTGTGGAGATACGAGGGGAAGCGCCACAGTCTTGGGTGAGGTGGGAGATCTAGGTTGTCAAGTCTAACTGAGATCAGGGCATGGTCAGAGATAGCCATGTCAAGTACTTCTGCTTCAGACAAATTGGAGATGAGATCGTCAGAGCCAAAAAAAATAGTCGATTCTCGAGAACATATTATGGGGGTGTGAGTAAAAGGTGTATTCCCTGTCCGCTGGGTGGGTTAGGCGCCATAGATCACGAAGATGAAGAGATTCCATGGTGGAGGCAAAGTGGGAGGGAGTAGAGGGAGCACTTTTCAACCTGTGGAGTGGGGGAGGGGATCTGTCGTCCGCATGGTGCAGGATGTCGTTAAAGTCACTGCCAACTAAATGGGGGGTCTGGGTGGTGCGGAGGAGCCAGGAGGTCAGGTCGCTATAAAAAGACTTGCTAGGGTTATTGGGAGTGTAGACGTTAGTGATCACTAGTTCTTTGGTTCCCAGGCGGGCATGTAATGAAAGGAGCCTTCCCTGAGAGTCTGAGTGCGTGGACAGTACCTCACAGGGGAGGTTTTTGTGGATCAGCAGAACACCCGCTTTACGGCTAACGACATCAGAGCCTAGGACTTTGCCGACCCAGAGTTTCTTCATGCGATGAAAATCTGGAGCGGATAAATGGGTTTCCTGCAATAGGGCAATATCCGTTTTCAATCTTTTTATGTGCCGGAGGACTTTCATTCTCTTATTAGGAGACCTAAGGCCTTTCACGTTCCAGGATGCTATTCTCATGTCAGGGGGGTCGAGAAAAGGAATTGAGCCCATTTTAAAGATGTTGCCAGCCGGTGGGCAGGAGAAACTTTTAACTAAATAAGAGGGACAAAAGGTAGGGGGAGGGGACAGGGGAGGTGGGGAGCAAACAAACACGTACAAAAACAAACACTTGAGCGAACTTCGCTTTTTTCCGCATGGAGTCACTGTGAAGGCCAGCCCCCAGTGCACGACCCAAAGCTATAGGACAAGAGTGTCCGGGCGGTGAGCATGAACAAGGGTGTGGCTGTAAATTAAGAGCCAAAGAGGACACGGGCCAGGCTGTAGCATTAGTCATGCACAGTGAGTCCAGGGGGAGTGTAATACAGTCAAAAGACATGTGAACAAAGAGTTTCATACATACGTGCAACATAAACAGTTCAGTATAAAGACCCAAGAGAGTGGATTGATCCACAGGTATAACATAAAAATATAAACTATAAAGTATAAAATAAAGTATAAAATACAAAAGTACAAAATACAAAAGTACAAAATACAAAAGTATAAAGTGGCCGCAAAAGCGGCGGGCCCACTTCTAACCGAAGCAAGGATGCCAATCGAGGCAGAGGTGGCCAAGAACGACGTTAGTGCGTCTGCTAAATGGGAGCAGAGCTTAAGGCTGATCAAAACTAGGAACAACAGGCATAACAGTGACCGTGCCTGATCGGAAACAGTAAATAATAAAGTAACTTACAAAACCAAGTCAGGCTGGTGGTCCTGGCGAAAGGGTCACCGGTGAGGTGAAGAGAGGAGGATCCAAGGGGACCGACATGTCATCACCGAGGGGTACCACGATGATGGTGGTCCAGGGCAGAAGGCCTGAAGGGTTTGGGCGAGTCCTTCCTGGGGCTCCTTTAGTCCAGGGAGCGATTGAGCGATGAGGACTTGGACACCTGCTGGAATGCTTTCAGTTTCTTGGAGACCTCGATAGAATAATCAGCAAAGATTAGGACCTTGATTCCATCCAGTTGGAGAGAGCGAGTTTGCCTGAACTTCTGCAGGATCAGGGCCTTGTCAGAGTAATTGAGGTACTTTGCGATTATGGGTCTAGGGGATTTGCGTTCAGGTGCGGGGGGACCCATACGATGGGCGCGTTCAACCGTGCAGGGGCCCGGAAGGCCCAGGGCTTCTGGGATGCGCACTGCACAAAAGTCAGATAGCTCGGAGGACTGTAGCAACTCGGGGATGCCTACGAATCGCAGATTGCTCCGTTTGGCCCTATTTTCCAAGTCATCGAGTTTCTGTAGAATGTATAGATTTGTCCTGTCCTGGGAGCGCTCCGTGGCTTGGGCCTGGTAAAGTTCCTCTTCCATATCTGACAGACTGTGTTCCAGGTCATTTAGTCTGGTGTGGTGCTCGCCTATTTGGGCCTTGAGCTGTTGCATGCCTGCATTTACAGCCTTTTCCACAGATGCCGTTACCATGGGGGATAATAGAGCAGCCACGGCCTGGGCAATGCGCTCTGTAGTGGAATCCCCAGCTGGCTGTGTGGAGAGATTGCCCTGGGATGGAGGGGCTGGAGGATGCTGGTAGGGGTTGTTGTGGAGGGGGGGGGGGGGGCAGGGTCACAGCTCACCTCCATGTTCGCTGCGCGCTGTGAGGAGAAGGGAGCCGAGTAGGCCGAAGCCGGGGCCTCGATTTGCGGCCGCGCCACATGCGCTCGCGAGCCGGTTTTTTCCACGAACTGGTCCATGGCTATGGGGGCGATTCCAGAGGGTATTTCGGTGGGTGCCTGGCCACTCAGCGGGATTTAAACGCCGATTTTAGGGTCGTGATGCGGGAGCTGATGAGGAGAGCAGTCACTCCATGCGGCGCCGAAACCGGAAGTGTTTACTGGTTTTAATCTGGTATGGCTGTTTCATTGATGATCTGATTGTAGTATGGCATGGATCAGGTGATCCCATTTGTGATGATTTTATGAAATATTTTAATACTAACTCTCTGAATTTTGAGTTCACCTGTGCGCACTACCCAACCCACATATACTATTTGGATTTGACCTTGATGAGGCCATTTAGATAGCAACACATTGACTTTCAGAACTTTTAGGAAGCCCTGTGCCGGAAATTGACTTTTACTGGCCGATAGCTGTCACCCCAGTCATACCATTGAGTCTTTGCCCACTGGTGAATTCATCAGGGCCAGGAGGAACTGTTCTACAGGCAAGGATTGTTTGCAAGAATGTACAATGTTTTAAAAGCAACTCAAAAAAGGGCTACAATACACAAACAGTAGCTAAAAGTAAAAATACAGCGTTTCACAGAGATCGGGTGGAGATAATTCAGAATAGTAGTGCAAACAAACAGTGCAGTATTTTCAATTGAAAACAAGTTAATTTTGCCAGTACACTTTCTTTAGACTACAACAAAATTGTTGTCATTCTTAAAGAATATCTTTCCATCCTATATGCTGACAAGAATCTGTAAAGTGCCATCCAGTGGGGTTGTCATTTTTCTAGTAGAAGGGCCCCAATCTGAGTAGCATGCTGTCACCCAGTTTGTTTTGCTCTCAGAAGCCAAACCACAGACCTGGCTCTCCAATGTAGGTTCCTACATATGTGGCCATAACACCGGCAGTGTCATAGACATAAAAAAAAGCACCTCCAGTTTTTTTTCCTTTTCTACTAAGAAAACATACCATCAAAGAGTACATTAACCACTTAAGCCCCGGACCAATTTGCAGCCTAAGGACCAAGCCCCTTTTTGCGATTTGGCACTGCTTCGTTTTAACTGACAACTGCACGGTCGTGGGACCTGGCTCCCAAACAAAATCGGCGTCCTTTTTTTTCCAACAAATAGAGCTATCTTTTGGTGGTATTTGATTACCTCTGCGGTTTTTATTATTGGCGCTATAAACAAAAATAGAGCGACAATTTTCTAAAAAATGCAATATTTTTACTGTAATAAATATCCACATATATATATATATATATATATATATATACAAATCCTCAGTTTAGGCTGTCTACATTTTTTTTTTAATATTGCAATTAGCGATTGATTTGCGCAAAAGTTACAGCGTTTACAAAATAGGGGATAATTTAATAGCATTTTTATTTATTTTTTTACTAGTAATAGCAGCGATCAGCGATTTTTATTGTGGCTGCGACAACATGGCAGACACATTGGACATTTTTGACACATTTCTGGAACCATTGTCATTTATACAGCAATCAGTGCTATTTAAATGCACTGATTCCTGTGTAAATGACACTGGCAGTGAAGGAGTTAACCACTAAGGTGCAGTGTAGGTGTTATGTATGAAGTTCTGTTTTTTTTTTATTGTGGGGGGGGGGGGGTGACCTGGTATGTGACGTCACTGATCATCCTTCCCTGTAAAAGGGAAGAGACGATCGGTGACAGCCACACAGGGAAGCACGGGGAGAGGTTTGTTTACACAGACCTCTCCTCGTTCTTCAGATCTGTGACCCGCTCGTGGGACACCAGCGGCGATCGAGTCCGCTGGTCCTGCGGGCCATGGTCACAGAGCACAGGACCGGGTCGGAAGCGTGCCATGGCTGGGCACTTAAAAAGAAATGTACAGGTACGTGCTTGTGCCCAGCCGTGCCATTCTGCCGACGTGGGGTGGTCCTTAAGTGGTTAACTGCCATTCAAAAATCGGTGGATTATGTTATTCAATGTAGTGCCTGCAGCCTGTAATACAATGGGTGTACTATACGCCCTTTCAGAGTTAGAATCTCGGAACATGTGACTGGCACTACTTCTATTAATGCTAAAAATATCTCATGTGTCAAAACATTTCCGAGAATTTCATCATGGTAATCTATAATTTTTTGGTGTGGAACAGGTTAAAAAAACCCCAAGAGGAGGAAACACTCATCATAATTTGCTTAAACATGAAGTGAATGAATGATTTGTATAGTGCTGCAAATGTAAAATGAAAAATGAATCGCCTCAAGGCGCTTCGTCTGTCCTGCTTCTTAGAAGAAGTGGGTCTTGAGTTTCATTTATGAATGTCCGCTGATTTTCTTCCATGTGGATGTTCGTGGGTAGAGCATTCCATGGGAGTCTATGCCCGGAAGTGGGTGCAAATACCTTAGACAGGTATCTGGACCCCCCCGAAAGGTACAAAATGTGACACCGGGGGGGGGGGGGAGGGTTTCTGATGAGCGGAAGTTCCACTTTAGGGTGGAACTCCGCTTTAAGCATTTGGCAATTGTCTACTGGACAAGTTAGACTTTTAATCACACTGGAAATTGCAGCATCAACTGCTGGTACATTCAATTTTTTTTGTGAATTTCTCCTCCATGGGATAGAGAACATGCTTATCCGGGTGATCCTATTCAGCATAAATAAGCTTTTCTAGTAATACATGGACAGGAAACACATTAAAAGGCTGTGATGCTTTTAAGCTGTGATGCTTTTAAGCAACCCAAGGAAGAAACTGAACTTTCATCAGACTCCGTTAGGGGTAGCATGAAAGTGGAATGAACCGTCTCCGTAAGATTGTACCAGCAATTTCCTCTGCAGAGGAGTAATCGGTTTGTTTTTCCTCCTGATTGCCTGAGGTTAACACCTCATCCTGTACCCACTGTTCCCTTGGTAAAGGGTCTGAGGTGGGGGAGGGGGATCTAATACACTTCCTATCCTTTTGGATGGATGATGCGATTAACGCTGCTAATCTTCGTTATAGGCCCTGCAGGGTGAAGGAAAATGCATCTTCAGTCACGTACACAAGGGCTGAAATGTGAGAAGCCCTGGCTATTTCAGGAGAGGATGACAGTGTGGAGGCCCGACTGGAGTTTCCAGTGCCTGGGGGTGGAATTTTTGGTACTTTCTTTGTGGTCTCATTTTTTGGAAGCCATAGTGCCAAGCACCAAAGCAGAAGTAAATACACTATTTGCTGAGCAATAGTCTAGCAACACAATGCCGCTATAAAGTTCAGCTTGGTGCTGAGTAACAATGTATTTCCTGTACTGGAAATGCCTGCATACATTTATTACATGCCCCAGCGCTCCTGTGTCCTGTGTGTCCAACTTCCACCTCTTCAGTTGCATCTGATAGAGATTTTATTCTTCTGTTAATGAGAAACGTCCGTTTTAAAAAACTCAGGTGCAAGCTTTGCTCGGCGTCCCCAGCGCCTGCATACTCCACGTGGACGCTATGTACCGCACACCGCACCGTGCCGTAGTCACACCCCTCTAACCGACCCCCCCCCCCCCTTGTGTCAAATGAACAGCAGTCCACACGCAGATGGCATTCGGGTCTGCCAGTGCAGAATCATAGAAGGGAAGGCTCTGTTCGCCTGATCGTTAAAAAAAAAATGTGGGAAATCTTTCACTAACTCAGTTAGGCATGCAAATCTGTGAGGTAAATACAACACAGAGAAGCCACCCCGCACCGTCTGGGGGGAGGGTGAAGAGTGTACAAACTGCTGCCCCCTCTGTGGTCATAGCCTCACCCCTCTAATAAAGGATCACATAAACAGAGGATATGACCACAGAGGGGGTGATAACAGTGGGCAGTCATGGCCACCGCATCATCCTAGTTACTATCCTCCACCTAATAGGGGTCGGGTTGGTAACCCAATAATCAAAGAGGGGATTTTCAGAGGAGAGGATCTGGGGGACCATCGATGAGGGTAAGAGGGGCAGCGACGCCCATGGGTCGGGGAGGGATCACAACCAACCGGACAGGAGAGAGGAGGAATGGTGACAATAACATCCCAATCGCATGGAGATGGAGACAGTAGAGAAGAACAAGGGGATGTAGAGGAGGCAAAGGGAAAACAAAAAAAGAGAAAACGAATGGAGGGAATTTTTAATCTAAGTGATGTCACATTTTCGCAAGACAAATTAAACATTTTAGATTTAGGTCTTAAATTTGCTATGGATAGGAACTTTAATAAATTTGATTTATGAATTAAAAAAAATGTATTAGAACATTTAACATTAAAAAAGTTTTTGCCAAAAGGAATACATCAGTTGATGTACCGGTAGAGGAGTATCTTCATCTCTATAAAAAAAATAAAAATTCAATTCTAAGATTCATAACAATCATTTTGTTGAGGTCTTTAAGCAATTGGTCGAGCAAGATCTGGAAAAAAAACTTGTTGTAAGACCTAAGAGACAAAAGAAAGGTTTATAAATTGGTTTGGAGCTATTGGAGAAGAATAAAAATATTGTTATTAGATTAGCTGATAAAGGGGGGGGGGGGGGGTAGTGATACTTCATAAAACAGATTATCTGGAAGAACTGAACAGACTGGTTGAGGATCAAGAAACATATGAAAAACTGAAAGGGAATCCAACTAAGACATTTAAAGCCAAGTTGAAGAGTTTGATAAAAACAGCAACCAATGATGGTATTAAAAAAAAAAAAAAAAAAAAAAAAAAAAAAGAAGAAGAAGCCAGATAGCCCATCCCAGATGTGCCAAGAGTACCTGTGATATATCAGTTACCAAAATTGCATAAAAATCCATTAAAACCCCAAGGTAGACCCATAATAAGTGGAATTGAATCATTGTTTTCAAGGCTTGGGTAATACTTAGATTCTTTTTTTGCAGCCACTCAACAAAAAATGTCCAGCCTATCTAAAAGA
Organism: Lithobates pipiens; assembly: GCF_037356315.1. Lineage (NCBI taxonomy): Eukaryota > Metazoa > Chordata > Amphibia > Anura > Ranidae > Lithobates > Lithobates pipiens. The sequence continues at coordinate 207,227,598 of NW_027507758.1, forward strand.
TAGTAAGGATCTGATTGAATTAATCAGACCCATGATAGTAGATGATGATTGTATCTTAGCAAGTGTTGATGTCAATTCCCTTTATACAAACAGCCAGCAGCAGCATGCTCTTAAAGTTGTTGGGTGGGCTTTGGGGAGTACTAACAAACATCAAAGAAAAACAGATTTTATTCTGCAAGCTTTGAATTTGACAATGAGCCATACATTTATTTTCTTTTGGCATGAAAAAAAGTACTATAGGCATAAAAGGGATGTTTCCATGGGGGCAAAGTATGCCCTATCAGTGGCTAATCTCTTTATGAGCCTCTCGGAGAGTGAGGCTATCTATAGTGCCAAAATATCGGAGTTGAGACTCTACAAACAATATATAGACAACAGTATGATAATATGGGAAGGATTGCAAGATTCTTTGTAAATTTTTAAGGAAAATGGATGATCGCCCATTTGGTATCTCCTTTTCAGAAACATTTAGTTGTCAAGAGGTCAACTTGTTGGATTTAAGAAATGGAGCAAATTGTTTACACAAACTTTTTTTTTAAAGATGTAGACAGGAATGGTTATATGCCATTAAATAGCTGCCACCACCCAAAATAGCTGGGTGGCATTCCCAAAAGCCAATTGCTTAGGGTTAGAAGAAATTGTAACAAAAAGGTAGACTACAATATACAAGCTGATTTAATTGTTGAGCGTTTTCATGCTAAAGGAAACAATTTACAAGATTTAAGACAAACTAAGGAGAGTATTGGCGAGATGGATAAGGAAAAATTTGTTCAAAAAGAAGGTCAATAAAACAACAAGATTACGGCGTAGCCTTTTTGATGGGCTACAATCAACCAGTATAGGGATTTTGAAAAAAAAAAAAAAAAAGGATTTTTTGTTCTCACCATAAAATCCTTTTCTCTGTAGTTCACCGACTGACAGCTCCTTTCTTAGACCATTGGGTTGTTACGCCACCTTCAGTAGAGGACTAGGCATAACATGTTAACATGTGATAATAAAACTAGAACTTTCTAGTTCCGCCCAAGGGGCGGTCCCTTAGGTAACAACCCCTCAGCCTGCTACTGCAGCTTCAGTACGTCAACAAGCAGTATAACGTAGATACAAATAGGAGGGGAGGATGCTGTGTCAGACGGTGAACTACAGAGAAAAGGATTTTACGGTGAGTACAACAAATCCTATTTTCTCTTACGTTCACCGACTGACACAGCTCCTTTCTTAGTCCATTGGGACGTCCCCAAGCAGTGTCAAACGAGGAGTGGGAAAACAGCATAAAAGCGTCACCCACAATGGCAAGTGGAACCTAGCATACAATTTTACCCACAGAAACAACGGTGTGTGGGAATAACCAAAAACTTTTACCCACAAAAAACAAAAACAAAAAATAAAAAACAGTGCTCCTCATCAGAGAGTCACTACCTCCAAACCATCTCAGAACTTGGGGTAACAAATGCAACAGTGCATTTCTTAAACGGTACTGTGTTTTTACCAAAAACCAGGACAAAAAATGTAAGTGCAATTGCAATTACACGGCCGCCTGCAAAACTTTGTGGCCAAAACAGGCATCAGCCAATGCACAGACATCTACCTTGTAGAATTTTGCAAAGGTGTGGACATGCTTGATGTCAGAAGGCCCAAGACGTTCCAATTGCCCTGGTGGAGTTGGCCATGACTGGAAAGGGGGGCACCTGCCCCTTCAAGGCGTAGGCCTGCACTACAATCTGTCTGATCAACCTTGAAATGGTGGCCGACGAGACCTCCATGCCTTTTTTCATGTGTGCGCCCCAGAGCATATACGCTCACCGAACGCCCTGGAGAGGAGAGGACAATTTCCGGCTCACGGCAAACCAGTGACGTAATTTCCTGCCGCCATGGAACGCATGCCATACTGGCGGCGATTGCGGAAGAGACTATGTTTTGCCTACATGATCCCAGACCGATAGGTTGAGGACCTGCCGATTCTGGTGAGTGGGGTCTCCTAAGGGGGATTCACTTTCTTCCCCTAATGGGAACTTTGGACTGATTAATTTCCAGTCAGTCGTTTTAAGCTTATAGTTTTTGTAATTGTCATCACCATTTTATGTCACTTTATTAATTTAGGTATACATTTAATTTTAGGTTTGTAACTTTATTATCTCAGTTGCTAGCACTGCTCTTATTTCTTTACCATATCTCAAAGTTTTAGCACTTTTTTGCTATATAGTCCACCATTCTGCCTCTCCTCGCCGAGATCGCGGGCCGCCGGCAGACATCAAATCCGTGGGAGCAACATGCATGCTCTGGCGGCACGTATATCGGAGTGAGCCAGTTGGGAAATGGTTAAACAGTAATATCAGTACATCTAATGAACAGATAGCAGCGAACAGTAACTTTAACATTGAACAAATTAACCAGTATGCTATTTAATAGCTAGGCCCCTAGACAAGCCTCAATTAGTCAGTGGGTCTACCCTCAGGCAGTCCAGCACCAGTCCCCCAGTATTCATTAAGACCAAGGGCTATCCAAATCTCATTAACCAGCTTTCTTTTTACATCATTTTCTCACTGAGTTTCAAGTTGGCAGAGACCATCATGGATTCCTTGGCAGTTAAATGTGGTAATAAAATCTTGCATTATATAACAGGACATCTTCCTGAATGCTTGCAGCTCCCTCAAATGCCAGGGCTTATAGTCAGTAGGCAAGAGGCTACCCTGCAGTCCCCTATAAAATGCCGTCCCAGTTGAGTATACCACATTTCTCCACCATCAAAAGGTAAAATAACCAGATTCCAGACCTGGAAAAATGAAAATGAAATGACAATTTGGTGGCTTTGCACTAATCCTTCAGGATCACTGATTGTTGTAGGCAGGGGTCAGCAGCGCTCTGCCTTGATGACCACTCCTCTGCTGGAGGCTCACTGATGTGTCCCTCCTCAGCAAAAAAAAAAAAAAAAAAAAGTCTATTAAACTCTAAACTCCCAATCTCTGGAGCTGGTGGTGGGGATGGAGGGTCACCATCTCCTCTCCTTGGTTCCCTTGCAAGTGCTGAAGGTGCTGCACAGAGCTCAGCAATGTTCTTCCCTTATATCGGCTCTTCTGTTGGAGGCTCACTGGGTTGTTCCTCCTCAGCAGTAATGTCTATTAAATCCCCAGTCGCTGGAATTGCTGAAACTCCAGGGCACGGGCTGGTGTCACTTGGGCCCAGTGAGGGCGACACATTACCCATAACACTCATGGGTGCTGGGGCATACTGTTGAGCTTCGCTGAACAGTCTTTTATATGCTTGTTCCAGATCCTTTTCTTATGTAACTATAAGTCCAAGGGGCTGCTCAATCCGAGCTCACTGGGAAGTTCAAAATACCTAAAATCTCAGATATCCTCCCATCTTCACTCCATTGCACTACCAAACTGTGGATCTTGCTGAAGCATCTCAAAAATCAATCCCTGGCCACCAAAGTTATAGCCTATAACGGGATTGAGTTTCTTCAGCCACACTTGGGTAACATACCATTGCAACGCCTGATACCCATCACACATTTTCGTCTGGGCCAGCCTATTCAGCTCAGTCTTTCCTTCCTGAGAATGCTCTCCTTGGAATAGTATAAGCAAGGCCAACTGCAACCAGTACTGAGCAGGACATAGGAAGGACCTTTCCATAAAAGCCTTGATCCCCTTTAGAGCCGCCCTCCAGAGCTCCCGGCAGATCACGTCTCTCAATTCCAGCACATCCTGGGCATAACTAGACCTCTGTACTGAGCAAACTTCTCTTGCATTAGCCGCTGGAACTCTGCTTCCATGGCGACCAGTTCCTGGAACACATCTTTAATATTATCGGACACTGGGTCCCTGTGGTGGTTTGCACTGCCAGTAGGGAGGAAGCAGATCCCACTACTGTAACCAAATGTGATGGGTGCCTACGTCAAGATACAACTTCTGCCACTCTGGAACCTGGTATTACAGCTGAGAATGGCAACCTAATACTAGACGACACTAGCTTAGGTGCAAAGCAGTGGAATTTGCTTGCTTCTTTTACAGCAATCCAAACTACCACTGGGATTATTGTTGAAAAGGGACAGGCAATGGCAGCCAGAGACTGCAGGAAGCTCTGGACCAGTTTGATGGCCCTGTATCAGCAGATGGTGGGCTGGACTGGAAGGATGTGATTCGAAGAGAATTGTGGGACCTCCCTCAAGGAGGTAATGCTCTCCAGGGAGAATTACTTCCAACCACAGAGCAGCGATTTTACGATCATTTTTCATTATGGATGTCGTTCCTGGAAGAGAAGCTACACAATGAATTGGTGTCAGAATCAGAAAAGTTGGTGCAGAGGGAGGTATGGCTGGAAGAAGCGTACCAGGCCTTATAATGGTATGCAGCACAGGAGTACCTATGGCTGGCTGATGATGACCCTCCAGAGGGTGAGGATTGTGGTGGCCCTGATCTATTGTGGGAAGCCTTTCAGGAGTGCTGAGGAGTTTCACTACTGGGACCTCTGGGACAATCAAGAGTTTCTGCATGATCCATCTGAGGCAATAGTGTTGGCACCTGATCTGACCTACCTGGTGAGCTTGGAGGAGGAGCAAACTACATTAGATGGTTTCATACCATACACCAGCTATAGCACCACCAAAGGGAGCTAAAAAGGGGAGAGCGCCGGCAACCTCTTTCTCCAGCCACAGATCACAGAAAGCATGGATTTAATTGACTTTTCCCCAGAGGATGTAACCTTTACTGAGCTTCCAACTGAAGTGCTGGTAAATGTTGAAGAGCTCTGCAAGCCTCTGGCCAACACCTGTAAAATCTCCTGGGTTCCAGGGACAGGTGGTAGTGAGACTATCTTTAGACACCAGGTCCAGAGATGAAGGGCTCAATAGAGCTCAATTTTTACTCAGGAGGGGTAAGCCAGCGAGCCACCAGCAGAGCCTACAACAATCAGTGGTCCTGGAGGATTTGTGCAAGGCCACTAAAGTTTCATTTTGCTTCACAGCAGAAGAGCTGGCATCAGGGCTGAGCATGAATGACCTCTGCCCAGCACCCACAACATTTCCAGAGCTCCAGTGAGCCAGCCCCTCTCCCCAGCAGCAGGCTGATAACAGTGAAACACCTAACCCCAGCTGAAGCGCTGGCAGCGGGCAGAGGGCTACCAGTCTCTGCCCATACAGAGTCCCAGCAGAAGTGCCCAATACCTCTGCACTATAACTACAGCAACACAGGAACCACCATAAGTAGTCTGCTTTTCTTCTCACCAGCAGCAGATCCACAGTCCAGGAGAGAAGGTGGTTATCCTCCCATTCCAGTGTGCAGGGAAGTAAACTGTCCTCACTCCCCAGCAGCAAGCCAAGGACCAGGGGAAAGGAGGTAGTTGTTCTCCCTCTCCAGCAGCACTTAAGAGTGTCGAGAGAAGAGAAAGTCATCCTCCCATCCCAATAGCCAGCTGGAGCGGGTGATGTCGGGTCCTCAGCAGAAGTGCTGGCATCAGGGCAGTGTGCAACAAACCTCTGTCCAGCATCGGTAACTACTCCAGAGCTCCAAGGAGCAAGTGAAGATGGTCCCTGGGACAGTCTGATGTAGTGCAGCGCTTACTTCCAGCTGAAGAGTAGGTAACAGGGTAGAGCACCGCTGGCCTTTGCCTATCTACACTGTCTCCACAGCTCCAGGGTGCAAAAGCAGTTGGTCCCTCTACCCAGCAGCAGACAAAGAATGGTAAAGACCACCCACCTGAAGCGCTGACAGCCGGACAGAAGGTCCACAACCTATGTCTCACACCTACTGATGGCAACCCCTCCCTGTGGTCAAGAGTAGAGATAATGTGGACTATGTGGGTTCACTCTGTCCAACTAATGCATGTCCAGACCGAGGGGTGTGGGGGGGGGGGGGGATGTCACAGACCCAACCCAGGACAGGGGCTTTTGGAGGGGACTGCAGGGAAGGCTCTTGCTTACCGACTATGGGTCCTGGCATTTGAGGGAGCTACAAGCATTCAGGAAGATGTTCGGTTATATCATGCAAAATTATTTATTACCACATTTTTATTTATTTTTTATAACTGTAATTTTTATTAATTTTCAAAGCAAGTACAATATAATCAAGCATTGGAATATTCAATAAGCAGAAGTGAATATAGAATATAACAAACGTTAATTACAGAAGACAGGGAATAATGTCCACATATGCAGGCACAAGGGTGAACTGCATAACCATATATTGTAAATTGAATAACAGTTTATGTAAACCAAAACAAAAATTCCATTTGACAGACGGTCAGGGGCCAGAGACAGAGCAACAAAACATTCACATGGTCATCATGGTGAATCCCGGGGGGGGTGGTTACCTGGAAAATTATATAGCGAGGGTGGATAGGAGAGAGAAAGATGGGAGCGGAAGCCAGAAAGGAGGCGTTACGACCGGCATCTATGATCGTGAAGGGAGTACAGACAGGGGAGCCCCATATTCCGACCGATCCCAGGGTTCCCATACTTTATCAAACTGGGGAATCAAGTCGTGCACCGAGGCCGTCAGATATTCCATTCTCCAAATTTCAGACACCGATTAAAGAAATCTAGGCCGGGGGGGGGGGGGAGTTGCGCCAGACAGACAGCACAGCGGGGCAAGCCTCTTAGCAGCTAATAGAATATAGGAGACCAACAGGTTTGTATTTTTAGGTAAGCCTGGGACAGGACGACCCAACAGTGTAAGGGATCGATAGGGAGGGATACCCCCGTCACCTCCGCCACCAACAATCCCACCGCCATCCAAAAGGGACGTATCAGAGGGCATTTCCAGAAAATATGGAACAGTGACCCAATGCCAAGCCCACATCGCCAGCAACGTGGCGAGACTGAGGGGTCATATTTGTGGATGACATCGGGGGTCCTATACCAAAACATGAGGATTTTAATTGCCGTTTCCCTTTGCGTGACACACTTAGAGGATTTAAAGGTAGAGGACCAAATCCTATCCCATGTCTGTAGGGTGATAGGTTTGTCCAACAACTGAGACCATTTACCCATATACAGATGTGTAAGTTCATTTAAGGGAGTCGACTCATGGAGGAAATTAAATGTAGTTGGTGGGGACCCTGAGCGCAAAGGTGCTCAAAGGCCATCGGGCTATCAAGGATTAAAGTTGGAGATTTGGAGCTAAAGAGGTGTCTGACCTGTAAGTAAAAGTAAAAGAAATGCTTGGGGATGTCATATTTTTCATGTAAATTCTCGAAAGCATGAAATCATTATTACCACATTTAACTGCCAAGGAATCAATGATGGTCTCTGCCAACTTGAAACGCAGTGAGAAGATGATGTAAAAAGAAAACTGGTTAATGAAAGATGGACAGCCCTGGGTCTTCCTGAATACTGGGGGACTGGTGCTGGACTGTCTGGGGGTATACCCACTGACTAATTGAGGCTTAGGGGCCTAGTTGTTAATTAGCTTACTGGTTAATTAGTTCACTGTTAGCTGCTAGCTGTTCATTATATGTACTGATGATATTACTGTTTAAAGCGGTGTTTGTGGGAGGTATGCACAGATGGAGGGGGATATCCTGGGGGGGGGGGGGATCGGTCTGTACGGATGGAGGGGGGTCTACATTGATGGATTTGGGTGGTTTATCCCAAGGGGGGTTCTGCACTGATGGGGGGGTCTATACTTAGTGGAGGGGGGTCTCTACTGAAGAAGGGGAGTCTCCACTGAGGGGCAACTATAGTTGGTGGTAAATGACACCATATTTTGCCACACCGGGTGACAACAACCCTAGTGACACTACTGGTTCTCCCCTCCCTCCTCCTCGTATGTGGTATCTCCTGCTGTGTCACAGAGATTGGGTCTGAAATGCTGGGACAGCCCCTGTTACAAAGACCAGCCACCTAGACCTGCTCTTGAGATAGACAGAAAGCAGATCCAATGCTGGGAAATGTAATCAGTGTGACATGTATCACAGGAGCTGGGATTTTACAGCGGGGAATTCAAATCCAAGCTCTGTGACACAGCGGGGTATCGTGATTCAGGCACTGATGAGGATGCATTTGGTGGGCACTACACTAATAAGGCTGCATTTGGTGGACACTGCATTGATGAGGCTGCATTTGGTGGACACTGCATTGATGAGGCTGCATTTGGTGGACACTGCACTGGTAGGCTTCATGTGCATGCATGTGTCTACGTTAGTGTTCATTTTGGATCATGTGTGTGTGTGTCTGCAAGTGTGTCAAATTGAAATTTGGGTTGTGCTTGTGTGTATGCTAGTGTGTCATTTTAGGATTGTGTGTGTCTGCCATTGTGTAAATTTAGAAGTGTGTGTGTGTCTGCAAGTATGTTCATTTTAGAATTTGTGGGTATTTGTGCATCTGCGTGTTAGTTTGGGATTGTATATGTGGGTGTTATTGTGCTCATTTGGTAGTGTGTGTGACAATCATTGCAGAATGCACACATACATTGATATTGCACACAAACAAAACCATCACAAACACACACAGAAATCACAAAGACATACTGATATTACAAACACACACACACACACACACACACACACACACACACACACACACACACACACAAACCATGACACCCAAACAATAGAAATTACTCTCTCAGGACAGGGGTACTTAGGACATCAGCGCTAGCTGATGCTCCGGACGAAGCAATTCTGCAATCGGTTTGCAAAGAAGAGCTTCATAAGGGTTCCTTTCGAGATTAGTATGAGAAGTTGCAGAGAAGAGTGTAGATTCCGACCCATGACCTGCATAACTTCGGGCATGTCCACTAAATGTGCGACAGTGCCCTCCTGAGAACATCCTTGGAAGCAAAGAGTAGGCTGGAATAAAATGGGCCAGCCTAGCCGGTGTGTAAAACCACCTGTAAAGTATCTTGTATTTTCTAGCATTAGAAAAATTTTTGGAACACCTAGATAATGCTATAGTCATGATCTGCCAGTCCTTCAGGTCCCGGTGTCTCCCCAACTTTGCCTCCCACTGAAGATAAGGCCTCAAATGTGTTTTTTTGAGGACATTATCAATGAGTAAATCAATGATATCAAGCCTGAGGAGTAAGGTCAAGCTCTAAAGAAGCTTTCAAATAGAATCAAGGTGTACCAGGGTAGGTCAAGATTTTATAAGCTGCTGGAGAAAGCACCTAAGCTGTAGGTAACTAAAATATTCTCGCAGGAGATTTCATGAGTGGAACAGAGTGTCAAATGTCACTGCCCTAGTAGGCGTAAACAAAGAGTGGATATCGACAAAGCCATTAGTGGTCCACCAAGAGAACTGCTGAGGATTGTCGCACCCCGGTGGGAACAAAGGACAATACAGGAGACAAAGGGGAGATGAGGAGAAATCAGGCCCGCAGAGAATTTAAACAAATCTCATAGGCGAACGGAACGAGCCAAGCATGGCCAGATTGTGGTAGGACAATGTATGGGGAGAGCCAGGGCAAAGAGGAGACTGGTACCAGATAAGAGCCCACTAAATCAATAGTAGCCAATAACGGCATTTGGTACGTCTCATAGAAGTGAGATAATGGTGCTATATTTTCTGCTGTATAATACACTTGCAAGTTGGGGACCGAGAAGCCACCGTTAATCTTACAGGCATATAACACTTGCATATAACATAGTTAGTAAAGTTGAATAAAGACACCAGTGAGTGTCTACAATTGTTGCAATCCCTGCACATTGCACACATCGGTCCCTACCCTCAAGGAGCCCACAATCCAAGGTCCCCATTCATATACTAGGGCCAATTTTGGACAGAAGCCAATTAACCTACCGGCATGTCTTTAGAGTGTGGGAGGAAACCAAAGTACCCGAAGGAAACCCATACAGGCACAGGGAGAACATGCAAGCTCCAGGCAGGTAGTGGCATGGTTGGGTTTCGAACCAGCTTCCTTTTTTACTACTAGGCGAAAGTGCTCGCCACTACACCACTGTGCCGCCCTGTATTGATTCTGGTTTGAGCGGAAACCCAGATAAACTTTAGGCGTTTGTGCTGATGTATACGCAAAAAATGTAATGGAACTGGGACTGGCAAAACCCGAAAAAAATAAAGCAGTTTTGGAATGTGTGACATACGGCCAATATTCTACCAAATCAAGATAAAGGGAGAGGAGTCCAAGAGAACATCATATCTGATTGTTTCCTGAATAAAAGGAGGGAAGTTGGCTTGATAAAGTTCCCCATAATTTGGAGCAAGCCAGATCCCCAGATAAGGAAAAGAAGGTAGCCACTGAAACAGGAAAGAAGCTTTCACAGTCTATAGTTATGAAAGCGGGAGATTAATGGACATAGGTTTCAATTTAGTAGGATTGACAGATAGTCCTGAGAAGGACGCAAAGGTATCTAGAAGGGAAAGCAAGTTAGGCAGGGAGATCCTAGGGGTAGTCAAGGTCATCGGGATGTCATTTGCAAATAATATCTCATTAGGGGAGCTAGCTATCTCAATGCCTGTTTTGTCTGGGTGAGAACGAACCACCTCCACTAAGGGTTACAAGGCCAAGATAAATAAGAGCGGAGAGAGTGGGCAGCCTTGACAGTTACCACTTCTGAGAGGAAAGACAATTCAAAACCATATTACTTTATTTTAGCCTGAAGGGAATCATAACACTAATACTCATCTCAAAAATGAGGCTCCGAAGCCATAATGGCAGAGTACAGTCATTCAATAAGCCCATGACAAAGTTGAGAGACAAGAACATAGTCGCCAAAGAACAACTATGAACTATATCTTGAAGATGTACAATAAATCTGATTGCGTCTCTCGCCTGTCGCCGTGGAACAAAATTGACCAGATCCTTGTTGATCAAAGTTAAAAAAGAATTTAAGCGATTCGCCAGGATTTTAATCAGTATTTTCAGGTCTATATTAATAAGCAAAATGGGCCTAAAGAATTAGTATATTAGCAGTCAGAAGATTCAAAGGGAAAGCCAATGCATAGCTATCAGGTGGGGAGCTAAAACATCTGCCACTTTACTGTAATATAGTGCCATAAAGCCCCCCAGGCCCATCCTTTTGCCCACTTTAAACTCCTTTATACATTGTAGAACCTCAATTACTTGTATATCACAATCTATAATGCCCTGTACACACGACCGTTTTTTCCATCAGACTAAACGGACGGTCTTTCTGACGGAGTTCCGCTGAAACTGTCCTGCATACACACAATCACACCAAAGTCTGTTCGTTTAGAACGCAATAACGTGCAGCACATACAATGGGACTAGAAAAAGGAAGTTCAAGACCAAGTGCGCCACTCTTTGGGCTCCTTCTGCTGATCTTGTGTTAGTAGAAGTTTGGATGGAGACTAGTCACGTTTTTTAGACTCCAGCTTATTCTGATCGTTTTACTGCTGGTCAGTTTGTGCTTGTGGGTTTGTAGCTGGTTTTCAGTGCACGTGGTCAGTTCGTATTTGTATTCCAGTGCTTTCTGGTCCAGTCGTTTACTGTTCTTCAGCTCGTTCTACACAGGCCTTGCTGTTCTTCAGTGTGTTCAAGTTCATTCTGATCAGCCAAACGTTTTGAAACCATGGTGTGTACATACTTGTTTGAGTCCGTGCTGTGTGGGGGCTTGGTGTTGGGGTTCATATTTTGACGCAAGCCCGGTCCATCATGAACAGGGCGGGGAAGAGTTCATGGATCAATAATTGGTTACTCCAGCGTGACCAAATCTCGCACATGCCTTTGCTTCGTGAGATACAGGAGAATAATCCTGAGGATGTCAGGAATTATCTCAGGATGATAGACCCCATTTTACACCGTCTGTTTGCTTTGCTGACCCTTATATCAGAAGGTAGGATACCTGCATGCGGCAAGCCATTACTCCGGAGCAGAGGCTAGTCGCCATGTTGCAGTACTTGACTGGGAAAAGTCTACAGGACCTCAAGTTCGACAGGCATCTCCCCCCAGACTCTGGGGGTCATTATTCCAGAGACCTGTTCTGCCATAATTCAGGTCCTGCAGAATGACTATATTACAGTAAGTTTTATCCTTTAACATCACATTATATGTATTTAATGTTTGCTAATGTATTGTATTTATATCATCATTCCCCGATTACCTCGATTGGAATATGCGGTGAATGTCCCCTTTATCCTAATGCATGCTGGTATTTTTTTTAATACTCCTTTTTTGGCCTACATGCACATTTGCCTTCACTAACCTACCCAGCATGCTATCCTGGGCCCATATACACCTAGTCCCTTTAACTATGTATATTGTATGTATACAGCTCCATTGTACTGCTTTCCCCAAAACACTCCCTACAATTTGTCCAAATGTAATGTGTGTCCTTAAATTCAGGCAGAATGCCTGAGGCTTTTGGGGGGGGGGGGGCTCCCAAAGTCACTTCAAACCCTCCCATAACCCCCCCGAGCCCCATTCAATTTTATCAATGGGCTATCAGAAGGGGTGAGTAGCCTGATAAGTGGGCCTTATATTTTTGTCTTTTTAAATACTCAAAAAAAAAAAAAATGTAATACTGATGTGCAAGAATGTTTTTGTGTAATCTGCTTGCAATGTTATGTGCAAAAGTGCTTATATATATTTTTTTCTTTTTCTTGTTGACTCCCTGTAGCGTAGAAGGAAACTGTGAATAGCAGACTGTGGCCTCCCATTTTGCTGCCTGTTGGGACTCCAACTGTGGAGGGGCGATAGATGGGAAGCATGTCCACATTGTGCCACCACCCCATTCGGGGTCTTACTATTATAATTATAAGGGGTTTAATAGTGTAGTGTTAATGGCGATGGTGTCAGCACACCGAGTTCCTCCATGTGGACGTGGGGAAAAATGGCCGGATGTCGGATGGAGTCGTCTTCCCCCAGACGGAGTTTTACCAACTTCTCCAGACTGGTAGCCTGGCATTGCCACCTGATGCGGACAACATGAAAGGATTCCCCTTCGTCTTCACAGCTGATTAAGCGTTCGGTCTGGGTAAACACCTGATGAGGCCATTCCCCCAAAGGACCCTCACCCCAGAGAGGAGGGTTTTTAACTATCAGCTGGCCAGAGCGAGAAGAGTCATCGTGAATACCTTTGGGATAATGGCCAGCCGGTTCCGCCTGTTTCTGACAGCAATCCATATGGCAAACTACAAAATCAACCCACCCCATCATCCTGTGCTTTTGCATCCTGCATAATTATTTAAGGAAACAATCTCATAATTATCTAGCCTCAGTTGGGCCTGAGGCCGGACATATTGCTGGAAATTCACTGAGATGCCTGGATACTGGCTTGGCACCCCAAAGCACCTGTCAAGTTTGGCAGAGATATGTGAATTTTTTAATGGGTACGGGGGGCATTGCAATGCCAGACAATGTCTAAAATTTATATTAATTAAAAAAAAATGTTTTCTGCTAAAATCTTGAATTTTCTTTATTGCTTGCTTTTCTTTTTGGCTGTCTCCTAGTGCACTTGTAGTGCTAAGTGTATTTTCCTTTAGTAAATAAGCCCCATTGTCACTGTAAACCCAAAATGACTTACAAAACTGGTATTGAAAGAAAAAGCCACACACTGTTGTATTTCAAAAGGATTACTATGTGCACATTCACCCATGTGCATTTATAAAATGTGTTAAACAATTTTTGGGTTTTTCTCTATATATTTTTTTGGTATTATATTTTTTCATCCACTTTTTTTTTTTGGGTTTTCACAATCTTTTTTTTTTTTTTTTACATCAATATATTATTATTATTTTTTGTCTTTTTTCTTTTAGAAACAGGCACGTTTTAAAACATACACAACTCTGGAACTTACAAAGTTCAATATATAAAACGTCAAGGCAATATCAGACATAGTGTCAAAAATGTCTCGATATTGCCTTCATCAGATGGGGTGATGTCACCCCTGTAAAAGCCACATTTTGAAGATGCACACAAATTGGGAGTCCAAATGGGTAATGTCAACATGTGCTATATCCCATCATGGGGGGATCAATGGACGTGTTTTGTGGGTGCAACCCCTTCCTCTCACCTACTAGCATTATGAGGAAGGGTTGCACCCACAAAACACGTACATTGAGATCCCCTGATGGCAGATAGCACATGTTGACACACCGTGTGCGTCTTCAAAATTTGGCGTTAAAAAAAAAAAAAAAAAAAAAAAAAAAAAACTTAAAATCACAGAATGTGGTCATCTAAAAAGGAAATGAACATGATCAATTTAGTTTTAGGGAAAAAGGGATTTGATTCTCCCCAAAACATCATGTTGGTCATTTCTTGCTGCATGATGTCCAGGCGATAGCATTGATCTCCCCATTCCAGGCCATGATCTTGACAATGAGTGTTGTAAATGGTTCCGCCTCCTCCCCCTTCCACAACCAGATCACCTGAAATTGATGAAAAAAACATGTATTTAGAAATATGCAGGCATACATAGATTACCTGAAGCTGGGGTGTTAGACACTCACCTGGTGGGGAGCCCATGTTGCCCACTTTCTACACCTCTCCTTCCGCCACATCCTCGGGGGGGCTAGGGCTAACTTCCCATTCAGGCTGGCAAGGTCGGGGGTCCCTGGGATCCTGTTGTCTGAGTCTTTTCTGCCCTATGAGAATGAAACAAAAGGTATACTTAGCACACAGATATTTGAGTCCAGAACTAGGAATATGAAACATGCTTAGAAGTGGTGTACAACTGTCTGTTTGGGAAGAGATCCAAGTTGAAGACATGATTCAAATTCCCTTTTAACCAAACTGCAATACTTACCTTTTTTGGCCAAGTTTCACAGATGGAGACATTCCAAGTATCCCCTGGAGCCCCTGTGTGGGTTACCCTAAAAAATGTTCTCTGGTGTCCCACACTAGTGCTCCTGAGTCCAGATGTGTAAACAGCTGCCGAGTGTCCTCTCCACTCCACATTCCACTGAATGAAGTTTGCTATTCATTCTAGTTTCAAAGGTATATACACAACAATATCCTAAACTTCTTTTAATAAGACACATTATCATGACCAAAATGTAGGTATAACCCTGTACCAGCTAAATACATCATATTTATTGGCAAACAATGTTTCTTATGAATGATTACTGTGGCCACGAACATGGAAGTTGCCATTTGAAACTCTAACACAGTAAAGGAAAGCACATGGAGCAGCATGCAAGTTAATTATGATACGCCAAGTACTTACTTTATTGAAGCACCTTCTTGATTCTTGGATACTGAGACGGCTTCCTCAGCCTAAGTTCGGACCAGCACTTTCTCAATTGGTCTTTAAACCGTCGTACCCCAAACTGCAGCTTCAGAGTGGTCACAACTGAGGACATTTGGTCCTTCCGCAAATTGGGACGGGTGTACGGACTATTTTTGCTATCATAATCCTCCCTCCTCAAGATGTCCACCATCTCTTCAAAGGCCATGTTGGTGGCCTTCAATCTCCCCCTGGACCCGGATGTTTGGGGCTCTGGGCTTTGCGCTACTTCCTGAAAATGCCTCCACCATTTTTAACTATATATTTCCACTGCACACCAAAGAGAGAAGGGGTGGGGAATAATCGTGAAAAAACGCCAGGGGCGGGCGACACAGGCGGAGTTTGACACATGCACAGTGTATATAAAGCTAATGCATCTGTCGCAAGTCTGGTCTGTGTGGCAAACGACTATAACTAGATGTTATAATTTCTTAAAAATCAATGATTTTATAACAAAAATGATGTATACATATCACTAGACAGTAGTGGCCAAAAATGTTGGTGACCAGCTTGAAAAATGCTGGGGTCAGAATGATAGTCTTTTCTATTTATTAACATTCAATTTGCAAGTCATGAGCTAAAAATTGTGTGTGATTGATAAAGCACAAACTACAACCGTTTCCCTTTTTTATACACAGCTCAGCCAGGAGGAGGGTCTGCAAAGCTTCAGGCAGGAGGAGGCCGTGGCAAGTGTCTAGTGGCAGCTAGGGGGTGGATGGGCCCAGTAGGAGCCTCACCCAATCCCGGGTGCCTCCCCTCTGCCTTACTGCCAAAAGGCCCAGGAAGGGGGCAATGACAGGACACAGCACTGGGCCTCATTAGGGAAGCCCCCCACCCCTCCCCATGCCGGCCCCCAACGATGAAGAGGCCTATGGCTGCTATCTAGCCACCAGGCTGCTGGAATTACAGAAGGGCCAACACCTCCTCTGTGAGCACATTTTTTTATGAGGCCCTTCAGGAGGGGTTGAGAGGCCAGCTCACAGATAACAGCCACATTTATGAGCAAGCCCATCCTCCTCCTGTCACAAGTCCACCAACAGAGCCACAGTCCCCAAGGAAGGCTGCAGGGCAGCATGGAGGGAAGGCTGCAAGGAAGAGAAGAAAGTGATGGCCTGGGTTCAGTCTGGTCTGACAGAAGGCTGCTTGTCCTGATCTCTGGGATTCCTGGACCAGATTGTGCTCCCTATTATCTGGACTCCTCAAGATCCCAATTTTGTTTTCCACATTCCTTGCAGAGCTGGGCAATGCCTTGGGAAACAGATTCCACAGCTGAGACTATGGTGGGTTTGAGGATTGCAGCTACAGCTTCAGCAATGTGGGCAAAGGTTGAATCAGCAGATTCTGCAAGAGCTGCAGCCATGCACTGTGTGTCTGAGCCACATAGGAAGGGGAGCTCTCCTCTGTGTGGCTGCCTGCTGTGGCTGTATCAGCCATAGAGGTGTTTGCTGGCTGTTTAGAAGATTCTCACAGATCTGTCACAGTGTAAGAACAGGGACGGGAGCGCTCTATAAAAAAAAAAATAAAAAAAAAGTCCACAAAGGCTTCCTGGTATGTCACTTGTAAGGCGATAGAAGCAGGAGCCCCTGGGTCGGTTATTTATATGTATTTAGAGGTGGGCCCAGCGGGAGCCTGGAGCCCTCACATCTGTATCATGAATCGCCGGAACCACTTGGTATATTTTATCAGTTGATGCAGCCAATGGACTGCAGCACTGATCAGTGTATTCTGATAGCGGGGAAATCCGCTGTCAAATATAATGACACAGCAAGGGGGATTTCCCCATCCACCTTGAATGTAAAGATGGGGGAATTGGTTCAATTTCTTTCAATGAGCTGGCTGCACAAAAATACTAAATCAAACTACTTTAATTGTTCCAATTACACTAACCTGATGAAGAAAGTCCAGAAAGAATGAATGTGCTTTAATTTTATCTTCCAACTGATGCAAAAGAATCAAAGACGTATTACTCAAGTAAGCAGTTTCTGTATTGGAGGAAGAGAAAAAAAAAATGTACACAAAATGCAATTATGTTGACATGATATTCTTTGAGTCAAAATATTTTTACAAGATCATATACACTATAAGGACTACATAATGACTTTTTTTTTTTTAAAGTTTAACCTGAAAAGGGCAATGCACACGATTACCTGAATGCATTTACTACAAAAAGTTTGGTGTGCATGTGCACCAAGTAAACTAAGCAAATTTATTGAAACATGGAAAATGCCCATCTGAATAGTTTCCCCCTTTCTTATAATCAAAGTGCGATAAAAATAAATAATAATAAAAAATAAAATAAAAAAAAAGGAAAAGCTCAGCGAATGGATAAAATCTGTTTTAGCACATGCTGTACAATGTGTTAAAACCACAAGCTCTGCCCATAAATGTTGATTAATTTTGACTGTAATTCTATGGCTGGGGCTATATATTAACACTAAATTCAAAGATATTGAAATCCTTGGCTCTCTTAGTATATGTACTAAACTTGAAAGCATTAAAGACTATAAACAGAATTGACTGATAAACATTCTACTTATCTTACCATCAGGTACTGACTCTGCCCATCTAGGATCAGATGCAGGATAGTCATCCACCAAGTCCATGCTTATTTGTGCAACAGCTTGATCTAATTCTTTGTCCGTATTGAAATCCACAGCAGTTGGGAACAGACTGTCTATCATGCACTGTGCCCCAACTGTATCCTTCCTGCAAAATCAAATATTAAGCATTTAGATTTAGTTCACATAAATCCTTATTGAATTTTGAGTTACAAATGTGAATAAACAGGTCCACCAAAAAGAGTACAGTGGAAAAAACAAACATGAACAATGAGGGTTAAACATTACAAAAGGTTACTCAGGCTTGCTAGAACAAAGCTTGAATTAAAATACAATAGTAAATGCAATAGAAATAGTCAATCAAAGGTATCATGTAAAATAAAGGAAAGGAAAGGCAGGAATCAGTGGTACAGAAATCAAGCATATGTTGTCCTATGTAACAGTGTGGTCTTTAATCCAGTTTTCCAAAGTGTAATGGAATATATGGAGGGTGCCGTTTTTCAAAGCCATCAATCTTTCATATGAACAGTACAAGTTTACGTCATCTATAACATCAGACAGCAGTGGGATATTAACGGTCTTCTATCTATGCAGTAAAAGATGTTTTGCTGCTAGGAGGATGGAGATGGTGATGTTTCTAGCTTAAGACAGCATTCTTGTTACATTTAGATGTAATATAGCTAGTTCAAGAGAAGGTTGAATAGGCAAGGAAGTGAAATCAAATAGGAGAACAAATATAGTTCCAAAAAGATCTCAATTTACAGTGCCACAGTATATGTAGCAAAGAGCCTATAAGCTCCACATTTGCTCCAGCAATACGCTGGCGTGCAAAAGTACATTTTGGATAGCTTGCAAGAGGTAAGGTACCATCTTGAAATTATTTTATACATAACTTCCCAAAGATCGGCACAGGAAGCAAGTTTATAAGGAAATTTAAGATCTTTTTTGCAGACATCAGTAGAAAATTGGTTTCCAATGTCTGATTTCCATTTGCACATGGGTGTACTTTTACTAAAAAACCCTTTTATCCTGAAATGTGTTATAGAAGTGAAAGATAGCTTTGGGCTTTCCCTTTAGAGATTAATAGAAAAAGTAAAGAATTGGATTTATTTGCACCGTGGAAGGTAAATGAGCTTAGTGTACTGCCACAGCCCTGGATACCTGGCTGGCGGGGGGGGGGGGGGTGAATATTGGTTTAAGGTTGACCCCTGCACTGTTGTTCTCCAGGGGGCCTGCGTTTTCTCCACGCCCCCCCATTGCCACTGATCCTGGGTATTGAGCCTCTCCCCTGCCCGTATTAGGGAGGTTATTTGTATGTCAGGTCGTGGTATGAGAGGCCATATTGTTGTTTTTTTCTTAAGTAAATGATAGTGCAGGTGCAGTGCTATAATCAATTACCCACACTATAAAAAAGTGCAATGAGCTACTAGTGTAAAATAAACTTCAGTGCAAATTCCAAGACCGTCAAGGAAAAAAAACATCACTAAATAATCCAACTCAACCTTAAATAAGCCTTAAAAGGTAGTACAAATTACTGTGCCAAAATAAACACCGAAAAAACTAAAGTGTCTAGTGCAAAACATACGTCAGAATAAAGTGCACTAGTGCCAATGTGCAAACTAAAAAAATAAAATAATTTAAAATATTAACACGTGCAAATCTCGCTGTAAATTGATCAGGAATAATGCATATATGCAGTACTAAAAAATGAGAAAAGTGCAAATAGTGCAATTAATGCGCTAGCAATCATGCACACAGTGATTGCAAACATCAAAGAGGACCTGACGATCCTAAATCAGGTTGTTAAGCCAGGACCTATTACTCATGGATCAGCTGAGCCTTTATGATTCAAAAAATAGACATATAGCCAACTCCTAAGTAGTACAAAGTCACAATTATTTCTAATAACTCTGCAGCCAACTCGTGATTGCATTAAAGTATCAGTATATAAAAATACACTGAGCCAGTCATCTTCAGATATTCAAGAGTCAATATTGCCCAGAACGAAGATTCAGACACAATCTGCTGGTATTGCACTCATGGGTAGCTGGAAGCTTCCAGGGGAGAGAAAATGAAAAAAATAAAAATAAAAATCATTGCACAGTGCTGCAGTAGATAGGTGGCTAGAGAACTTCAAACATATCCACTTACATAAACAGGGAGTATCAAACGATGTTACGATAGTACAGTCTGACACCGCCACTTAACCATCCAGGAGGCTCTTGCGTAAATCACAAGCTTCACCTACGCATTACATCACAGACACGTGACTTTTTCAAGGGGGTTTTCAATTCTTTTCTTCTTTTTTTATTTTTTTTTACATTTTTTTTTTTTTAAGGCCAGTAAAGGATAATGGCACGTTGGATTTGTAGAGTTCTGTTAGGGATTGGATGCCTTTGGCATGTCAACTGTGTATTCATTCACAAAGAGGGAATGTATATGTTGAGAACATCTAACTGCAGTGGTATTAGCTGGGCAGTGGGAGGAGTAGTTATCAAGTTTGTGAAGGTATTGATAGCTTTACAGGTGGCTTGAATAGATGGGTATTGGGAGTTCCAGAGCTGGGGGTGAAGTAGTGATGAGATTAAGGCCAAGCGGGGCTGTGAACGCGGTAGTAAATTAGATTCTATAGAGGGGGCGTGGCCTGACCAGCAATGGAGTAAGACGTGGGAAGAGTGAGCTCCAGGCGCCGATTCTCCTGATCGTTATCCTGCACGTTAATTTGTCTTTTAAGACACCACATACTGCCTCATACCCGAGTGGACCAAACAGGGAACATGTCTCCTCTGAAAAGAAACACTGGGACCTCGGACAAACTGGCTCAGTTCCACCGCCTGGAACCGGAGCAACGGGCCAAAGATGGCACGGACATGTGCGCGGGGGAGAGACAACATACACCTGATATGGCCAAGGTGTTAGACACCATAGCAGCGTTGCAGGGTACGCCGACGGACAAAATTGAAAGACTGACATCTCCCTGCTCCGACAAGACCTCTCCAAACTAAAGGACAGAGTCACGGAAACAGAAACGAGAATAGGGACTGCAGAGGACCTCATCCACCCGCTGAGACACACCACAGAGGATATGCAGCGGCAAATTCAACAACTGCACTCCCACCAAGATGATATGGAGAACCACTTGTGGAGGTGCAACCTCAGATTCCTTGGTCTCCCGGAAAGAGTGGAGGGTACAGACCCAGCCGAATACCTGGAATCCCTCCTGATTAAGACCTACAGCAGGGAGGTATTCTCCATCACGTTTGCAGTCGAACGTGCCCATCACATTCCGATGAGACCCCCACTGGCCGGACCTCCTCCCCACACGTTTATAGCCAAGTTTTTGAACTTCCGAGACAAAATCCTGCGATTAACCAGAGAAGGGGGAAATATTCAAATCGAAAACAACCAGGTGGCAATGTTCCCGGATTTTTCCAGCGAAGTACAGAGGAGGAAATCCCGCTTCCAGGAGATCAAGCGCCACTTGAGAGCACAGCATCTTAAATACGCCATGCTGTTCCCCACTAGGTTGCGGGTGGAGGAGGATGGCCGAGTCCAAGTTTTAGAAGATCCGACGGCTGCAGCGGCATGGCTTGTCCAGCGGGGCCGTCCGGCTTAGTATCTGTTACACTGAAGGGGACTTGTGAGTATGTGAGTGCCACTGCTAACCGCTTTGTATACTACAGACACCGGGGATTACCGCTCTACTTTTTTCCCCCTTTGTTTGGGACGGGGGGGGGGGGGGCTTCCTCTATATGACTGTGAACATGGATCTCAATGCCCCCTCGGGGGGGGGGGGGGGAGGTTGCATTGGGCGGAGGGTATGGTGGCTCAGAAACTCCTGTTAATGCCATGCCTTTCTGGATGGAGGGGAGAAATGAGAGGATTGTGTCCACTTTGCACTACCATGCCTCTATTGGAGGGGGCCTGGGGTTGTGGTGACCGTCCGCCTGCTGTTAGTGGGCGGGCGGGGCGGCTGCATTCTATGGACCGCTTCTACTGAACCCCTGCAACGGCCCTGAATACCTGGCTGGCGGGGGGGGGATATTGGTTTAAGGTTGACCCCTGCACTGTTGTTCTCCAGGGGGCCTGTACCCTCTGGTGGCCCTTTTCCTCCCCGCCCCCCCCCCCATTGCCACTGATCCTGGGTATTGAGCCTCTTCCCTGCCCGCGGCGGTGCCTCACCTCCGCTAGAGAACTTGGGGGATGCAGCTCGGGAGTCTTACCTGGGTTCCCACCCCTTCTCCTGGACTAATGTTCCTTTAGAGGTACCCGAATTAACTCGATGAATGGACATATGAGTCGGAGCCCAGAGGCGGCCTCTAGGATTGGAAACAATCAATTACCTAATACACTTCATTCTGCAACCAGCAATGTGGAGCAGACTGCTATGTTAAGCTCATGGGTCCGCACGGAACTTACTAGCAGGGGGCTCTCACGGTGGAGGTATCCAAGTAGTCGAACTCCATCATACTGCGCAGCTCCATTATTGACAGTGAGTTTTGCCCCCAGAGCTATGAGATTTTGTTGGTTTATTAAGCAAGCAATTGTTTTAAGTGTTGTGCCTCCACAGTCATGACAGTATGCTGATGATTACTGGGGTGGTAGTTGGGAAAGGAATGCTCACATCATGTTGGGGCGGTGTAGAGCTGGGTGGGTGGGGACAAGATCATAGGTTCTACTGTGTTAAAGGGAAACACCAATACGTTCTAGGTTGGAGGATTGATGGAAAGAGGGCTGGCGGAGGGCTCAGGCAGTGGCCTGCCTGGTTGGGGGGTGGTAGGCGCCTGGCGCTGCCCCTCGGCTGGACAGTACGGAACAGGCCCTGGGCTGAGTATATGTATCTGGGATTAGTATGGCGTGTGTGAAGTTCTTTACATGGAATGTGCGGGGAGTATGTGACAAGATTAAAAGAACCGCAGCCCTAAATTTCCTTGAAGCACAAAAAGCGGATGTTGTAGCGCTGGTGGAAACACATGTCACATTCAGGCCGTGCTGAGGTGTCCCTGGGTGGGTTGGGTCTTTCACAGTACTCATACCAATCAGTCCAGGGGTGTCTCGGTGTTGATTGCGAAAAGGACCCCTTTTGAATTGATTATGATGGAATTGGAGCCGCAGGGTAGATTCCTGTTCTCCATGCCCTTATAGGGAGTAGCCCTCTTCTGATCCTGGTTTGTTACGTTCCCCCCCCCCCTATTTACATTCGAGGTGATCACCAAGGGGTTGGCATTTATGGCCCAGAACCCCTCGGTCCCAGTGGTGTGGATGGGGAATTTCAACATGACCATGGACCCGATCCTGGACAGGCCGTTGAGAGCGGTGCCACAGGCGGGCGCCGGGCGGCCAACCAGGTTTAGTCGCTTAATGGTGGAGTTTGCGCTGGTGGATGTATGGCGAAAACAGAACCCAACCACAAGAGCTTATACCTGCCATTCCACTAGCTATAACACAATGTCGAGGATAGACCTTATCCTGGTTTCGGACATCCTGATGCCCAGGGTGACGGGGTCAGGATCTGCTCCTAGAGCACTGTCAAACCACTCCCCATGTTGGGTGTCCATCTCCCTGCCGGGAACGGCCTCCAAACCAGTCTGGAGATTGAACCCGTTTTGGTTGTCCAGTCTGCCTGACCCCGAGAATATTGCGAGGGAGCTACAGTACATATTAAATGATGCAAGGGCCAACTACACTAATCCACTGGCGTGGGATGTATTTAAAGATCATGTCCATGGATTACTGACCCAGAAAATAAATCGCCTAAAAACGATCGTCTGGACTAGTTATGCAGCTGTCTACGGCCAAACTGCATGAGCTAGAGATAATGCTAGCCTATAATGCCGACCCTATCATTGACAATCTGCCTAAGGTCAAATTACAATCTAGAGTAGTGTCCCAACTACTTATAGAGAAGGCTAAGCAGCAAATATTCTTTGGCAGGCAGCGGGTGTTTGAACATGGGGAGAGGGCTGGAAAACTACTAGCATACCTCAAAAACCTGAATGACAGACCCCCGGTGGTAGTTTCTTTAAAGACCCAGCAGGGGGAGACTGTTACAGATCCCTCCTCCGTTGCTGAGCTATTTCGGGAATTCTACAGCAGACTGTACAAGACCCACCAAGACATCTAGAGAGGGCTCCACACCATAGACTTCCCAAGACTCAACAGGTTAAATCGATTGAGGCCCCCATATCTAGAGATGAGGTGGAAAAAGCGATTTCACAACTTTCCAAATCTAAAGCGCCGGGACTAGATGGGCTGCCCCTAGAATTCTACAGTGCCTTTTCTGACATTCTCACCCCCAAATTGAAGCAACTATAACACAATAGCTTTAATGAAAGTACCCTACCCCCCTCCATGCAAGAAGCACAAATAATAGTTCTCCGGAAGCCAGGTAAGGGCCCCTGTTACCTGGAGTCCTAGAGGCCCATTTCCCTCCTTCAAGTGGATATTAAAATACTGCCCAAAATTTTAGCCTCCAGACTTAACTCAGTCATCCTATCCCTAATACACTCCGACCAAACTGGCTTCATGCCCGGAAAGAACACAGCCATGAATTTTAGGAGACATGTATTTATGAACATCCAAGGCCAACATGACAACTCGGGTTCACGGGTGATCGTGGTGCTAGACACAACGAAAGCATTCGATTTGGTGGAATGACCGTACCTTTGGGAGTGTTTGCGAGGCTATGGGTTTGGGCCAAACTTCATTAAATGGGTGCCAATCCTATACCAATCGCCGAAAGCTAAAGTCTTTGTAAATGGGTGGCTGTTGGAGCAGTTTCCACTGGAGAGGGGAACCAGACAGGGATGCCCTTTGTCTCCACTGATGGATCATTAGCAGCTAAACCCCTGGCTATAGAGATAAGGGCATCACAGGATATCGAAGGCCTACGTATGGGTAATACCCTAGATAAAATAGGCCTATACGGGGACAATACGATTTTGTATTTGGCTGATCAGGGTCCGTCACTACAAGCGGCGCTCACAATCAAGAAAATGGGAGGCTACTCCGGGCTGCGCATAAATTGGGACAAGTCACAGATTCTCCCAGTGGATCAATTCCCTCCACTTCATACAAATCCAGCACTGCCACTGACTAGGGTTGCTTCATTAAAATATTTGGGAGTGCAGGTCACCAGAGACTTGAGAGAATATATTTCTCTCAATATAGAGCCCCGTTTACTGTACTCAAAACCAAAAGACTAGCCTGGGCCAAACTTCCTCTTGGGGTTATGGGTCTCATCAATCTTGCGAAAATGATTCTCCTACCCAAGATCCTCTACATGGTATGGCATATGCTCCCCTATACATCCCTCTTAGGATATTTAAAAAGAATTGAGGTTATAATTAATATGTTTATCCGGGGTCATGGACGTCACAAACTAGCCTGGCTCACTCAAAAAAAAAAAAAAAAAAAAAAATACCTCTATGGGAGGAACATCTCTTCCTGATCTGCAGGACTACTATATCGCTGCGCAACGGTCTCATTTTTATTACCTTAACACGACAGAAGCGCATAGCTATATGGCCTTACTGGGGGACAGCCCAGATAACCCTATTGTAGCTCCAACTCTAGCAATATTTAGGGGAGGTCAAGTACGTAGGAGGCCCCATAGATTCAATGAAGGTGTGCTTATGCACCACCAAAAAATCTGGGAGACTGCATTAAAAAATAAAATAAAAATAGGGCACATCCACTCGCACACACCCCTGTGGGCAAATAGCCACATGGCGGAACTGCAACCAGGGCCGGTGCAACCACTAGGCGGATTAGGCGGCCGCCTAGGGCGCACTGCCACCTAGGGGCGCTGCTGACCCTTGCCTCATCTCTTCCTCCTTGTCGCTCCCCAGGCTCCCAGCAGGGCTGTTGATAGAGGGGCCCCGGGACAGCAAGGCGCTCAGTGCAGCGGGCGGGTGTTATTAAGCAGAGCGGTGTTCAGCTTCCCCCTCTCCATCCCACGGCTTTCACATGATGGAGGGAGAGGGACAGACCAGTGTGTCAGGCAGCCAATAGCGCTGCTCTTCTGAGTGGGAGGGCATGACTTCTACGTTGCTCCGCCTCCCACCACCCCATTAGCCAATCAGATTGCCCAGCCCGCCACATTTGATCAGAAGATGCCAGTGACCAGAGCAGGATGAGATGCAGAGGATCCGACATACCTGAGAAAGAAGAAGGTATGATCATGTCACACACTCACTTTTAATGCAGAAGTGTAATAATCGGTGTGTTCTCCTGTCCTGTGTGTAGATTAGACAATGATCAGGATGACTTCCCCTCTATCTTCTCACACGGCTTTTTATCTGTGTTTGTTTTTACACAGCACAGTGACTGATGATTAGACTTCTGCAAGACCTTCAAACTTAAGCTGTTTCTATAGTTATTTGTGCCCGAGTTGGTGTCAGCCATCCCTGATTTATCTAACTTTCCTTGCTATCTTTGAAGGAATTAGCTGGTCAAGCTGGGAGCTTCACAGACATGTTAACTATTTACTGTCCTCCTGTGCTTGAGAAATGACTGTTAAAAATATGTGTTTTTTTTTTGCCACTAATAGTTATATCTTGTAAACCCCTGTTTGCAGTGATCAATGTTTTTCCACACTGCTAGGGCACACTTGTACTATGTCTGCAGTCTTTAACCCTCTCCTGTACTATGTCTGCAGTCTTTAACCCTCTCCTGTACTATGTCTGCAGTCTTTAACCCTCTCCTGTACTATGTCTGCAGTCTTTAACCCTCTCCTGTACTATGTCTGCAGTCTCTGATCATCTCGTGTACTATGTCTGCAGTCTGTGACCATCTCCTGTACCATGTCTGCAGTCTCTGACCATCTCCTGTGCCATGTGTGCAGTCTCTGACCATCTCCTGTACCATGTGTGCAGTCTCTGACCATCTCCTGTACCATGTGTGCAGTCTCTGACCATCTCCTGTACCATGTCTGCAGTCTGTGACCATCTCCTGTACCATGTGTGCAGTCTCTGACCATCTCCTGTACCATGTGTGCAGTCTCTGACCATCTCCTGTACCATGTGTGCAGTCTCTGACCATCTCCTGTAGTATGTGTGCAGTCTCTGACCATCTCCTGTAGTATGTGTGCAGTCTCTGACCATCTCCTGTACCATGTGTGCATTCTCTGACCATCTCCTGTAGTATGTCTGCAGTCTCGGATCATCTCCTGTAGTATGTCTGCAGTCTCTGACCATCTCCTGTAGTATGTGTGCAGTCTCTGACCATCTCCTGTACCATGTGTGCATTCTCTGACCATCTCCTGTAGTATGTCTGCAGTCTCGGATCATCTCCTGTAGTATGTCTGCAGTCTCGGACCATCTCCTGTAGTATGTCTGCAGTCTCGGACCATCTCCTGTAGTATGTCTGCAATCTCTGATCATCTCCTGTACTATGTCTGCAGTCTCTGACCCTCTCCTGTAGTATGTTTTGCAGTCTCTGACCATCTCCTGTAGTATTTCTGCAATAAAGGGGGCTACAGGCACAGTAGGTGGTAAGGGAAGGTGTACCTAGGCATGGTGGATAGTGAGGGATGGGGGGCCCAGGCATGTTGGGTGGTTAGGGAAGAGGGCTGTAGGTGCAGTGGGTGGTCAGGCAAGGGAGGCTACAGGCATAGTAGATAATGAGGAAAGGGATCCCAGGTGCAGTGGGTGGTAATGGAAAGAATGCCTAGGCACAAGTGGTGGTTAAGGCGGGGCTGTAGAGAAAATTTGAATGTAGCATACAGGGCAAGGGGCTTCATAATCCAGGGCCCACCAAAATCCTCAGCACCAGGCCTATGATGCTCCTAATCCAGGCCGAACGATCAGGCCACCGCAGGTCGCCCTTGCAATCGGGCCCTGGGGTTCCGCCGCTAATATATTTTTTATAATGGCACACAGTGAAGTAATTAAAAAGTTGCATTATAAAAAAAAAAAATTGTGACAGATTGTCACACAATACACACTGGGATTTGTGATCAAAGAGTGTATTGTGCTATTATTTAATGACACTGCACAAAGTCATCACATTTTTCTTTTTGAATTTTTTTTTTGAGGGGGGGGGGGGCGCAAGTAGCTGGTCTTGCCTAGGGTGCAAAATAGTCTAGCACCGGCCCTGACTGCAACACCTGCCTGACGTGGGTATATGGGCTGCATATGGGGTAATATATCTGCACCAGGTTATGACAGAATTGGGCCCTAAAACGTTCCAATCACTTCAAGACGAATTTGCGATCCCACACAGGTTGCAGTTCAGGTACCTCCAGCTAAAGTTTTTACAATGTAATATGTTCTCTTAAACTAGTTAAACACCATTAACCAATGTTATGAATGCAATCACTGCTCAATTCCTGTTTTTAGATCTTACTTTAGATTTCTGCTATGTAGAGGGAATTCCATCTCTGCAGTGAGCATGTGAAGCCCACTAGCAGTCTCTTCCAGGATACGGTGATGCTGTATATACAGCATGCACCTCCTGGTCTTGTACATGCACCGTATTCACAGGGTAATGAATCTTATCTTGCTGCCATAACAATGGTCGGTGAAGGAGGAAGTGCTGTCCCATTGTTATGGTTTCACAGATAAGCTTTCTACTGAACACACAAAAAGCCTCAGAACAGCATGCAATGGAATCATATGTAGCGCTGGTTTGAGGTAAATATGCTTTGCTTTTTATCTTGTATACTATTTTGTAATATATAGTAATGGCAACAAAGGGCTTTGTTCCCTTTTTAAAAATGGTGCTTAAATCCGTCTTTGCTCACATCACTTCTGGTTTTGAAATACTGCAGTTCTAGCCCTCGCCAATCGTCACAGAGTTGAAGGGGCAGAATACAAGGGACCCCATAGCAACAGTGCAGAAGGGGCGAGCTAAACAAAAAAAAAAAAAAATTCAAAATGTTGTTGCTTAAGGATAATTTTATTCATTTCTGCAAAGTACATTTTATGGGTGGAACTCTGATTTAAAGGCTGCTATTTTGCCTGGAAAGGTTTGATGTTGAGGTCAGACTATCAGAAGAATTGGGTATTTGTATCCCCATATATATATATATATATATATATATATATATATATATATATATATATATATATATATATATGTATATATATATATATATATATAAATCAGGCAAAGGTTGGACACAAATTTGCACAACCAGATATTAAAAGTACATGTAGTTAATATCAGATATCAATTCAGCATAGCAGTATTTTAGTTCACGTCATGGGAATGCTTTAAGAGCCCTTTAGAGCCTTATCTAGGGTTGTGCACAATCGGGACACTAAGGTCACCATATCAAAGCAGGTAAACAAGCATTTACCATTTGGAAAGCAAGGGCATGCAAATTCCAGCTATAACATTATCAGCTAAATTAAACATACATTTTTGTAATAAATTTAACAATAACCTGTCCATTACTAAATCAGCTGAGGCCAAACCAGGAGAAGCCAAGTACCCCATACCTTCTCAAATTTGGAAAAGCTGTCCCTATGCTGATATATCAAATTTTCTAACTTCAATGTTGTGCCTATCTGTGCAAACCACATTTGAGGCAAAGGGGGAGTGTGCTGGAAGTCCAATGAAGTAAAACGAGCCTGCAAGCCTAAAACAATGCTTTGGTTGCGGCCTCTTTAACATACCCCTTTAACATACCCATTTCCTATTTGGCATTACAACAAAGTAAACCTAGTATACAGTGTTTAGGATCCATGTCTATTCGAGATCTGAAATGCGGAGTTCACCGTAGTAACCACGGCATTCCAGTAGCAATGAAGCTTTGGGCACTTCCATAGAAAGCGTATCAAGTCCCCTACATTCCTGTTACATCTAACGGATATGGGGCCAGGGCCCATGGAATGTAGCCTGAGCGGGGTATGGTGGAATCTTACTAGATTGTAGAATTGTGACAGTCTCTGTGGGATGTTAAGAGAGCACCCCTGCACTGCCTCCAGAGCCTCTTCCCATTGGTCTCCAGGGATATCGCCCTCTCCCAGCTTTCACATGCAGAGCTAGGGAATTTCTCCAGATATACCCCCAGAAGCATAGCAGTTGGAGATAAAACTCTTGGTAGAATGGGACGTCTGCATAATTACAAAGATAGGGGGTCAGTAACATCTCAGAGGTCCCCAGAGACCGCTGAGCATTCACCACATGTTTCAATTGAAAATAATTAGTGATGCACCGAAATTTCTGCCGCCGAAACAGATCGGCTGAAAATGGCCATTTTGGCAAAAGAGAATTCTTGCCGATAATGGCGCTGAAAATCACGCATGCACAGTAGCGGTGGGAGAAACTTCGGATGACGTCACTCGTTCTGTGGGCAGCTTGCATGTTCCTCGTGGATAAGATGCCGCACTTGTAAGCACGTTCCCTGATGAGATGCTGGCACTTTCCCCGCGGTCGCTCCTCGTGCTTGTGAGACGCTGCTAGGACCAGAGAGGCGCTGCTGGGACCCGAGAGACACTGATTTGACATGAAATGGCATGCTATTTATTCTTTAGTATACTATAAAATTAAATGTATGCCCTTGTCATTTAATATGTCATTTTGTCACACTATAGTTATTAGTTATCCAGTACACACTGACATGACAGCAAGCATATGATTTTTTAAAACATGACAGTACACAATAAAACAGGATTTTTGTACTTGCAGTAAAATCCTTTTCTCTGTAATTCACTGACCGACACAGCTCCTCTCTGTAACAAAATGGGTTGTCAGCCCTATCACTGGAGATTACTAGGCAAGTTGTAATACAACACTTCAGAACTTTTAGTTCCACCCAGGTGGCGGTCCCTAGGCTACAACCCCCACAGCCTGCTCTAGCAGAACTCAGTACGTCAACAAGCAGTATAACGTAAAGAGAAAAAGAAGGGGCGGGTGCTGTGTCGGTCGTAAATTACAGAGAAAAGGATTTTAATGTGAGTACAAAATCCTATTTTCTCTTATATTCACCGACCGACACAGCTCCTTTCTAACAAAATGGGACGTCCCCAAGAAGTGCCAAACGAGGGGTGGGAAAAAACAGCATAAGAACTTCATCCACCATGGCAAGTTGGAACTAGGGAAACTAAACCCATAAAAAAACAGCAGTGTGTGGAAAAACACCACCACATAACCGGGTATCCTCAACAGGAGTGATCCCCAACACTGAAAACTTTATGCGGAAGTAATGCAACAGTGCATTAACATAACAGTACTACATTTTTATCGAAAAAACAATAAAAAATATTGATTGCATATAGAATTGCAACTACACGGCCGCTTGCAAAACTTTGCGGCCAAAACAGGCACCAGCCGATGCACTGACGTCTACCTTGTAGAACTTGGTAAACGTATGGACAGACGACCAAGTCGCCGCCTTACACACCTGAGCGACCGACGCCTGGTGTTGGAAGGCCCAAGACGTTCCGATTGCCCTTGTAGAGATGGCCATGACTGGAAAGGGGGGCAACTGCCCCTTCAAGGCGTAGGCTTGTACTACAATCTGTCTGATCCATCTGGAAATGGTGGCCGACAAGACCGCCATACCCTTCTTCGGACCAGCCACCAAACAGTGAGTCTGACTTCCGAAAGGGAGCCGTGGCAGACAAATACACCTTCAGAGCTCTAACCACATCGAGAGCGTGAAGGACCACCTCTTTTGGCTGCTTCACTTTAGGACACAATGATGGTAAATACAATGTCCTCATTGATATGAAAAGCAGAGACAACCTTCGGTAGAAAAGACGGTTGCGGACACAACTCCACCTTATCCCTGTGGATGACCAGATAAGGCGACTTGCAAGTCAAGTCTGCCAATTCTGAAACCCTCCTGGCCGATGTGATGGCCAGCATGATTGGTGAACAATCTGTGGACGATCAAACACTTATGTTCAGAACACAGGATAACCTCCCCAGCGCCGTGTGATGACCAAACAGGAAGCAGAGGGCACAGGGGCAGCTGCTAGAGCACAAAAACGTGGTCTGGCTACAAGAAAATGGCCGCCAGTGTTCTCAAGAGGGAATCACCAGGCCTGAAGCCAGTCTGACCCTTGCCCATACTTAAAAAGGCCACCGAACAGCGCTATGGGGAACTAGAGAGAACATGTGACAGGAACAGCACTGCACCAACACAGGGGCATGACTACACAGGCATCCAGCGGGACTAAGCTGCAGGACCCAGGCACCCAGCACAGCTAAAACCCCCAGGTGAGAGCCCAGGCACACACACACCGCTCAGAACATATACAGCCCCCACCCCCGTGAGGGGGGAAAGGAGGGAGTTAGGGACAGGGGAGAGAAGAGAGGGGGTGAGGGGGGCCCCGAATTGACCTCCCAGGGAATGCCCAGCTGCTCCACCCTGACAGGCAGGCAGAGCTGTACTTACCAGTCCTGAAGCTGGGAGACATTCCACAGTAGTCAGCTCCTAATCAGTACAGGGAAGACTACTGGCCTCGGCATACTGTGACACAGACATCAGTAGCCCGGTCATATGTACGCCCCGGAGCATAAAGCTCACGACCACCTCTAGAGCCGAAGTATGTCATGGCCTGCCGAGCTGTAGCTGCGGCCTGCACACGCTCGATGGCCAGACTGGGGAGACTACAAGGATATGTGAACCAGCCTGTCACCCAGCTGGCTGTTGAGAGAAGATCACAGAATCATTCATCTTGCGCAAAAAACCAAGCTTCTGCACCAAAAAAACATGGACCTATGGGCCCGCAGGGTTCCTAGGTCTTATCTCCACACTAGGCAAGAAAAAAATGGAGTTCTGCTAGAGCAGGCTGTGGGGTTGTAGCCTAGGGGCCACCCCCTGGGCAGAACTAAAAGTTCTGAAGTGTTGTATTACAACTTGCCTAGTAATCTCCAGTGATAGGGCTGACAAACCATTTTGTCACAGAGAGGAGCTGTGTCGGTCGGTGAATATAAGAGAAACTTAATATATTTAATAACTATATATTATATATTTTATTGCGTACTGTCAAGTGCATGGGGTTATAGTATGCTATACTACAGAATAGCTCAAAAAAATTAAATATAGCATGTAATTGCAATTTGCAAGCAATCCATTTCAAATTAAATTTAATCAGTGCAATTATATTATCTTTTTGGTACAAGTCAGATGTACTGCAGTGCAGACATAACTACCTTGCATGGCAAGAGCTGCACCGTTAAAAAAAAAAAAAAAAAAAAAAAGTGATAGTTTGTTATTTTTTTAAAGCTGCCTCCTGGGGTTTAGCTTTTAAAATTGATTTTGTCCTCCCCCCCCCCCCCCCCCCCCCTCAGCTTTCACTCCCACTATAGATTATTCTACGCTACCAGCAAAGGTGGACCATGTCTGCAGTGTGGAAATATTTTAAAGTTTCTGATAGAGACACCAAATTTGCAATCTGTAGTCTTTGCTCAGCAGAAATTTCAAGAGGGGGTACAGTGCCAAGGCATTTTTCAACAGGTTTGATGCACCACCTGAAAACACGTCATCCAGTTCAGCATTCAGTTTACAAGAAAACAGTGCCACTTCCAAAAAGTGACTCAGGCTCAACACCATCTGTGGCCACAGTCTTTGAAAAGGTTAAAATTTTTTGCAAGTGACAGTCCCAAAGCTTGTGCCATAACAGATAAAATTATGGAATTTATTGCATTAGACGACCAGCCGTTCTCTGTTGTGGAGGACATTGGATTCCGCAGGCTCATGCAACATATTAAGCAGTGTTACTCACTACCAAGCAGGCACTACTTTGCAGATACCTGTCTACCTGAATTGTTTTGCTGTGTTAGAAAACACGTTCAAGGGCTCCGACATCATAGCAATCAGTTTTACTACCGACATTTGGAGTTCAGACGTCAGTCCAACGAGTATGCTTAGCCTGACAGCGCAGTGGATAGATGACAAATTTCAATTGCAAAACATCCTACTTAGCGCACGTGAGTTTGTTGGATCACATACTGCAGAAGCAATAGCTGACACTTTAAAATTCATGATCGACACTTAGCACATTGAGAAGTCTAAAGTGCATTTGATTGTCCTAGATAATGCGCGGAACATGGCAAAGGCAATGGAGGACAGTGAACTTAAAAGCATACCTGGTATGGCACACACGCTGCAATTGGCTGTGAATGAAGGATTGCTGAGTAAGCACACCATATCTGATATTGTATCAAAACGAAGAAAACTTGTGGGTCACTTTAAGCATTCTCTACTTGCTTATTCCAGATTACAAGCTTTGCAGATACAGTTTGGAATGCCACCGAAACGACTGCAGCAATATGCAGCCACTCGTTAGAACAGCACCTACTATATGCTGCAAAGTCTTTTTGAACAAAAGCGTAATTTAGCTGCATACATTGCAGATTACGAGCTGCCGGCAACACTGAATGCACATCAGTGGATGTTAGTTGAAAATAGTTTCTCTCCTATCTCCATTTGAACAGTTAACAAAAGAAATATGCTCAACTAATGCTTCCATTTCTGACGTTATTCCCTTTATTGCCGCACTGAAGCGTCTGCTAGGAAAAGAGATAGAAACAGACCATGGCATAAAAACGGCTAAAACCACTCTGCTGGAGGCCGTTACCAACCAGTTTCAAGACACCGAGTCCAACCCTCTGTACTGCATTGCAACAGTTCTAGATACTCGATTTAAAAAGCGTTATTTTAATGTTGAGAAATATAAGTGTGCATGGGAAATGATACAGGCACAAATGGAGGATGCATCTTGTGAAGGAGTTTTGAGGTGTAGCACAGATGCAAGTGAAAAGAAAGGGTTGCATACAAGTGAAGAGGAACACACTCCCTCCATTTCAGATATGTTTGAAGAAATTTTACATGAATGCAACCCCATCCATAGCAGTGCCACAACAAGTGCAGCTACCCAACAGCCGGACATTTATTTAGCTGAACAGCCTATTGCCAGAAGCGACAATCCCCTTGAGTACTGGCGCATCAACAAACAACATTTTCCTTTGCTTGCACAGATTGCACACAGATATTTATCTGCCCCAAGCACCAGTACAGAGAGCGAGAGGCTATTCAGTCTAGCATCTCATATTCTTGATGAAAAGTGAAACCGTCTCTCCTGTGAGAAAGCTGAACGACTTTTGTTCTTAAAGCAAAATTTGCCACTTTTACTGAAATAGATTTATAAATCCATAGCATAGACCAATTCATTTACCATGTTGTTGAACATAGTAAATTAATTGGCATTGGACTGTGCTATTTGAACATACAACATAGTATGACTGACTACCAGTATGTTCCAATTGTCTAGTTGTACCATACTGCCATTAGTTGGTTGTTCATTGTAGTGCTTCTACAGTTTTTTTTTTTTTTGCACTTCTTAAATTGAAGAGAGAACTCAAGCTTTTAATCTGGTACTGTACAACTACATACATAGTTTGTTGCTGTTGGACCAAACTATGTCTCTCCATAAGCTGTCAGCCCGTTGCATGTGCAAATGCAAAACTGTATGTTCTGTATCTGCGGCTGTCTACATACTCCAGTACTATACACTATACCACACTGTGTTCGAGATAGTCTACATTGCTTCCTGTGATTGGCTGAGCAACTCTGCTGTAGACCAGACTGTAGACTAGTCTGTGTTCCGGGATGTCTCCACTCATACCCGGGGGGTCGGAAAACAGTGCGGTCTACTGTATGTTACCCACAGCTACATACATACACTTTTATCGCACATGCAGCCGCTGACACCTTAAGGAGAGAGAACTGAATTATTACTAGTTCTGATTTAAGTTGAAAAATAATAAAGTTAAGCCCTTGTACACACGGTCGGACATTCCGACAACAAAATCGATCGGATTTTGTCCAAAACTGCTGTTGCATACACATGGTCGGACAAAGTTGTCGGAAAATCTGATCGTTCAGAATGTGATGACATTTGTACGTTACTTCCCAGAGTCTAAAATAGTGGACATGACATGCCTCAGTGAATTCTGTGTCCCCCAATAACAAAAGCATGCTGTCTTCATAAATAGGATTTTCTCATGTAATGTACCATACTGGGACCCCTTTATATGTTAGTTGGCTTTAATTAGTGCCGTTACTGGCTCGATTGCCAAGGCAAACAAAAGTGGTGAGAGTGGGCAGCCCTGTCTAGTACCCCTCCCTAACTCAAATGGGGTGGTTAGTTTGGCCCCTTCCCTTATACTGGCCTTTGAGCAATAGTACAAAAAGCAGACTCGGGATATAAAAACAGGACCAAACACAAAACTTTCTAATACGACCCACAAGTACCCCCATTCAACACTAGCAAATGCTTTGTTGGCATCTAATGACAACAAAGCCCTTCCACCCACGCTATCTGCTGGGGTTTGCATGTTGACAAACAACCTAACATTAATAGCAGTAGATTTGTTGAGACATTGATAAAAAAGTAATTTTTGTCTAGACCGAGCCTCATCGTATACCTTGAGCAACCACGGCAGTTTAACGGTAGTTTGAACATAACACACAGTGGTACCGAAAAAGGAGCAGTTTAAAATATGTACCCAAGGACATGTCGGCTAGCCCAAGCAAAAGTGCATGTGGCCAAAAACAATTAAAGGTGGGCAGTGGCGGCTAAAAGATTTTAGTTTGTTTTTCTTTCAATTTTGATATTTTTTATTGGTACGAAAGAAAAGGTGGTTTCACAAAACAGCGCCAATTGGGCATACCCTGGCGAAGTGTATATAATAAGTCAAGAGTACAGATAAACAAGTTCGGTTAAACAAGTACGCAAAGCTGGACCATTTACTACCAAAAGAAAAAAGAAGAGAACGGTCAACAGTTGACAAAATCTGTGGAACGGATGAGTAGGAGATGCATCTACCCCACAGGCGAGCTTCTTGGGTCAGCAATCCACCGTTTCCAGAGCTCAATGAAGGAAGTTGTGGACTGGTTGGCTTTTGCAAACGAGTGTTCCATTTGGAAGTGTTGGTTGAGTATCTGAATTACCTCCTTTAAGAGAGGGGTCTGGGTTGACTTCCAGTTTCTTGCAATTGCCAGGCGGGCGGCAATTAAGATATGAGTCACAAGAGTTTGCTCCTGTATGGGCCAGGAGGGGATGGACAAGCCCATGAGTAGGTCCAAGGGGGGTAATGGAAAGGATACAGCGGATAAAGAATGAATTAAACGTTCAACTTTCCCCCAGAATTTCCTGATGGCCGGGCAGTCCCACCAAATATGCGTTAATGATCCAGTATCGTCACAACCCCTCCAACATTTGGGAGAGGAGGATGGGTAGATCTTTGTCAGCTTTTCTGGGGTGAGGTACCACCTATGAAACAATTTCTGGAGCGATTCCCAGTGTGTTAAACAGTGAGAGAGTCGTAGGGGAAGCGAGAGAGCTTTCAGCCATAAAGATTCTGGGAATGTTCTTTCTTCATATGATGACCAATACTGGATGGCCAAAGTTAGGAGATCTGGAGGTGGTATAGTAATCAGTTTGTGGACAAGGGAGATGCCTTTCACGTTAAGGCTTTTGTTGTTGTAGAACTTTAGTAGAGGAGTAGCAAGGGAGCTTGTGGTTCACCATTGTGGTTTGGAGAGAAGGGATTTTATCCAGAGATAGAGAAAGAAGGTCTTAGAGGATATCCAAATTGTTGCTGTAGGCGGGAGAAAGGATAGAGGCCATATGGAGAGACAAGCATTGCAAGGTTTGAGATCCCGGCCTCTGTCCATTGCTGTAGTGGTAGGTCAGGCGCTAGAAGAGCTAATGCAGTGGGCAGTGCTGGTAAGATGTCGGCTGATATGGAAGCCTCTTTTTTGTGTTAGAGAAGACCATATTCTTAGTGAACAAGTAATAGTGTCCAGAAAATGGTGCCTAGGCTTTGGGCTAAGCCAAGTTGCAGCAAGGACTAATTTAGGATCTGCCTGGAGTGCCGCTGCTTCTATTTGTTTCCATGTGGGCTGAGTGGTCCGACCACCATATTTTTAGCTGATCCAGGATTGTTGCGCATTAGTATGCTTGGATGTCTGGGACACCCAGTCCTCCATGTTGGACAGGGGTGATGAGTGAGGCTTTCTCAATCCTTGGGCACTGTTGGTGCCATATAAAATTGTTGATGATTCCTTGAAGTTTCTTTATTTGGTTTTATAGCAATGGTAAGAGAATTGTACGAAACAGGTATAAAATATGAGGCAGCAAATACATTTTGGACTGGGCGATTCTTCCAGCCCAAGAGGCAGGAATATGGCCCAATTCTTTCGTTAATCATGTCAGCCTGCCCACAAGGTCTTCCAGATTTGCTCTAAGTAAGATTTTGCTGAGAGACGTCAACTGAATTTGTACAAGGATATTTTGCTAAATAAGTCTAAAATCACTTGGACTGCAGGGGAGAGAGACACCAGGGTTTGTTAGTGCAATAATAATGTCATCGGCATAGAGACCGATTTTGTGATTGGTATTTCCAACTGTAATGCCTGAGATTGACGGTTCAGCTCTGATGGCTTGTGCTAGTGGTTCCATCTCCATGGCAAATATGAGGGGCGACAGGGGGCAGCCTTGTCTGGTACCATTGGTAATATTAAATGATCTAGAGACAACCCCAGAGGTGCATACCCGCACGGTTGGCTGAGCATATAGGCCGAATATAGCTGAGATGAAAGTGCCGGAGATTCCGAATTTTCTAAGAACTGCCACCATATAGGGCCAAAAGACTGTGTCGAACGCCTTCTCTGTGTCCAAGGAGAGGAAGAGAGAAGGCGTTCGACGGTGTCCCACCCACTGGATTAGATCAATAAATCACCTAGTGCCATCTGCAGCCTGTCTGTCTGGGACAAAGCCAACCTGGTCCTGGTGTATAATCAACAGAATAATCGTGGCGAGGCGTTGTGCGAGAAGTTTGGCATACATTTTAGTGTCTGTATTGAGGAGGGAGATTGGCCTATAGTTGGCAGGGATGTCAGCGGGTTTTCCAGGTTTGGGGATAGTGACTACTAAAGCTTCTAGGGATTCTTTAGTAACAGTGCCAGCGCTTGCGAATTGGTTGTATGTGTTGCAAAGGTGAGGTACTAGAAGGTCGGGACATCACTTACAATATTCATTGGGAAGCCCATCTGGGCATGGGGCCTTGTTTAGGGGGAGCTTTTTAATAAGTGCATGAATCTCCAAGGTTGAGAAAGGGTCCGCAAGGATGGGGAGTTGTTCTGGGGACACAGATGGCAAAGAAATGGAGGATAGAAACTGCTCAATGTCTGTTTGATCAGGGGGCGGGGCAGGTCGCACTTCGGTAAGATTATAAAGATTGGCATAAAACCTGCTAAATTTGTTAGCTATATCTAGCGGGTTTGTTATGCGTTTGCCCTGGGGATTGGTGAGAAAGGAGATTGTTTCCTAAATTGTTTCGCCATGAAGGCACCAGGTTTGTTGGCAGAGGTATAGGTGCGGAGCTGAAGTCTGTTAATATAACATTCAAAGTTTTTTCTGAGATGGTCGCCAAGTTGGAGTCTAAGCATTTTTAATTCTGAGTATCAGGTTTCAGAGGGAGTTGCTTTGTTAATGGTTTCTAGGTTTCTTAT
Source organism: Lithobates pipiens (assembly GCF_037356315.1). Classification (NCBI taxonomy): domain Eukaryota; kingdom Metazoa; phylum Chordata; class Amphibia; order Anura; family Ranidae; genus Lithobates; species Lithobates pipiens. The sequence continues at coordinate 207,266,772 of NW_027507758.1, forward strand.
TTGAGTTAGGAGGGTCTCCATGGTGAGGGAGTGATGCTTTTTGGCTTGGGCACCTAATTTAATGAACAGACCTCATAGGCAGGCTTTATGGGCATTCCAGACGGTGGCCTGGTCAGCCACAGAACCCACATTGCAGTGAAAGTAGTTCTCAATCTCGGATTTAATTTGGGTCTCTAATTTAGAATTACTGAGAAGGGAGGTATTTAATCTCCAAATCGTATGTCTGGGTGTTTGGGAAAGGGGGACCAGTTTGATCGTGACCGATGCATGGTCCGACCAGGAGAACGTTCCAATCGTAGCAGCAGAAATAGATTGTAAAAGATTTATCTGTGACAAAAAGATCTATCCGAGAATAAGAAATGTGGGGGGAGGGGTGAGAAATAGGTGTATTCTCTTTCCATATCATGAAGGCACCTCCATATATCATATAGATCCTCCCTTTTCAGCATGGACGATACTGTAGAGGACCTGCGGGGTGTCTTACTTGAGGTGTCCAGGTCTGGGTCAATGACCTCATTAAAATCTCTGCAGATTATCAAGGGCAAGGATCTATAGGGTTCCAATTTGGCAAAAAGGGTTGAGTAGAACTTCTTACGGGCGGTATTGGGGGCATAGAGATTGACTATGGTAAGAGGGCGGTTATCAATTGTGGTGGAAAGAATTAAGTATCTGCCATCTGGGTCAATTTCGGTGTGATGTAATAAAAAATGTACTCTATGGCTTATGGCAATCATGCCTCCTCTTTTCTTAAGGGGGGAACTGGCAAAGAAAGTATGAGGATAGTTTCTGTGACTGCATAGGGGTTGCTTAAGACTCGAGAAGTGGGTCTCTTGTACACAGAGAACATCCGCCTGTTGGGCTAGGGCCTCTTTCCAAAGTAAATTGCGCTTAAAGGGTGAGTTGAGCCCTTTTACATTTATGGAGGTAAGATTAAGGGCCATCATGTATTAAGAGGGCTGGGTAGTGTATAGAGATGGAAGGAGACTACTGCCTCAGTATAAGAGTAATATGTGTCAAAACAACAATTTGTAGCAGCTGCCCAGGGTAACAAATAGTGGTACAAGGCGTACTATTCAAAATAATCAGGTATAAACAGAAAAAACACAGAACTATGCAAATTAGGCGATGAGTAAAGCTTAAAAAAGAAAGAAAAAAAGCTGTGATAGCAACAACAGTAATACAAAACTAGTATGCTTAGCACACTTTAACGTGGGTGTAAGAAAGGGTGGAAGATACAGGCCTTATCCAGGCCAGATTCAAGTAGCTGAGGGGACTAAGATGGGCCATGATTAGCGCTTTCCAGGAGCGTTGGAAGACGGCTTTGCTGAGCTAGGAGGGGCATGGGGGGAGTTGTGATGTCCCGTGTCTCCCGGCGATATGGGGAGAAGACCCCAATTTGTCAATTTGTTGTATCCATCTTTTGGTGTAAGGATTGGCACCATTTGTTGCTGGTACGAGACCAGCAATTTAATAGGGAAGCCTCATCTGTAGAGAATTTTCTTCTGTTGGAAGATAGAAGTGATGGGACTAAAAGCTCTGCGCAGTTCCATCGTAGCAGGAGATAGATCAGTGAAAAGCTTTAAATTAGCATATGGCGCTGGAAGAGATTTGAACGCTCTGGCGGCGGTTAGGATTTGCTCCTTAACATGGAAGAAGTGAATCCAGGCCAGGACGTCTCTGGGGACATCATCCGGGAGGTGCGATGGCTTTGCGATTCTATGAGCTCTGTCTATGAGCGTTTCACATATTTCAAAACGAGGGAGCAGAGAGGTGATATGATTTTGTAGGTAGGGGGTTAAATCATTGGGTTTGATCGACTCCGGAATACCCCTACATTTGATGTTGTTTCGCCTGGAGCCATCTTCTAAAATCGCGAGCTTCAATTTGATGCTGTGGATGTCTGCTAAGTGACGATCATGAGCGTTTAGGAGCTCATTATGTGCCTTAGAGTAGTCTTGTAAATTTTCCTCTAGCACGTCTGTTCTTTCTTCCAGGAAATCAATTCTATCATGTATATGGGACATAGAGTGCTGCAGTTCTGTGTAAATCTTGCTGTAGTGTCAGCAGCATTGATTTTAACATTGCTTCAGTGACTATTATCAGAGGCAGGGATAATTGCTAGAGAGGGGCCCTGTTGTGTGCTCTGTGTGCCTGCCACTACCGCTGACCAGAGCTGCTTTTTAGCTTGTGGCTGTTTATCAGGGGAGTTAACAGGGGAGGTAGCCAACCTCTTACCTCCGAGTGCTGTCCTGCGCTGGCTTCTTCTGGGGGAGGAAGGGTGCCCATGCTTTGTCTCCCGATTGAGTCTGGCACATCAGAGGTGTGCTGTGGCGGCAAGAGGAGGCTTCCGACGTGGATATGGAGCCAGGGAGCCTCGTGCTGTCGAGGGCGGTGCCATCTTGAGGGGCCTGCATGGCCGCGGCTGGGGGGGGTCGAAATCAGTCAGACAGCGCGGGACTGGCGGGTTGTATCGCCGCCTCGTCATGCCCTGTGGTGTCCCCGAGTCTTCTCCGCTCTGTGGGTGTTAAAAGCAGGTCAGAAAGTTGCGGCGAGTTGCAGGAATCTGGCCGTGGATCCAGAGCTCAGGCTTCAAGCATCCATCCCGGTCCGCTGCAGGCCACGCCCCCTTTTAGTTTGTTTTTCAATTGAGTTGTACAGTTTATAGGTCACATTAAAGGATGAAAATGTTATAAAATTTATTATCTTTGTCTCATTTTTTAAATCACAGAAACCTGACATTTTAACCGGGGTGTGTAGACTTTTTATATCCACTGTATATACATATTTTGGATTAATGTGAAGGGACCAGAGAAGCCCAGTTTAGCAATCACTAGATATAACCATGCAAAGCTACTGCTGTCAAAAACTTTCTCTGCATCCAGAGAAATAAGCAGGTTTACTGTTCCATCAGGATGTGCTTTTGCGTGTTCTAGAGCCATAATCACTTTGTGTATATTTAAGAATGCAGATGTCCGGGAAGGAAACCCGACTGTGCCTCATGAATGATGGAAGGTAGTAGGGGGGCTAGTCTAGAGGCAATAATTTTAGTACCTGTCACTAGCCCGTCTGAGTACCCGGGTACCTGTCACCAGCCCGTCGGAGTACCCGAGTACCTGTCACCAGCCCAGAGTACCCGAGTACCTGTCACCAGCCCAGAGTACCCGAGTAAATGTCACCAGCCCAGAGTACCCGAGTACCTGTCACCAGCCCGTCGGAGTACTCGAGTACCTGTCACCAGCCCGTCGGAGTACTCGAGTACCTGTCACCAGCCCGTCGGAGTACCCGAGTACCTGTCAGCAGCCCGTCGGAGTACCAAAGTACCTATTTGCAGCCCATGCCACATAGAATACACGTTGAGGTGTTTGCTTTCCAAAATGGGGTCATTTTGTGGGTAATTCCATTATCCTGGTGCTTCAGGACCTTCAAAAATGTGATAGGTAGGAACAAAATGAGATGTGTCATTTATGCTCCTAGAACGCCTGAAAGTACCACTTCCATGTTGGACCTCTGTATATGGCCATGCTGTGTAAAAGTCTCACACATGTGGTATCGCAATACTCAGGAATAGCAGAATGTGTTTTGGGGTGTAATTTTTGCTATATACATGCTATGTGTGTTAGAAATAGCTTATAAAACGGACAACTTTGTGTAAAAAAAAAAAAATAAAAAAAATAAAAAAAGAATTCTTTCCATGTTTTCTGAAGACTTGTGTAAAAAAAAAAAAAAAAAAAAAAATAACCTTTCAAAAGACTCATAATGCTTCATAGAATATACTTTGGGGTGTTTGTTTTCCAAAATGGGGTCATTTTGTGGGTAAATCCATTGTCCTGGTGCTCCAGGGCCTTCACAAATGTAATAGGTCGTTAGGAAATTAGAGGTATCATTTATGCTCCTAGAACACCTGACGGCGCTCCCTGCATGTTAGGCCTCTGTATGTGGACACGCTGTGTAAAAGTCACACACATGTGGTATGGCCATACTCAGGATGAATAGCATAATGTATTTTGGTGTGTCATTTTTGCTACGTACATGCTTTGAGTTAGAAACATCTTATAAACAGAAGACTTGTGGAAAAAAATGAACTGTTCAAAAGACTCATTATGCCTCATAGAATATACATTGGGGGCGTGGCTTGGCGCGCAACGGAGATGGCAGCCTAGACGAGGAGCTCTGTTAAGCCCGAGGCCCTAAGCACCTCTCTGACTGCAGGGAAGCTCACAGACAAGGCAATACTCAGGCTGGACAATGTTACCGCCACATATGCACAGCACTTCATTGAGTTAAACAGACACATGGAGGACCTTGATAACAGGGGATAAGGAACAATATTAGAGTCCGAGGTATACCGGAGTCTGTAACCGCAGAACAGATGATGCCTTCTCTCCAGAGGGTTTTCAATAGCGTGTTAGAGAGACCTGAGGACTCAGCCATTGAATTTGTTAGGGCTCACAGAGCCCTCCGAGCCAGAGGCCCTGATACTATGCCCCCTCGTGACATAATTTGCTGCCTGCTGAATTTTTCCCTGAAGGAGGAAATTATGTTCAAAGCATGCAGAAATGACCAGATTGTGTTTAACGGGGAGAACATAAAGCTTTTCCAAGATCTCTTGCAGATGACACAAAAAAAAAAAAAAAATCGCAGAGCCCTGAACCCCTTATTGGATGTACTAAGGGCAAGAGACCTCCGCTTTCCCTGCGCTTGCCCTTTGCCCTCTTGGTGTCGCACAACGGCAAATAATAAACGCTCCGCACACCGAGTGACCTTCAGGAATTTTGCAACACTCTACTTCTGGACCTTGTAGATCTCCCGGAGTTGTATCAGGAGTTTGTGTTACCGCCCAGAGAGGAGCCCACCTCATTCCCCTCTAACACCAGACAAGCGACATTTCAAAAAACAGCGCCAGGCCTGGCAGGAGGTTCCAGGCACGGGTACGCCATGCAGCAGGGCACACTCCTCTAGGTCCCTACCGGATGACTAGCTGTTGATGCTATGAGCCCCTGAGATCACGTCCCCATTATGTGTGGTCTGCCCTCGCCACATAATTCCTGGGCACACACAATTCTGTACCACTTGCACAACTTGCCTCACTGTGGACTTCTCCTGGCGGACCTGGAGTCCAGCAGCTTATACTTACTAACATAACTTCCCTGCCTCGGAGAGGTAATGTGTCATTCGGCTATCGATGGAATAATGTGCTTAACTACCGAACCCAGCTGACGAGGTCACCCTGGTTCTACAACCAGGCTGAATTTGGACGACGGATTGGCGGCTTGCCTCTCCAGGTTTTTGGCTTGCACACAAGGCCCCCAGAGACATGACTCTCTTGCTTACCAGAAATAAAGACTTGGAAATGGGGGGATAGAACCCCAAACGCGTTGGGGACGGTGGGGTCAGGTTGCTGGTAAGGTCTGCTCTAGGTCGCTACAGGACTCGGGGCTGGTTACTGAACTAATGCCACTTGGCCCTAGAAGCATACTTCATGATTAAATCTCTACAAGGCTTCAGTTAGTCTGTGCACAGGCAGGAGGTGATTCTCTGGGTATCTGACCGGGGAGCGCTGCCCGGGGGGGGGGGGGGGGGGTTGTGCCCATCCACCCCGCTTGCTCGTTGCCGGCTGCGCTCCCTAGCGTATAACATTCATGTTACTCAGTTATGGAATTTAATTACCTATTCCAGTTACAAGCTTAGTTTGTTCACCTGTTCTAACAAGTATGCCTATACGTCTCTTCTCACGGCAGAGAAGACTTTAAGCGTGTTGTACTTGCCTCAAGGGGCCAGGGCTTGGCTTCCTTATGTTTTTTTTTTTTCGATAGTATCTTATTATTATCCTCATTTGAATGGCAGCGGCTGTCACTCCGATTGAGTCTCCCTTGTCCCCACACATAGATAGGTACCCGGGTGGAGATAGTTGTCTTCACCCGGGCACCAGAAGATTGACCTACCTGGACGGTTTGACAGTTCAAGTGGGTCGTTACCACTAACTCTCCCTCTATCTCTGACTTCCTCTCCCTCTCCTTCTTCTTAGTCTTTTCCCGCCTATCTTGGCTGCTAATACAGTGAAATTGGTGGGAGTGTGTTACATTACCAGTTTTTGCCTTTTACAGGTTGGGATTGCAGGCATAATCCACCATCTCTCTCCACTTCCGACCAATGGCTTACTCAGCCTTAGGTACAGCGCCTACGCTGGTGTCACACAACGTCAAAGGTTTGAACATCCCAGAGAAGTGCTCTACCCTCCTGAGGGAGCTGAAAAAAGGTAAGCCAAAGATTGTCTTCCTTCATGAGACTCATTTCAAGACAAACCAGGTCCCTAGGCTCACCGACTCCTACTTGACAGAAGCACACCACTCAACTAATGACTCCTCTAAATCAAATGGGGTCTCCATCTTACTGAGAAGGGGGGCCTCCTTCGAGATCACAGACAAAATGGTGGATCCGGGCGGGAGGTTTATTTTCCTCGGGAGTCCTCGCAGGTGTACCTACCACACTGGCAAATGTATACTTCCCCAATACCTCCCCCATCTACCATTCTGCAGAATGCTGGTGAGGAAGCTTGAGAGTTTTGGGGCGGGTTGTCCAATTTTGGCGGGGGACTTCAATATCCCGCTTGACCCTTTACTGGGCACATCCTCAGGGAGGACGTTTGTCTCCTTCCAGACTCTAAAGACAATAAAAGCCCTCCTCCACACCCTAGACCTAGTAGACACATGGAGCTACTTACACCCAGCGGACAAAGATTTCTCATTCTACTCAATGCCTCATGACCGCTATTCGAGGATTGACTATTTGTTCATCTTCCAAAGGGATCTGCACACAGTGATGGAATCCCACATAGGAATTCAATCTCCGATCATGCTCCGGTGTCGGTCAGTCTTAGTCCAGCTACCAACACCAAAACATTTTCCATGTGGAGGCTGAACTCCTCCCTACTAACAGACCCATCCTTGCTTCCAAAAATTGACGTAGCCCTGAAATAATTTTTTGAACACAATGCGACTCCTGGCATGGATCCTCTATCGATCTGGGAAGCTCAAAAATGTACCATTAGGGGGGGGGGGGGGGGGGGGGAGGGTATTGATGACACTGGGTGCCCAAAGAAAGAGGGAATGGGAAAAAAAACTCGACAACTAACCCAAACAATTTGTCGCCTAGAAACCCTTCATAAGCAGTCGTTGTCTGAGCAATCAGCTACAACGCTTCTAGAGGCACGGAAGGCCCTTTAACAGCTACTAGAATAAAAAACCAAGAGAATCCTATTTTTACGGAAAAGGGTGTACTATGAGCATGGGGACAAAGCTGGACACATGCTTACTAGAGCCCTGAGAGATCTCACAACTAAAACCAACATTCCAGGTATCCAAAATAAGGAAGGTCATATAGATAGGACGACCGACAACAAAGCTCAACACTTCCAAGAGTACTACACCAAACTCTATAACCTCCCACCACTGCAAAAAAACCCTGACCTAGGGAGCAACAGACTTCAAGCGATACGGTAATACTTGAGGGACTCAGATCTCCCCTCACTTACGATGGAGGACTATTACTCTTGACGCCCCGATAGACCAAGCAGAAATCAGACTAGCTATCAAGGAACTTAAAACGGGCCCGGATGGGTACACAGCCATATATTACAAGACATTTACGGACACCTTAATCCCACATCTTGGAGACGCTTTGAACTCATTAATAGGAAAGATTGTCCCCCCTGACTTTTTATCTGCGTACATCGCAGTTATACCAAAACCGGACAAAGATCCGGTACACTGCGCTAGTTATAGGCCCATCTCGTTGCTGAACTTAGATATCAAGATAATGGCGAAGATAATTGCAACAAGACTGTCATCCCTATTCTATAAGCTAATTGGACCAAGCCAGGTGGGTTTTATGCCTGGAAGAGAGGCCAGGGACAATGTTAAAAAGGCCCTGGACCTGATACATGCTGCCCATGAGCGAAAAATTGAGGACCTTCTCCTGTCAACTGATGCGGAGAAGGCCTTCGATAGAGTAGCCTGGGATTACATGTTTGAGACCTACAGACACATAGGATTAGGACCAGGTATGTTAAATTGGATAGCATCCCTGTATCAAAACCCCTCAGCCAAACTCAAGATAAACGGAACACTGTCCGGTAGGGTGGGCATAACTGATGGCACCAGACAGGGTTGCCCCCTGTCCCCTCTGCTATTCATTATTTCACTTGAACCCTTCATCAGGAGAGTTATGGCCAACAGCTCGGTGCGAGGTTTCAGGGTTGAGGGGAAGTAGTTCAAGGTGGCGGCTTACGCCGACGACCTCCGTTTTTTTGTGACTGATCCATACATATCTGTGCCATCCCTTTTGAAGGAGTTTGCGACATATGGTTATATCTCTAACCTTAAGATAAATTATTCCAAGTCAGAAGAGATGAACATCACGCTGCCAGCCTTGAAATTGAAGAGTACAATGGAAAATAGCTCCTTTAAATGGGTCACACATGCCATTAAATATTTAGGGGTGTGGCTGACACCCAAGGTGGACTCCATGGAGAGAGATTTGCTGCACTGGCATACCAAGCTCATCCCCTGGTTTGGTAGGGCGACATTTTGTAAAATGAATATCCTGCCCAAAGTTCTATATTTAATTTGCGCCTTAACCATTATAATTCCCCAAAGTTTTTTTCAGATCCATCCAGGCCATCCTGCTGAGATTTATATGGGCATATAAAGCGCCACGTATCAAGTTTTCCTTATTGACGAGGCCCAAGATCCTAGGAGGGCTGGGGGTACCAAATTTCAGAAACTACTACCACGCCACTCATATTGCCAGAATTGTGGACTGGCACTGCCATTCTGACATGAAGGATTGGGTGATGCTGGAAAAGGACTTTATTCCGATTCCCCTACTCTTCTCCCCATGGATCCCGAAATCCACATACCGTCCAATACTAAAAAATCACCCCTTAATAGGGACAACCTTGGAAATGTTCCACCTGTTGTCTAAACAGGACAAGCTTTCCTCACCCCAAGTCCCACTCACTCCTTTACAAAATAATCCCGACTTTGCTCCAGGAATGGGGAACCAACTACTACGGCCTAAAAACAAACAACTACCGCTCCTAGCACTCCATTGCTAAAATAATGGAACAATGAAAGACTTCACAACCCTAAGGACTGATAATGACATACCCGCTTTACCCTTGTGGACATATTTCCAGATACGCTCATTCGTTAATAAACCCCCCCCGCAGAGAGCTCTTCACTAGAGACCTTACAAAGTTGGAGTTGGTGTGCCTTAAAGGGGATAAGGTGCTAAAAACTACCTCTACAGCTTATACGTGGTTGCAACACCTAAAAGAAGTGACGGGTGACCGGATCAGAGAGAGATGGTCAGACGAGTTGAATATAGACATCACGAATGCCAAATGGGAAAGGACCTGTATACTAGCCCATAAATGCTCTATCAGTACAAGGAAGGTGTATAAATGCCCTGTTTTGAAGTGGTTATTCTGATTGATGGGATACACTTTATAGAGATGACAGTAGTAGCCAGTTGGGATTGAGGCGTAAAGGTGTTATGTGGCACTGAGTAAAAGTTAAAGTCTTTACCAGTGGGATTCAGTAGTCTACAGACATCAGATTGGTGAAGGAGTGAAACAGTGTGACCCAAGGAGGTGGAGGGAGAAGAAACCAGACCAACATGCACTGAAAGGCATGGACAAGAAAAAGATTTATCTTCTGTTTCTTTCATGACTGCATAGCAATCTCCCTCTAACAAATGAAGATTCCCAGGAACTTGTGCCACCCAAGAGGAAAGATTGTGAATAAAAGGAAGTTAAAGTGGAAGTAGGGGAATACACATTGGTGATAGCTATATCCCGGGAAGCCAAGAAGATATTTATAGTGAGTTTACATCAGCCACGACGGAACATAAGCTGTAGGATAGATTCTTATGAAGGAGAACACCAGCTTTTTTAACCACTGCAGAGGAGCCCAAAACTGGCACCACCCACAGTTTGCAAAGGCGTGAGAAATCCACCTCTGGGAGATGGGTCTCCTGTAGGACAGCGACATCCACTTTTAGATGCTTTAAATGCTGCACTGGGGAGCAAAGGCCTTTAACATTCTAAGAGATTATCTTCATACTGGAAACCATGGGTGGTGAGATCAAGAACATGCAGAAGCCAGAAACTCCTAGGAAAAGGATCGGGAAGCCGTGATGAAGATGCCAAGAGCGAACATCCTGAATAACTACCTGAGTGTGTGGAAATACAACAGAAACAAACAGAAAACATGGCATAACGTAACAAAAGAGTACAACAAAACATTGTAGGCTTCACTTTTTTCCCGCTTTGACAATTTTCCATAACGCACAGAGAAAATCACTGAGCCCCGTCAGATCTGTGGTTGAATCCAAAATAGGGCAAAAGGTAGGCGCCCGAGGCCAGAAACAAGTAGTAATCAAACACCACACACTGGGTAAAGACAAAGCAGTGCTAAACAGATGACAAGGATCTTGTGCACCCCAAGGCGTTCTAGACAGAATGTCTGCAAATACACAGGGGCAGTAGAGAAACATCAAAACTGACCGTGGAATATAAGGATAGCCAATGGCATAGCTAAGGGCATAAGCAACCACAGAGGAGAGCGCCAAAGAAAGGCAACCTGTTCAAATGATGCAGAATATATTGTTCATGCGAAACCAGCTTAAAATGTTTGTTTCTCTAACATTTCATATTCTTGATATGTGCCTGCTGCACCATGTACTTGAATGAGCAAGTAGCCTGATCTCTTTGCATTGCTTAATTTCTGTGAAATCCCTGACATTCCCGCTAGTCCTCTCGTTTTTTCTATTAAAAACTGACCACACTAAGCAGGGGAACACACTGTGGTAATTTCTCTAGCTATGCTGGGAAATCAGTGTGCTCTCCTCCAATGATAAGACATGTCCTGACACACACCCCTTGCACAGTGTTACTTGGAAGCTCAGTGTACTGCTGCTTCTCCTCAGCCCAGCTTCTATACAACTGAGAGCCTAGGATATGTGATCACTTATAAAAAAAAGGAATAATAGGATTTTTTACTCACCATAAAAACCTTTTCTCTGAAGTTCATTGACGGACATAGCAGCTCTTCTTGACCTTAGAGTCATATCACCCCTTTAGGAGAGGACTAGGCAGAAAGTGTTAAAAACAGCAACACTTGCACAGTACCGCCCAGGGGGTGGTCCTACTGGCTATAACCCCTCACACTGCATCCAGCAGCTCAGTTTGCCAATAACAGTACAAACAGAAATAGGAGGGGTGGGTAATGTACAAAAATCCTATTTTCTCTATCGGTCATTGACTGACACAGCAGCTCTTCTTGACCTTAGGGACGCCCCCAAGCAGTATCAAAGAAACAAGGGGTAGAAACAGCAAACAATAACTCCACCCATAACAACCAGAGCTCCACAATGGAGGAATTGCAACCTTAAACAGCCGCCTGCAAAACCTTGTGGCCGAAGCAAGCATCCAAAGATGCGCTCACATCAACCTTGAAAAATTAGTGTGTGTGTGTGTGTGTGTGTGTGTGTGTGTGTGTGTGTGTGTGTGTGTGTGTGTGTGTGTGTGTGTGTGTGTGTGTGTGTACGGGCTACCAGGTCGTCGCCTTACACACCTGAGAAACAGACGCTTGACCTCAGATGCCCTGGTAAAGTGTGCCGTGAATAGAAAGGGAGGCTCCCGTACCCTTATGGCATAAGCCTGAACTACAATCTGTGTGATATACTGAAAGAAGGTGGCCAATGAGACCGCCAGGCCCTTCTTTGGGCCAGCCACCAATACAAACAGTGATTCTGACCTCCCAAAATGAGCCGTAGCAGACAGATACACCTGTAGAGCCCGGACCCCATCCAAGGAATGCAAAGCCACCTCTTTGGGGTGTGACGGCTGAGGACATAAGGACGGAAGCAAAATCTACTAATTTATATGAAAAGCCTTTGGAAGAAACGAAGGTCGCGGCCGCAGCACCGCCTTATCCTTGTGTAGTATCCAGTAGGAAGACTTGCAAGACAAAGGGCGTCAACTCAGAAACCCTCCTGGCAGATACAATGGCCACTAAAAAGACTACTTTCTGAGAGTGTGTCAATAAGGGAATCTCCCTAATATTTTCAAACAGTGGTTTCTGAAGCACCGAGAGCACTAGATTCAAATCCCATGGAGGTAGAAGCAGTCGAACCGGAGGGGCCACATGTCGAACACCCCTGAACAAACATACTCACCAATGAATGAGTCACCAAGGGACGCTGAATAAAGAGCCAAAGCTGATAACTGCCCCTTATTGGTGCTTAATGCAAGTTTCTGATCCACTCCTCGTTGCAAAAACAGCAGGATCCTGGAAACTGAATATGTACGTGGACACCACACCATCTCCTCACACATGTAGATGTAGGCCTTCCACGTACGATGAAAAATCTTCCGAGAGGATGACTTCGCTGTCCTCAACATAGTGGATATTATCGAGTCTGACAGACCTCATTCCCTTAGCACCTGGCTTTCAACAGCCATTTCGTTAAAGCCAGTGACAGTAAAGCAGGGTGACGTATTGGACCTTGCGACAGAAGGTCCTTTCGCATCGGCAGTCACCAAGGAACATCCACCACCATTCGTACTATGTCAACATACCACAGACGCCGAGGCCAATCTGGGGCAATAAGAATCCCCAGAATCCCCTCAGCCCCCATGAAACCACCAATGCTGCCGTGTCCACCCAGGGATCCTTTGACCTGGCCACAAACATCTGTACCTTCCGAATGAGTTGAGAAGCCAGCAAATCCACATCTGGCATGCCCCATCTTAGGCAAAGGAGCCAAAATACATCCAGATGTAGCAACCATTCTCCTGGGTACAGCATCTGACGACTTAGGTAGTCTGCTTGCCAGTTTTCTATGCCTGGAATGTACATGGCTGACAGAGCCGGCACCCACCACTCTACCCACCGCAGGATGTGAACGACCTCCAATGCTGCAGCAGAGCTCCTTGTTCCTCCTTGATGGTTGACATACGCCACCGCAGTGTCGTTGCGAGACTGGGTCCTGACCGGATGCCCCTGCAGCCTGGGTGACCATGTGGAGAGGCGCCACCTGATTGCCCGAAGTTCCAGCACATTGATCGGCAGGTGGGATTCTTCCTGAGCCCACTGACCCCGGGCTGACTGTACACCCCAAACTCCCCCCCCAACTGTTCATGCTGTCATCCGTTGTGATCACCATCCAATGAAGAGGAAAAAACAACTTTGCGGACCAAAGGACAGGCGACCTCAGCAACCAGAGCAGGGAATCACTGACTAGCTGGCTCACCCAAATTTGACAATCCAGGGACAACAGAAATTTGTCCCATTTGGACAGGATCTCCTTTTGCAAGACTTGAGTGTAGAACTGAGCATATGCTACCGCCTCAAAAGTGGCTACCATGAGATCCAGAACTCACATGCAAAAAATGCAGCAATGACCACCTGCGGGAAACCAACAACTTCACCACAGCTTGAAGAGTCTGCAGCAAGAAAGATTCTTGCCTCTGAGCAGTCTAGAAGCAAGCCCAGGTACTCCAGGCGTTGAGTCAGCACAACACCGACTTCTGTAGGTTCAGTACCCAACCAAACTCCCCAAAAATTTGCTTGGTGATCCTCCTTTAATTCTGAAGCGGAAGCTGCGCTCAAGAGATCGTCCAGGTAACCCACAATTGCGATATCTCGCTGCCTTTGCAAAGCAACAATTGGGGCTAGCACCCTGGTGAAGACACTCAGTGCCGTCAGACCAAAAGGGAGAGCTACAAATTGTTAGTGCTCGTCCCCGAGCAGAAATCACAGGAACTTCTGATGCTTGAAGCATATGGGGACATGCAAGTACGAGTCCTTGATGTCCAGGGATGCCAGAAAATCCCCCTGATGGAGTGCAGCAATCACTGAGTGAACGGATTCCAACTTGAGCCTTTTGTACTTTCACACAGCTGTCGAGGGCGTTGAGGTCCAGGACCGAACAGACCCTTTACCTCTTTGGGACTACAAACAGATTGGAGTAGAAACCCTGAAACCTTTCCTCCGTCGGTACAGGTACTATGACCCCGCGCAGCAGCAGGTCCTGTACTGCTCCAAGCAGGGCCTCCCGACGAGCCGGAAGAAGATGAAAGTTGGAGGGAAAAAAAAAAAAAAAGTGTTTGACGGAAAAGAAAAACTATCTTGTACTCTGAGGAAACCAGTTCGCAGACCAACAGGTCGGAAAGTAGGGAGATCCACAGGGCTGCAAACTCCCAAAGACGACCCCCCCCACCCGAGAGTCAGGGGGGGGGGGGGAACCATGCTTAACAGATTTGCTCTTAGGCTTTTAAAACCAGGGATGCTTTTGTCCCTCAGCAGGCACCTTGTCAGACTGGGAACGCTTACCTGCTGACCCAGGCAGACAAGAAATCTACTTCTGAGCGGATAAAGAGGGCCCCTGTCTATGGTGTGGCTCCTTCCCTTTTCTGGACTATGGGAGTAACATACTCTTAAATCCAGTAACATTCTTAATAATGTCATCCAGCGAGGCTCCATATAGCCTCTTGCCCTGTAAGGGCAGGTCAGCCAGTGCTTTATTAGATGCCTGGTCCGCAGACCAGCATTTCAGCCAAAAAAGGCGATGCAGCACTACTGCTGATACTGAGGCTCTAGAGAGCAAGGGGGGCCGTATCTAAGGCCACATCACAGACATACTTAAGGCCCTGCACCATCGTGATTACCTTATTCAACCTGGATACTGGGGGGGTCAACAATTGGGGGAGACTTCTTCAGGATACTCTCCGCAAAGGAGTAGCACACCACCATGTGTTTTGGGACTGAAAAAAGCCTGCTGCAGTATTGCCCATTCCCTGTAAATAAACATATCAAAATAAGTTCGGTAAGGAAACACCTTAGCCGTGCGGGCCGGCTAGTGGGACCTGAAAGGGACCAACTCTGTAGATGACCATGCCATATCCTTCATTTTTAGGGTATCCCACACCGCTGTAATAAGTTCTCCTACAAGTGCTTTTTCCTGCGCTGACCCGGACACAGTCACCCTCACTGTCCGAACGGTCCTGGTCCGCATCCTCCGATACATCTTAACAGGGGCCACCTGTCACAGCAGGGCCCAAGTCTGAATCAGAGCTTTCCCCAGAAGATGGTTGGGGGGGGGGGGGTGCTTATCTCCCTTGCACCCACACGCCACTTCCACCCTAGCAACAAAGGCCTTCAGGACCGCCAACAGAGCGTCCATAGGCACCACAGGTGCAAGGGAACCAGTTGCAATAACAGGGATGTCTGGGGAAGAAGCGTCAGCTTCTGACGCCATGCTGACCCACACTCGCCTGTCACCACTTAGGGACCTAAGGCAAGTCACACAAAACGTCCACCCTCCTAGCTGCACAGACGCAGGTACTGTGCTGTGCTGCTGCCGTCCGCTCTCCCCCGTGTCATCCACAAGGTGTCTATGTGGAAAGCGCACTGTTCTAAAAGGAAACAAGTACCCAGTGCTAGAGGCAAAACTACCTGAGGCTACTAGAAAACTGCCACCTGAGCAAAAACGTCTGAGAGCGCTAAGAAAATGGCTGCCAAACTACTAGAAAATGGCTGAAAGGCAAAACACTGGCTGTGGCTACAAAAAATGGCTGCAGCCCCAGGAAAATGGCCAGAGTGTGCAGCAGCCTCCCCACATCTCACACAGCACAGACACCCCATTGTGGCCCAGAAACCAGGAAGTGGACGAGCAGACCCCCAACACAGCCCCCTGCCAAGACCCAGAGCCCCCCGGCCAGGTATGTGTACCACACCCCCCATGTGCCCAAACAGCGGCCCGTAGCATGGGGAGGAGAGAAGAGACAGGGAGAGAATAAAGAAAGAGTGAGTGACGACCTAGTTGACTTCCTAGGGAAGGCCCAGCTGCTCCAACCTGACGAGACAGGTGGAACCATACTTGCCCCTCCTGCGGGGACTGCTGGACGCATTCCACAGACAGACCCCATCACCCGAGCACTACGGGTGGCTGCCGGCCATGGCACACTGACATAGACAGCAGTAGCCAGGTCATATATGTGTGCCCTGGAGCATATAGCTCACCAGCCACCCCAGGGTATGTTGTGGCCGACCCAGCACATAGCTAGGGCCTGCTCGCGCTTGATGGCCAGGCTGGGGAGACAAGGATCTATATTATCCAACCTGTCACCCAGCTCCGCTGTTGATTGTAGATCACAGGGATCAAAAATAAAGAAAAAGAAAAAAAATCCCAGGACCGATGGTCTCATCGGGAGCCAGGTCCTTCTACACTAGGCAGAAAAAAAACTGGAGCTGCTGGATGCATTGTGAGGGGTTATAGCCAGTAGGACCACCCCCTGGGTGGTACTGTGCAAGTGTTGCTGTTTTTAACACTTTCTGCCAGGTCCTCTCCTAAAGGGGCAATATAACCTGGCACACTGGTGTAGTGGTTAGCACTCTCACCTGGCAGTAAAAAGGGTCGCTGGTTTGAATCCCAACCACAATACTACCGGCCTGGAGTTTGCATGTTCTTCCAGTGGTTTCCTCCGGGTACTCCAGTTTCCTACCACACTCCAAAGACATGCAGGTAGGCTAATTGGCTTCTGTCCCAAATTGGCCCTAGTATATGAATTGGGACCTTGGATTGTTGGATCCTTGAGGGTAGGGACCGATGTGAGTGTGAAATGTACAGGGATAGGGACAATTGTAGACACTCACTCAGGCTGAACTGGGTGGACTAGTGTCTTTATTCAACCTTACTATGTAACCCTAAGATTTTTTTTTTAACTGAATGTGTTGTTTTACAAGCTGATTATCAACAATCACTTTGGTAACTGGTGGCTACAGAAGACTAAACATTCTGTCAATCATTGAGCAATCAATGAGCATCCACTACTACTTTTTGCAGATTGTGCTGCAGAGGTCACTTAACAACAGAAGGAGTTCCATTCTATTTGTGCCATGCTTTTAACGCTAAATGGCTCATGACTGACTCCCCAGAGGATCCCTCTTCAGTTGAGCAAACCCTTGGAACGCATGCTTCTCAGCCTCAGCGTAACACGCTCCAAGGGTTTGACTCAACTTAACAGGGATCCTCTGGAGGAGAGTCAGAGCCATGATCATCACTGAGAAGAGGGGGTGTGAATGATAAACGGCAGGTGAATGAAAATAGAGAACTACAGGATAAGAGTGAACTTGATCAAGCGTTGATATGAACATGGCACAAATACAACATAACACCTTCTGTTGATAAGTGACCTCTGCAGAGCAATCTGCAAAAAAGTTATGGATGCCTATCGATTGACACGGAGTGTAGTGTTCTGTAATTATGCAGGATAGATTGCTTGTCCGCATAGTTTAATAAGCATATAATCACAGGACGTGGTTCAGCTCTGTTCTCACTAAAGGGCCAATCTGATGAGCGTGTTTCACCACACACTGATTGTTGATGCCAAGTGCCCCTGGGAGCTTGCGGCTACAGAACTCTAAAAGTATATGTGCTTTGTAAGATTCAGGGAGGTCGACCAACCGCAGATTATTGTCCCATCTTCGGTTTTCAGGGTCCTCCAGTTTGTCCAACAGTAGCTAGTAAGAGGATGAATGTTTGATAACAGCTTTTGCCCGATGGACATCATCTTCCAGCACAGAGATCCTCCGCTCTGCTTGCTATACACAGTTAGTTTATTTCTGCAAAGCAGAATGGAGCTGCGCCATGCTCTGAGTCACAGCCTTGCCCACTGCCTCTGTGATGCTTGGTGCCAATAGCTTCACCATTGTCTGTGCTATCCTGGAGAGGAGTCACTGTCCAAGTCCAGTGACAGAGAGGAGGTGGAGCGGTCAGCTATGTCTCCTGCATCAGCATGGCTGGAGCAGGTGGCCATCTTGGCAGCAACATTTGTCTCCCTGTCAGAAGGCCGGTGGGATGTAGAGCCAGAGCGGGATGCTGATTGCTTTACAAAGCAGACCAATGAGTGCACAGGGGTGTCTGTTTAGAGCTGGGTGATTAGAAAGCCTCAAGCACGGCTTTACATTGTGCTTTGGAGGAGGCTTGGTGGGAGCAGAGCATTCCCAGGCAGCACCAGACATGGAAGCCATCAAATGAAATAGGGCCCATTTCTTTATTAGGCTACATTCACACTTTCATACTGGCACAAAAGCATGTACAACCCCAGTGAGATTAGTTACAGGAAGCAGTCCTGTTAAAAGCAACAGTAGGCTATGTGTCAGTACTAGGTCTAGAATATTGTCTTCTTAGATTTTTACTAACCGTTTCAGGGAAATCCCATTCAGTGCATCAATTTCTGCCCCTGCTTGTAATTGTAGTTAATGTCAAGCATGTTGAAGTCACCCATAAATAAAATGTCATACTTAATTGTTGTTTGTATTATTTTGTCAAATCAAAAGATCACACTCTTCAGACTGCACTGGGGGTCTGTATACTACACCGATTCTAAGGGAAGAACCCTCTTTAATAGTTATTTCCCAGTCAGTTAAATATTTGAACTAGGTCTTTGTAATCTCAAGTCCAAGTTGTCCCTAGACATTGTCTAAACTACAAGCATTGGGGCTCATAACATTACAACAGTGGCTATCCCCCATACAGGATATCAGGCTTACTGGGGATTTGACCAGCTCATAACACTTTGTTCTACTAGCTACAATTTACTTTAACATCTAGCTGCAAGAACTTGAGTTAAAGCAGTAGTGAACCCGCTGAACTTTTTTTTTAGTTTTTTCCTTTCATACCTGTAAGGCAAAAGGCATAATTGAGCTAGTATGCACCGCTCGAGGCCTTTTAATCACCCAGCTCTAAACAGGCACTCCTGTAGGTAAAAAAGTAAAACAAAAATAGACTATACAACCGCTTTAACCTATGCCTTTTGCCACCACCCCCTCACGTCTTCCTCAAATCCCCAAATTATGTATCACCTTCCACATTCTCACGCTAACCTCACTAGTAGATTTGCCCCATCCCCTTTTCAGCCTCCTCAGTGATTGGCATCTGAACCTATTGATTTGCTCTTGTCCTTTCATGAGCAATCTTCATATATACAATCTAGTCCCAGAGATGCAAGAGACTCTACCTTGTCTATGTACGTTTTTTTTATTTTGTCAGTATATTGGTCAAGAACATTTTAGGCACCCTCGTCAAAAAGAGTATGTAAAGCCACAGTTTGGGGGAGTGAGAGGAAACCCTCTGTTTTGTCATTATTGGTAAATTTCCCCTTGCCCCTACTTCCCACAAGAAACTTAAAATTTAGATTGTACCATTAACTTTTTTTTTTGCTCTCTGATACAAAACACTGGTCCCAACAGTTCCTTGCTGAAATCAATACATACTCTGATCATGTAAGGGGAAATAATGTCATATTTATCTTTGAAGAATTACCTTTTAGGCCTCACGCACACTGGATGTTTTTACAGCTGCTGGGTTTGGTTACAGATATTTCTTCCTGCAAACGCCCAGGCATGTTATCCTATGTGTCCATGCAGCAGTTTTTGGAAGGAACTTATCTAGCTGGAAAAACCCCCAAAAGTAGCAAAACAAATCTCTAACTCTGAAAAGTCTATTCAGTGTTTATTAGCTTTTTGAGCCATACGTTTTATGGGATTATAGTTTTGCAGCAAAAAATAAAACAAAAAAAACCTAGAAAACACTACAGCTAACACACACTAAAAACGCTGAAAAACTCATTCTACAGCTACAGCTTTCTAGAGCCAACGTCAATGGCTTTTTTTTATAACATCCAATGTACATGAGGCCACAAACTATAATAAAAAAAAAGTCAATACCTGCAATATTGCAAAAATGCAGCCTTCAGCAACTTGGTCTTGTCACGATGAATTGTTTCTCCCTTCTCCATCAACACAATCTATGTCAGAGAAGACTAATTACATTTGTTCTTTTTTTTTTAAATACATACCATTAAAACTATAGTATAACATCAAGATACAAGAGTACAAAAAACAAACAAAAAAACAAAACTGTAAATAGGAGACATAGTTGTTATAAGTTTTTGGCGATGTAACCCAAGTGACTAAACTAGGCTCTAGCACTTCCCTAACATCTGTACTTGTACACTACTACTAAACGGATAATGCAGTTGGTGCATGATGACATCTATCTCTCTCTCTCTCTAATATATATATATATATATATATACACACACACATACATATATACACACACACACATACATACACATATATATATATATATATATATATATATATATATATATATATATATATATATATATATATATATATATATATATATATATATATATATATATATATATTTTTTTTTTTACGCACACCCAATCATACACTAAAAGCTACTTTGAGTTCAGTAGTTTCTCCTGTACCCTATTTGTGAGCAAGTTAGCATATTTGTTGTATTGCCTACCCCTCAAGTTGGACTGCTTTGGTTGTGAACCATTATCTAAATGGTTGCATCAACCTTTCTTTACTGCCTAATTACAACAGACGAGTAGTATGCTTCCCCTGCTTCTGTAAAGTAAACAGAGGCAGAGGAAGTGATGTGATGTCACCTCCCCTCGTATCGGCCTTTTCGTTCCCGACACGAGGAGAGAAGACGTCAAGTGCACCAAACACTACACCAACAGTAGATCAATTCACCATATGTCCGTGTTCTCTGCTTCCATGGCCACGGCACGATACGAGCTGATCTTGAGGTTCATGCACTTCAACAATGAACTCTGTATTCAACGTGTCCACGAGGACGACAACTGGCTCTACAAAATTAGGCCCCTCGTAAACCACTCCAACCAACATTTTGCAGACTTGTTTAATCCCCATCAAGTTGTCTGCGTTGATGAGTAGGTATGTGCAATATTTTGTGTCAGAATTTTGTTTTCGTCTGAAAAATAGGATTTTTGTACTCACCGTAAAATCCTTTTCTCTGTAATTCACCGACCGACAGCTCCTCTCTAACTAAATGGGTTTGTTAGCCTGCCTTTAGGAGAAATAGGCAAAATTGTAACAAAATACACAGAACTTTCAGTACCGCCCTGGGGGGTGGACCCTGTGCTAACAACCCTCCCTGCAGACTCAGTATGTCAACAAGCAGTACAGCGTAGAGAAAAAGGAGGGGTGGGTACTGTGTCGGTCAGTGAATTCGAGAGAACAGGATTTTACAGGGAGTACAAAAATCCTAGTTTCTCTTATATTCACCGACCGACACAGCTCCTCTCTAACTAAATGGGACGTCCCCAAGCAGTGCCAAACGAGGGGTGGGGAAAAACAGCATTAAAAACTTCATCCACCATGGTAAGTGGGAACTAGTGAAACTAAACCCACAAAAAACAGCAGTGTACGAAAAACACACCGCCATATACCCGGGTATCCCCAACAGGAGAGATGCCCAACACCCCAAATTTTATGCGGAAGTAATGCAAAAGTGCATTAACAAACAGTACTGCGTTTTTATTGAAAAACCAGGAAAAAATCTCAATTGCAACTGACCGACGATTGGTGTCGGAAAGCCCAAGACATTCTGATTGCCCTTGTAGAGTGGGCCGTGACCGAAAAGGGGGGAACCTGCCCCTTCAAGGCGTAGGCTTGTACTACAATCTGTCTGATCCACCTGGAAATGGTGGTCGAGGAGACCGCCATACCCTTCTTTGGACCAACCACCAAAACAAACAGTGAGTCTGACTTCCGAAAGGGAGCAGAGGCAGACAAATACACCTTTAGAGCCCTAACCACTTTGAGAGCGTGAAGGGCCACCTCTTTGGGGTGCTTCGGCTTAGGGCACAACAATGGTAATACAATGTCCTCATTGATATGAAAAGCCAAGACCACCTTCGGTAGAAAAGATGGTTGTGGACGCAACACCACCTTATCCCTGTGGATGACCAGATAAGGCGACTTGCAAGACAAGGCCGCCAATTCGGAAACCCTCCTGGCCGATGTAATGAACACTAGAACGACCACTTTCTGGGAGAGTTAACAGGGGAATCTCCCTGATATTTTCAAACAGCGGTTTGTGAAGTGCCAACAAGGCCAATAGAGCCACATCTTGTGTTCCCCACTTCAGGCACAGCAGCCTGAATGTCTAAGGATGCAATGCCCATTCTCCTGGGTCCAGCATCTGGTCAACTCAGATAGTCCGCTGCCAGTTTTCCACTCCCGGAATGTAAATGGCCGACAGACGGAACGTGTCACTCTGCTCACCAAAGTATGTGAGCGACCTCCCGCGTCTGCACTTATTGTTCCCCCTTGGTGATTTATGTAGGCCACTGCTGTGGCGTTGTCCGACTGAATCCTGATGGGACGCCCTTAAAGACTCACCGACCACGTGTGGAGACACAGCCTGATTGCTCTCAATTCGAGCAGATTGTTCGGCAACTCGGATTCTACCGTCGACCAGAGGCCCCCGAGTCGGCTGAACCACCATCACTCCACCACAGTCGGATAGACTGGCGTCCGTAGTGACCACCGTCCACTTCAGAGGAAGGAACGATTTACCGGACTGAATCACCGGGGACCTCAACCACCAGATCAGAGAGTCCCTGACTGGCTGGCTCACCATGATCTGTCAATTCAGGGACAACTGAGACTTGTGCCATTTTAACAAGAGCTCCTTCTGCAGCACTCTGGTGTGGAACTGGGCGCAAGGTACTGCCTCGAAGGAGGCTACTATGAGTCCCAGTACTCACATGCAAAACCGGAGCGACGACCACTTGCGGTTCATTAGCAGTTTCACCGTGGACCTGAGAGTCTGCATTTTGTCAGAAGGTATAAAAACTCTAACTTCCTTGGAGTCCAACAGTAAACCTAGGTACTCCAGATGCTGGGTCGGCACAATCACAGACTTCTTTAGGTTCAACAGACACCGAAATTCTTGCAGGGTCTGCATGGTGATCGCCATATCCTCCTCTAATTCTAAGGCGGAAGATGCTCTGTGTCCAGGTAGCTCATGATCGTGATCCCACGTTGTCTCAGCAACACCAATACCTTGGTAAAGACTCGGGGGGGGGGGGGGGGGGGGGCTGATACCAGACCAAAAGGAAGAGCTACACATTGGTAATGGGCTTCCCCGACTGCAAAACAGAAACTTTTGATGCCAAAGGCATATGGGTATGTGCAGGTACGCATCCTGGATGTCCAAAGATGCCAGGGAGTCCCCTTGATGGAGTGCAGAGACTACTGAGCGAACCGATTCCATTCTGAACCTCTGCACTTTTACAAAGTGATTGAGGGCTTTCAAGTCCAAGATCGAAAATAGTTACATAGTTAGTCAGGTTGAAAAAAGACACAAGTCCATCCAGTTCAACCAAAAAAAAACAAAAAAAAAAACAAAATTATATATATATATATATATATATATATATATATATATATATATATATATATATATATATATATATATATATATATATATATATAATACCAGCCCATATACACACAGTTGATCCAGAGGAAGGCCAAAAAAAACAGCAGAGCATGATCCAATTTGCTAAAGCAGGGGAAAAAATCCTTCCAGATCCCCCGAGAGGCAATCGGATTTTCCCCGGAACAACTTTACCTATAAATTTTAGTACCCAGTTATATTACGTACACTTAGGAAATAATACAGGCCTTTCTTAAAGCAATCCACTGAGCTGGCCATAACCACCTCTGCAGGGAGCCTATTCCACATTTTCACTGCTCTTACTGTGAAGAAACCTTTCCGTATTTGGAGATGAAATCTCTTCTCCTCTAGATGTAAAGAGTGCCCCCTTGTCCTCTTTGTTGACTGTAAAGTGAATAACTGGACACCAAGTTCCCTATATGGACCCCTTATATATTTGTACATGTTGATCAAATCCCCCCTTAATCTCCTCTTATCAAGAGTGAATAAATTCAGTTCCTCTAATCTTTCCTCATAGCCGAGTTCCTCCATGCCTCTTATCAGTTATCTTATCAGTTTGGTTGCCCTTCTCCGCACTTTCTCCAGTTTCCCAATATCCTTTTTGAGAACTGGTGCCCAAAACTGAACGGCATATTCCAGATGAGGCCTTACTAATGATTTGAACAGGGGCAAAATGATATCTCTCTCTCTGGAGTACATACCTCTCTTAATACAGGAAAGGACTTTGCTCGCTTTGGAAACCGCAGCTTGGCATTGCATGCTATTGAGCTTATGATCTACCAAAACCCCCAGATCCTTCTCCACTATGGATTCCCCCAGTTGTACTCCCCCTAGCGTGTATGATGCATGCATATTCTTAGCCCCCAAGTGCATAACTTTACATTTCTCAACATTAAACCTCATCTGCCACATAGTCGCCCAATTAGACAGAGCATTGAGGTCGGCTTGTAAATTGGTGACATCCTGTAAGGACGTTATTGCACTGCATAGCTTGGTGTCATCTGCAAAGACGGAAATGTTACTTTTGATCCCAGACCCAATATCATTTATAAAAATATTAAAAAGCAAGGGTCCCAGCACTGAACCTTGGGGTACACCACTGATAACCTTAGACCATTCAAAGTAAGAATCATTAACCACTACTCTCTGAATTCTGTCTTTTAGACAGTTTTCTATCCATCTACAAACTGATGTTTCCAAACCTGTAGACTTGACCTTACACATGAGCCGTGTGTGGGGAACTGTATCGAACGCTTTTGCAAAATCCAAATATATCACGTCCATCGCCACCCCTCTGTCCAAGGTTTTACTCACCACCTCATAATAAGAAATCAGGTTTGTCTGGCAACTTCTGTCTTTCATGAATCCATGCTGTCTGTTGCTCAAAATATTTTTTTTCCTGCAAGAACTCGTCTATGTGGTCTTTTATTAATCCCTCCAGTATCTTCCCAACTATAGAAGTTAAACTAACGGGTCTATAATTACTTGGTAAAGACTTTGTTGCCCTTTTAAATATAGGCACCACATTGGCCCTGCGCCAATCCAGTGGTACTATTCCTGTCATTAATGAGTAATGATTAGATACAATGGCTTTGGAATTACAGAGCTCAATTATTTTAGGATCCGTGGGTGGATGCCATCAGGTCCAGGTGCTTTATCCACCTTTATTCTGTCCAAATATTTCTGGACCATATCACTTATGAGCAATTGTGGATATGGGGCTGCGTCAGTACCACTCCCATTATGGACATGAGCTCCCCCATGCTCCTTTGTATACACAGAGCTGAAGAAAGTATTTAATAAGTTAGCCTTCTCTTTGTCCCCAGTCACCCACTCCAGATTATTTTGCAAAGGGCCTACATGCTCAGACTTAACCTTTTTACTATTAATATATTTGAAGAAATTTTGGGGGTTTGGCCTACTTTCTTTTGCAATCTGTCTTTCATTTTGAATTTTTGCATCCTTGATTTCCTTTTTACATATTCTGTTATATTCCTTGTAACATTTAAATGACACTAGCGTTCCTTCATTTTTATATTTTTTGAAAGCTCTTTTTTATAGTTTATAGCTTTAACTTTGGCCATGGGCCACATCGGCTTTATTTTTAACCTTTTAAACTTATTGCCCATGGGAATATACTTTGCCATGAGGTCCCAAACAAGCTTTTTGAAGAATTCCCATTTCTGTTCTGTGCCCATTGGTGCCAATATTCTCTCCCAGTCTAGGTCCTGGAGAGCAGCCCTCATCCTTGGAAAATGTGCTCTCTTGAAATTAAGTGTTTTTATCTTTCCCGTATGTGATTTTTGCTTACAGCTAACATTAAATGAAATCATGTTATGGTCACTGCTACCCAGATGTTCCTTTATCTGAACATTAGTAATCTGTTCTGCATGGTTTGAGATTACCAGGTCCAACAGAGCATCATTCCTAGTTGGGGCCTCAATAAACTGTACCATAAAATTGTCCTGTAATAGGTTTACAAATTTTTGCCCTTTAACTGTCCCAGCAGTGCCATTACCCCAGTCAATTTCTGGGTAGTTAAAATCCCCCATTATTATCACTGTCCCTGCCCTTGCAGCCCTTTCTATCTGTGCAAGGAGCCGAGTCTCCACCTCCTCATTAACATTGGGTGGTCTATAACAAACTCCAATGATTAACTTTGAACTACACGCATCTGTATGCAGTTCCACCCATAATGCCTCAGACTCCTCACACTCTCCGTCCACCAGGTCCTCTTTCTCACTCGCTTTGGGATCATTTCTCACATACAGACAGACCCCTCCACCTTTCCTTTTTACTCTGCCTTTCCGAAAGAGTGCATAGCCAGGAATATTAATAGCCCAGTAATGTGAGGAATGAAGCCAAGTTTCAGCAATACCGATTGCATCATACCCCTTCCTTCTTGGGAACCACAAACAGATTTGAGTAGAATCCCTGGAAGCATTCCAGTTCCGGAAAAGGTACAATCACCCCTCGATTCAGCAAGTCCCCTACCGCCCACGGGATACGGGTATGATGGAGGGGAAGAATCTGTTTGGCGGCCAAGAGAAGAACTCTATCTTGTAGCCTGTGGAAATCAGATCACAGACCCATTGGTCGGATAACCAGGAGGACCATCGGGCTGCAAACTCACAAAGGCGACCCCCCACCCGAGACATGGATGGGGCAAACCTTCAGGTGTTAGCACTTTTATTCGCAGGCTTGCGGTTCCAGGGACATTTTTGACCGTCCGTGGGCGTCCTGTCGGCCTGGGGACATTTTGTCAAAGCACCGGACGGACGAAAGAGCAGCTTGTGATCGGAAAAAGAGGGCCCTTGCCTGCGGCGTGGTTCCTTAGCCTTCCTGGCCTGTGGGAGTAGAGTACTCTTACCACCAATGGCATTTTTAATAATGTCATCCAACGAGGCTCCAAAGAGCCAGTTGCAAAGGAAGGGAAGATCTGCCACGGCTTTCTTGGATGCCTGGTCAGCAGACCAGCATTTTAGCTAAATCAGGCACCTCAGCACCACAGCTGACACTGAAGCCCTGGCTAACAGAGGGAGAGTATCCAGGGCCGCGTCACAGACGTACTTAAGGCCTTGCACTAGTTGGTCTGCTAGTTCCACGCAAACAGGGGAGGCCTGCTGCTCTCCCAATTCACGGTGAAAAAGTTTTGCCCACTCAGTCAGTGTCTGCGACACCAGTGCGGATGCCAGTACCGGTCACACGGCTGACACCACAACCGTAAACAAGGAATGAGCCACCGCCTCAGCCTTCCTGTCCGTGGGATCCTTGAATGCAGGAGTCCCCTGGGATCGTGGTTACTTTATTCAACCTAGATACTGGGGGGTCCACAACCAGAGGAGACAACCATTTATTGCAAAGGATTTCCTCAAAGGGGTAACGCACTGTCATGTATTTTTGGACCGCAAAGGTCCGTTGCGGGCGACCCCATTCCTTGTAAATGAACTTCTCAAAATAAGTCAGATACGGGAACACCTTAGGTGAACGTGCTGGCTTGTGGGACCCAAAAGGGATCGGTACATCAGCAGAGGGATCTGCTAGCTCCTGAATCTTCAGGGTATCATGCACAGCTGTGATAAGTGCTCCAACTAGCGCTTTGTCACGCACAGACTCATCCTGTCAGAGCAGGGGTCACCGGCCTCAGCAGTACCCGAGTCTGCGTCCGAGCTCTCCCCAGACAATGGGGGGAGGGCTGCAGGGGCCGCTTTTTAGCACCTTTCTTCTTACGTACCGCCTCTATCTTGGCAACAAATTGAGGACCGCCATAAGGGTGTCCATAGGGACCGTGCAGTCCGCAGGTGACCCGGTTGCAATAGCCTGGTTTTTGGGGGAATAAACACCAGTTTCTGAAGCCATGCTGACCCTACCCTGTCTGCCACCCAAAGGGGACTTAGGACAGTGACAGTCCTACCATCCTACTGTCGCTGACTGAGGGGCTCTAACCAGCTGGACTCACCACCCTGAGCAGTTCCGCGCTGTATTACAGCAGTGACTGTCGATCCCCAGCACTCCCAGATGCAGAGATAGCAAAGCTATGTCGGTGGCAGGCCGGTAGCACGATTGGTGAAAGATCGGTGAAAGATCGGTGAGCGATCTGACACACGTGTCCAGAATCACAGGGTAAACCTCCCAGCGCTCTGATGAACAAACAGGAAGCTGAGGGCACATGGGCTGTTGCTAGAGCACAAAAACACAGTCCGGCTACAAGATAATGACCACCAGTGTTCTAATAGAGAATCAATAGGAAAATGGCCGCTTGAAGCCAGAAGCATGTCTGGCCCTTGCCCACAATTAAAATGGCCGCCGATCAGAGCCATGAGAAGCATAGAGAAAGCATGTGGCAGACACAACACTGCACCAACACAGGGGGCAGACCAAACAGGCATTCAGTGGGACTAAGCTGCCGGACCCAGGCACCCCAGTACAGCGAAATCCCCAGGTGAGAGCCCAGGGCACACACATGCACCACGCCCCCCCGTGAGGGGGGAGGAGGGGAGATAGGGACAGGGGAGAGAAGAGAGGTGAGTGCGGGGGGCCCCAAAAGAGACCTCCAAGGGAATGCCCAGCTGTTCCACCCTGCCGAGGCAGGGAGAGCTGTACTTAACATTGTCAGTCTTAATCTCCGGGAACCAGGGCCTTCTGGGCCAGGCAGGTGCCACCAGAATTACTAGAATTCCCTCGCTCTGAATCCTGCACAACAAATATGGAATGAGAGGGATCGGAGGGGAAACATAAACCAGGGCGCATTGGCTTCATGGAACCATCAGAGCACCTGCTCCAATTGCCAGAAGATCTCTTGTTCGAGACACAAACCTCCGTTAATTTGTTGTTGAAACTGGATGCCAGTAGGTCGACCTCTGGCCATACCCAATGTTAGCAAATTTCCTGGAACACCTCTGGGTGTAGGGACCATTACCCAGTGCAGATCTGCTGGCGGCTTAGATAATTTGCCTTCCAGTCCTCTACTCCCAGGATATGGACTGCAGATATAAATCGGCACGTCCCTCTGCACAGGCTAATATGTGGTTCACCTCCTTCAGAGCTGATGACTCTTGGCTCTGCCTTGAGGGTTTATATAGGCCACTGCCGTGGCATTGTCAGACTGAATCCTGATGGGGCAGCCCTGAAGCTCCACCATCAAGGACCGTAGGGCAAGACGTACTTCCCGTAATTCTATGACGTTGATGTGAAGGGTCTGCTCTGTCCCTAACCATTTCCCCTGAGCTGTGAGCCTATCTAGGGTCACTCCCCAGGCTGAGAGACTGGCATCTGTAGTCGGTAATCTCCAAGTTACCGGAAGAAAGGAATTTCCCTTTTGCAGTCACCAATCACCAATTTAGGCTTAAGCATGCCGGAGTAGATAAACACATTGGGAAACCTAGGGCTTTTCTTCCTCGGTTCCAAGCCAACAAGATGCCCTGTTGTAAAGGCCTGGAATGGAACTGGGCATAGGGCACTGCCTCGGAGGATACAATCCTCCCTAGAAGGCTCATACAGAGTCAAATGGAGGGTTGTCTGGTGCCCCTTATCTGATGCACCTGATCTTTAAGGGCACAGATCCTTACGGGTGGCAAGAATACTCTTGCTTGGACAGCGTTTAGAATCAGACCTAAATATCTTAGACTCTAAGCTGGTCTGAAGGCTGACTTTTCAGTATTTATAATCCAGCCTAAGCTTTTCAAATACCTCACTGTGTATATTATGCTCAGTTCCAGAGCCTGTACTGAGTGATCTCTGAGCAAGAGGTTATCCAGATACCCAAGCACCAGGATCCCTTGTGCTCTTAAGCAGTACTGAACGATAGGTACGCATCCATTATATTGATGGAGGCTAAAAAAAAAATAAAAAAATAAAAAAAAAAAGTCTCCCCTCTGGAGTGAGCGGACAGACTCCATCAGAAAGGACTGTATCAAAAGATACTTGTTCAAGGATCTTAGGTCAAAAATGGGCCTTGTGTCCTTGCTTGGTTTCTGAACCGTTTGAGCAAAAATCTGTGCCCCTTTCGGACACTTGAACCTGTACAATCACTCCTTGATGGACTAGATGAAGTACAATAAGTTTAGTTTTGGAGGATCCAAGGGAATGCTGGATCTTGGAAACCTCTGAGGGGGCACCACTCACAATTCCAGCTTGTGAACCGCAAGATATAATTGAGGTGACCCATTCCTCCTGAATTGTTATCTATATGTCCGCAAAGGGCAGCAGCCTTCCCCCCCACCCAATCGAGTGGGGAGCGTCTCCTCAAAAGGAGGGCTTGGTGCTGGGTTTAGAATTATTTTTTAAACTCAGGGCCAGAAAAAGCCTTGCCCCTGGTCCTAGAGCCCTGTTGGAGGTGGAACTGCACTGACGTTGAGACATTTGAGGAAGCAGTCCCTGGGTTTTTAAAGCGGTTCTGCACTCATAAAAATACATTTGCCCATTCTGTTGCCTCTAGACCGTACATTGGATAATGCCACATGTTTTTTTTATTTTTTTTTTATTAATCTACCTTTTGTAATTCGTAGTATTTGATTTTCCTCCCCTGCGGCGATGGGCGGTCTCTTGCGGGGACCAGCATCATTTCCTGCTGAAGCCCGCACTGTCTCCTGGGATCTCGTCCAAGTAATCCCAGGAGACATTGCGGCTAATGCATTCCAGGAGACAGTGCGGGCTTCAGCAGGAAATGATGCTGATCCCCGCAAGAGACCGCCCATCGCCGCAGGGGAGGAAAATCAAATACTACGAATTACAAAAGGTAGATTAATAAAATAAAAAAATAAAAACATGTGACATTATCAAATGTACGGTCTAGAGGCAACAGAATGGGCAAATGTATTATTATGAATGCAGAACCGCTTTAAATGAGGGACGTTTGGTGCTTTTCTTCACAGGAAGTAGAAAACTCTTCCCTCCAGAAATCCTTTGGCTATATTTGTCCAAGTGATCACCAAAAAAGCGCTCCCCATGAAATGGGAAACCAGCTAATAACTTTTTACAAGGAAGCTCGGCTGACCAGTTCTTAATCGATAAAAGTCTATATGTACAGACAAGAGAACCAGACGAGAAACCTGCTGCATTGAATCCTTAAAAGCGTCAGCAGCAAAACACAGCACTTGAGGAATATCTGTCTTACTTTCAGGCAGATCATCCTTCTGGTTAGGCCTATCAGGCAATTTGACCTGGTCCTTTACGGACTGGCAAATTCCAATTACTGCAACAGCTGGCTGAATAGCTGAACTGGCCAATGAAAAAAGAAGCTTTTAATAATAATTCCAATTCCTTGTCAACAGGGTCTTTCAAGCCCTGTGTGTTATCTAACATTTAAAATTTTTGTTTAAGGATGGGACTGCTGCATCTTTGGCTGGCATGCTCCATTTAACAAACTTTTCAGCCATGAGATATATAAGGGAAAACCTTTTAGAAGGCAAAAAAAACCCTGTCAGGATGTCCTCCCCAATCAGCATACAACTACTGTTCCAACAGGGGTTTCAGCAGAAAAGTCTGTGCGACCTGAAAAGAGTAAGCGGGGAAGGGGGGTTTCAGTCACCTCTGCAAGAGACAACTTAAAGGCAGAACAAACCATTTCGGTCAGAGTCAGGATCAAAACCCTCCGCAAATGAGAGACAAACATCGAGTAGATATGAGATTACTCGGAAGCAGACTCATCTGCTGGCCACTCCACCAAATCCTGAGCTGAAAGCTCTTCCCCATCCTCAACCCATTCATGCACCAGACAAGGAGACTCTGGGGAGGGGGATGTGTCACGCTTCCTGCCACACTGCGGGATGAAGGCAACCCTGTGCTCTAACCTGGCTAGGGATGAGGACAGTTAATCCTTAGTGATAAAGGGTAAAGCAGCAGAGTTAACTGTAGCCACAATACCAGATAGGAACAGCGGCCCAGATTTCCTG
This sequence comes from Lithobates pipiens, assembly GCF_037356315.1. Taxonomy (NCBI): domain Eukaryota; kingdom Metazoa; phylum Chordata; class Amphibia; order Anura; family Ranidae; genus Lithobates; species Lithobates pipiens. Next base: position 207,298,547 of record NW_027507758.1, read on the forward strand.
GGAGCCTCTGGTCTTTCAGGGGATACAACACTAGGGGTATGACTAGGCTTATCAGGTACTACTGACAATGTAGGTATGCCCGTTCCTGTGGTGTTAGTCCCACTCCTCTTTTTGGAATACCTGCAATGCCTGCCAACAGAGTACTTGGGTGTAATTAAAACGCATCAGAAGGGAGACCCTTTAATAGGGCTCAACAAGCCCCTATGAAACAATCCTGCCAAGCAATGCCTGGTGACTCACATAACCCGGGTAAGGAAAATTGAACCACTGCAAGTGTTTGTTCAGAGCCTGCTCTGCGTCCCACAGCTGCCTTTTCAAAGCACCACATGCTTGGCCTGCACAGCTTAACCACTTGAGATCCGCGCTATAGTCAAATGACGGCTACAGCGCGGATCCCGAATGCCGGGACTACGTCTATTGACGTCGTCCCCTTTAATGGCTCCCCGCGCGCTCCCGGGAGCGCGCATCAGGGAAAATTTGTGTTGGTCGTGTCCCCTGGACACAGCCAATCACAGATCGCTGTAAACAGCCAATCACAGTGGCCGTTTAGAGCGTGATCGCCGCCTCCAATGGGTGATGATCTCAAATGTAAACAAATGAGATCATAACCCATTGCCGATTCTGTCTCCTCACACAGATAGCGTGTGAGGAGAGAGATTCTGTGAGTTAACAAAAAAAAGTGTTTTTTTGTACCATCTGTACCCTGCCAGTGCCCACCTGTACCCCGCCAGTGCCCACCTGTACCCCGCCAGTGCCCACCTGTACCCCGCCAGTGCCCACCTGTACCCCGCCAGTGCCGCCTCAGCAGTGCCCATCTGTACCATCTGTGCCGCCTCAGCAGTGCCCATCTGTACCATCTGTGCCACCTCAGCAGTGCCCATCTGTACCATTTGTGCCGCCTCAGCAGTGCCCATCTGTGCACATCTGTGCAATAAATCTGCACATCGCGCCCATCTGTGCAATAAATCTGCACATCGCGCCCATCTGTGCAATAAATCTGCACATCGCGCCCATCTGTGCAATAAATCTGCACATCGCGCCCATCTGTGCAATAAATCTGCGCCCATCTGTGCAATAAATCTGCGCCCATCTGTGCCGACTCAGCAGTGCCCATCTGTGCCAACTCAGCAGTGCCCATCTGTGCCGCCTCATCAGTGCCCATCTGCCGCCTCATCAGTGCACATCTGTGCCGACCCATCAGTGCCCATCTGTGCGACCTCAAAAGCGCCCATCTGTGCGACCTCAAAAGCGCCCATCTGTGCGACCTCAAAAGCGCCCATCTGTGCCACCTAAACAGTGCACATCTGTACAATCAGTGCCCATCTGTGCCGACTCATCAGTGCCCATCTGTGCCGACTCATGAGTGCCCATCTGTGCCGACTCATGAGTGCCCATCTGTGCCGACTCATCAGTGCCCATCTGTGCCGACTCATCAGTGCCCATCTGTGCCGACTCATCAGTGCCCATCTGTGCCGACTCATCAGTGCCCATCTGTGCCGACTCATCCGTGCCCATCTGTGCCGACTCATCCGTGCCCATCTGTGCCGACTCATCCGTGCCCATCTGTGCCGACTCATCCGTGCCCATCTGTGCCGACTCATCAGTGCCCATCTGTGCCACCTCATCAGTGCCCATCAGTGCAGACTTAACCAGCAACCATGTCTAAACGAGTCTTTTCCGCCGAGGAGGCATACCAAATTCTTTCCACGGCCGACGAGAGCAACGGGGAGCTCTCCTCTTCAGATTCGGATTCTGAAGCCGACAAATTATGAGCCAGTCCTCAGCAGTGAAACACTGACTGAATCCGAGGAGGAAGATATCCGGCCCATCAAACAAAGGCGTTCTAGTGAGGCAGTGCCGTCCACCAGCACCGCAGTGCCGTCCACCAGCACCGCAGTGCCCCGGCAAGAAAGGCCAAGTACCAGTGGGGTGTCATCTCAGCCCCAAAGGGTTAGGAGCCATGCCGGCCTTCCCTATGCCCTTCAGAACCCCTTGTGGCTTCCTCCTAATTCAGGAGAGGCCAATGTTCCCCCTTTCACTGCCCAGCCAGGAGTCCAGGTGGACACAGAGAATTTTACCCCAATAGATTTTTTTAATTTAATTTTTACAGATGATATGTTGTCGTCAATTGTGGCCCAGTGCAACCTGTACGCACAACAATTTATTTTGAAAAATCTGACATCTTATTATGCCCGTCCCTACGAAGAGACCTAACGGTGGAGGAGTTCAAGGTTTTTTTAGGCCTCACATTTAACATGGGACTCAACAAAAAAAATCAATTGCGTACCTATTGGTCAACCCACCCCCTCCACCACACACCACTCTTCTCCGCGGTAATGCCCAGAACCAGGTATCAGATGATCCTGAGGTTCTTACATTTCAGCGACAATACCCAGTGCCTTCCACAAAATGATCCAAATTACGACAGGCTTTACAAAATTCGACCAATACTTAATTATTTTTCACAAACATTCCCCAAATTGTTTACCCTGGACCAACACATATGTGTGGATGAGTCCCTTATTAAATTTAGCGGCAGGCTTAAAATGAAGCAATGCCCAGCAAAAGGGCCCGCTATGGGGTGAAGATCTACAAATTATGCGACCGAGCCACAGGGTACACATATTCATTCATAGTGTACAAAGGGAAGGACACCCAGCTGCAGCCCCCTAATTGTCCGGACTACTTGGGATCCAGCGGAAAAGTTGTTTGGGACCTCATATACCCCCCTATTGGATAAGGGCTACCACCTGCATGTAGATAACTTCTACACATCTCTGCCCCTGTTCCACAACCTGCACCTCTGTATGTGGCCAGGCTGTGTAAACATCTCACACATGTGGTATTGCCATACTCAGGAGTAGTAGAATGTATTTTTGGGGTGTTATTTTTGCTATGTAAATGCTATGTGTTGGAAATATCTTATAAACGGACAACTTTGTGTAAAAAAAAAAATGTGTTTTCATTTTTTTTTTCCACATTTTCCGAAAACTTCTGGAAAAAAATGAACCATTGAAAAGACTCATTATGCCTCATAGATTATACGTTGGGGTGTTAGCTTTCCAAAATGGGGTCATTTTCTGGACATTTCCATTGCCCTGGTGTTCCAGGGCCTTCAAAACTAATAGGTGGTTGAGAAATTAAATGTGTAATTTATGCTCCTAGAATGCCTGAAGGTGCTACTTCAAAATTAGGCCTCTGTATGTGGTCAGGATGTGTAAAAGTCTCACACATGTGGTATCGTTATACTCAGGAGTAGGAGTATGTATTTTGGGGTGTTATTTGTGGTATGCACATTCCGTGTGGGAGAAATAAGCTATTACAATGAAAATTTTGTGAAAAAAAAAATCGTAATTTTGCAAAGAATTGTGGGAAAAAATGACAACTTAAAATAACTCACCATGCCTCTTACTAAATACATTGGAATGTCTACTTTCCAAAAAGGGGTCATTTGGGGGGCATTTGTACTTTCCTGGCTTGTTAGGGTCTCAAGAATGGAGATAGGCCTTAGTACATCAGATGTGATCTTTTTTGCAAATCTTTATGATTTGCACCATAGCTTGTAGACTATAAATTTCACACAGATCATATAATATGCAATAATTCGGGTTATTTTTACCAAAGATGTGTAGTAGTATAAATTGTGGCCAAAATTTATGAAGAAAAATTGCTAATTTGCTAAATTTTATCACAGAAACGAAGAAAAAATCTATTTTTTTTCAAAATTTTCAGTCTTTTTTCATTTATAGCGCAGAAAATAAAAAAACGAGAGGTGATCAAATACCACCAAAAGAAAGCTCTATTGGTATGAAGAAAAGGACAAAAAAATAATTTGGTTACAGTGTTGCATGACTGAGTAATTGTCATTCAAAATGTGAGAGCACTGAAAGCTGAAAATTGGTCTGGGCATGAGGGGGGGTTTAAGTGCCCAGTAAGCAAGTGGTTAAATAAGCTGGGTGTGCGCTGGAACGTTCTATGCCAGTGTGTGCACACATGTGCACAGCGATGGCGAACAGGCGTGACTGTATTTGTGTACAACGTAAATCTTTGTGCACCCAGATAAAGGCTTTGACACATATGTGGGCGAGGCTGCGTGTGCCATGGCCGCCAAACTGCTGAGCCGAGCAGTGATCTTGTGAACGCATATGTGCCATGGCAAACCAAGGTGAAATGGCTCACCATCATACAGGTAAAACACAGCCAGACACAAACAATAAAAGGTACACTTTGCAAACACCCACAGCTAGCTCAGAAATCCCCTGTATGGTCCCCACACACAGGTGTCAAGCCTTTAGCTAGCATGACTGATTGTTATAATTACTGGCACAACCCACAAGAATAAAATAAAGTGGTTCCACTTACCTGTCCAGGCCACAAAACTAAAGACTCAATCATCACCTTTCAGAGCGGGTTCCTGTCACTAGGACCTTCAAGGACTGGGTACCCTTTCATGTATAGGGTCCACTCCCTTGGACCCGCACAGTACCCTGCAGGAAAGGCCTTAGTGCTGTTGTGTCCAGGATTTCCACTCCACAGGGTCCAGCACCTGCAGGCCACATTACAGGCAAAACCTTGCAGGACCTTGAGTCTTCTTTGCGATGCTTGGGTACTATTTATCTAAGCATAAAAGCCTGGGTCAAATGGATCCGATTAGTCAATCATTAAATTCATTTTTGGAACCATTTGTGGGACTAGAGACCTGGAGCTCAGAGCTCAAAAAACCACGCCATCCATCATGAAAACATTGGTAGAAAACTGAAGTGTTTCCTGTATGGGAGGGGTTATATAGAGGATCACTTTCTGTCTGAAGACCTTTGGTTTACCAGTGTCCATTCACCTCATGATGAAATATAGCCCAGTAGGTAATGAATATTAGCCAGACTGTGTCCCATGATGTATGAAAAAGAAAAAAATGCAGCCAGGGTATCCCCTAGAGGACATGTGTTCAGCTGAGGGTGCATGTTTATTTTATGTATTTGTCCTTTTAACAAAGGAAAGGCTGAGGGTGAGGCGGCAAGGTGTTTTTGAGGGGTCTTCTCCCACTGAACATCTAGTATAGCACCATCCAAAATAAAGCAGAAGCTGTTTGGGTCCAAACATGGCTGCAACAAGATGCACCATGTGCTGGCTCCGGCACCATCTTAGAGCCCAGGAGAAAGTCAGTAAGACTTTTAGGCTGTACACAGACCCTGTAGGGTGGTCATTGTGGGGTAAAGAGAGATTTGCATTCAAGGTCTGTGGTTGCTTTGAATTGCTGTTTTAGTGCAGGTTCGGTTCCCAGGTCCACGACCAAGTGGCCATACTGTTCTGCGTCTAGTCCATAAGGCAATTCAAAGCACCACAACTTCTATGCCAGTTTTTATTCACCTGAAGGTACCAATAGTCTATAATTCTGCTTGCGTCCTGTATTGTTTGTAAAAGGAATACCTGTTAATCTTCAGAAATACAAAAAGCTCCTAACTTTATGAAGTTAATTGACATACTGTCTTTGCTGTACAAAAATTCCAAACAGTGTTATTAGTCCTGATTGAGTTTGTCCCTGCTGGACTACAGAAAATACCCCTATGTGACAGAGGTAAGGAGAGAAGGAGGTGTTCTGTAGTCCAGCAGAGAAGAAGTGGGCATGAATGACACTATATAGAAATAGGAAGTGTGTGTAGGCAAAAAAATACAGGTAATTTTCTGCACTTACTTACTGGGCACTTAAACACCCCTCCTGCCCAGACCAATTTTCAGCGCTGATGCACTTTGAATGACAATTGCGCGGCCATACAACACTGTACCCAAATGAAATTTTTATAATTTTTTTCCCACAAATAGAGCTTTCTTTTGGTGGTATTTAATTACAGCTGGCAGTTTTATTTTTTGCTAAACAAAAAAAAGATGCAAAAAATAAAAAATTCTTAGTTTGTTATAAAATTATGCAAACAGGTAATTTTTCTCCTTCATTGAAATGCGCTGATGAGGCGGCACTGGTGGGCACTGATAGGCTGCACTGGTGGGCACTGATAGGCACAGATAAGGCAGCACTGATGGGCACAGATAAGGCAGCACTGATGGGCAAAGATGGGCACAGATAAGATGGCACAGATGGGTGGCACGGATAGGTACCACTGATAGGTGGCTCTGCTGGGCACCGATGGGCACTGGTAGATAACACTGATGGGCACGGATATGTGGCACTGGGGTGCAGCACTGTTGAGGCAGATTTTGAGGAACTGATGGGTGGCACTGATGGGGGCACTTTTTTATTGGTTAGGTGGCACGGCAGGGGGCAGGTGGGCACTGATAAGCTGGCCGTGATCGGGACTAATGTCCAGATCACGGCCGCCGGTGATCGGCTTTTTTTTTCTCCTCGCGCCGACAGCAGATTACCGGCTCTGTTTTGTCACATGATCAGCTGTCATTGGCTGACAGCTGATCACGTGGTAAGGGGTCAGGATCGGCCCCTTGCTCCGATCCGTGATCAGGTGAGTCTCGTAGACTCACTGATCACAGAGCGCGCCGCACGCGCCCATAAGGGGGCACGCAGGCCGCTCGTGCACGGGACGACGTCAATAGACGTAGTCCTGGCAAAGCAGGTCCACGCTGTAGCCGTCATTCGGCTATAGTGCGGATCCCTAGTGGTTAAATATTCAGACAAAGCATGCAGTTATTAATCTCTTCCCGACCAGCCGCCACAGTTATACTGTAGCAGGTTTGGCTCCCCTGGGCGAACCGATGCAGCTGTATGTCTGTTCGCCTTTTGACCACTAGGGGGCAACACTGGAGACAATGCACATGCCTGGCGGTTACGATGACCGCCGAGCAATCGCTTCACATAGACGGAACAGAGATAAGTCAATGCAAAGCGACAGATCTCCGTGCTGTCAGTGGTGAAGAGAGCGATCTGTTGCTCATATTAAGTATGAACAATGATCAGCCTCACTCAGGAAGTCCCATCCTCCCACATGTAGAATCACTCCCTAGGAAACACAGGTAACTCCTAGATCGACCCCTACTGTTAACCCCTTCGCTGACAGTGACATTTAAACAGTAACCACTGCCTTTTTATAGCACTGATTGCTGTATAAATGCCAATGGTCCCAAAAACTTGTCAAAAAAGTGTCCAATCTGTCTGCCATGTCACAATCCTAATAAAAAAAAATAAATAAATAAATAAATAAATAGCTGCTCACTGCCATTACTAGTAAAAAAAAAAAAAATAATAATAATAATAATAATAATAATAAAAATAAATGATTATCAAAAATATGTAACAATATATTTTTTTTTAAAGCAAAAGGGGATATTTTTTACTTTCAAATATTTTTATTGAAAAGTCAAACAGGTCACAGTGAAGTAAGCAGAACAATTTACAATGGTTACAGTAACAGAAAATAATCAGGTAGGCTGCTACCTAAGTTTTATAGGAGTGAATATATCCGAACAATCTTAAGGTAGGCCCATGGATCCTGTATGTGTGAAGTATGATGAACTTATAATAGTTAAAGAAGGGGCCGGACGGAAGCAGGCTAACGGATTCCAAAGAAGAAAAGTCAGTAAAACATTGTTACACTAACAACCATTACTTAGGGTAATGGCGGAGAAAAGAAGTTCCGCTTGGTGAATTTTTGCATATATAGAAAAGAGAGTAAGGAAGAAAGAATGTAGAAAAGAGAAAAGGGAAGGAGGAGAAAAAAGAGATAGGGACACAAGAAGAAAGGGAGGGGATATCAGAGGGCAAAGAAAAAGAGGGAAGAGGGGAAGAAGAAAATGGTCGGAAGGCCCACAGGAACCACGGACCACAAACTGTCGTCCATTCTGAGTTAAGGGGCCATAAGACGAGTATCAAAATCTTTCGGTAGGAAATGGTCTACCCAGGGTTGCCATATTTTATTAAACATTGGGATCTTATCTAGGGTTACTGCTTCTATCTTAGCGTGGATCATTGCCTGTGTAATTCTGTGTTTAGTTTCAGCTATATGCAAGGTAGGTGTCCTCCAGGCTCTCGCAATCGGTTGGCCGCAGTTATTACTTGGAGGAAAAGTCGATTTTGGACTTTAGTAAAATCTTGGGGTAACCAATTCAACAAGGCCATTGCTGAGTTAGGAGTCACGGGGTGTTGTAACAATTTAGTTAGTATGTGGAAGACTGAGGACCAGAAATTTACCACGATGGGACAAGTCCACCAAAGGTGGAGATGAGTACCCCGGTCTTTGCAACCTCTAAAACAATCAGGTGAATAGGTACATATTTGGAGATTCTGGAGGGGACCAAATACCACCGCATCAAGACCTTATAGTTCGCTTCAGAAGCCACTACATTTTGTGAGGAATTTTTGGTATTGGTCCATATAACAGTCCATGATTCTGTATCAAAACTAAGTGATAAGTCCGTGGCCAACGCAGTAGCATAACTTGGAAGGTCTTCAGATGCGGTGGAAAGGCAAGAGTAGAGGCATGAAATAATGCCTGGGGCATGTGGATCAGAGGAGCATATCGTTTCAAATTGGGACATAGATTTGAGATTGGGGCCGGTTTTAATGTGCGTTTGAAAGAAATGGGCTATCTGTAGGTAGTGGAAGCATTCCCTAGGGGGTAATTGGGCTTGCGTCTGGAGGTCAGGAAATGTAGTGAAAGAGGCTCCCGAAGACAGGTCACATACTCGAGTAAGGCGTGCACGGAACCAAGCTGAAAAGGCGCCTGGCTCCGTGTAGGCCGGAAGAAAGTCTGGGTGACCCAGGAATGAGAGTAAGGGGAGATGAGGAGATATTAATTTAAAAGGGGTGCTTACCTTATGCCAAATTTTGAGAGAGTGGCTTGTAACGGGGTTAGTAAGTGATCTACGTGTCTGAGGGGGGAGCCAAAGTAAATTGGAGACGGAAATAGGGTGGGCTTCCACTGCTTCTAGGCTGACCCATAATGGGATTTCAGACACAGCGTGATAGAGGGCCATTTGCGATAGCTGAGCAGCATAATAGTGTTTAAAGTGTGGTATCCCTAGGCCCCCCTGAAGCTTATGTCGAAAAAGAACAGACTTACAAATTCTAGGTCTTGTGTTACCCCAAATATACTTGAAAGTTCGGCTTTGAATAGCATTATGAAAATATAAAGGGACCGTGACCGGGAGAACTCTATATAAATATAATAATTTGGGCAGTAGGGACATTTTTACAGCCGCAATGCGTCCAAGCCAGGAGACACATAGAGGCTGCCAAGAGTCGAGGAGTAGTGACAAATTACGTAACATGGGGAGATAGTTAGTTTGATATAGGTGAGCAGGGTTACTAGTTAACTTAATACCTAAATAGGGAATATGGGATGTGGACCATTGAAATGAGTAATTAGCACGTAAACTTTGAAGGATCTCTGTAGGGAGGGATACTGCAAGGGCTCTAGACTTAGTTTGGTTTACCTCAAGACCTGAGACTTGCGCAAACACATCGAGGAGTTTAAAAGGTTGGGCAGGGTGGTATGAGGAGAAGTGATAAATAGGAGGGCATCGTCCGCAAAGAGACATAACTTATGTGTTGTGGAAGCTACTTCCAAACCCTGGATATCAGGGTTTGATCTGATCAGAGCTGCTAGTGGTTCTATGGCGAGAGCAAAAAGCAGGGGCGACAAAGGGCACCCCTGCCTAGTGCCTCGTTGGATCGGAAATCTACAAGAACTGAAGCCAGAGTAGCGGACAAAAGCCTGAGGATGGGCATATAGGGCATCAATCCAACAGAGAAAATGAGGGCCAAAGCCCCATCTAAGCAAAATATGTTTTGGTAGGGCCAAGAGACAGTATCAAAAGCTTTACGGATGTCAAGGGATAACAGGTGCATAGGGATATCTCAGGATCTAGCCAAATGTTGCAATAAAATAACTCGGCGTATGTTATCGCTTGCTTGGCGTTTAGGTATGAACCCTACCTGGTCTTTATGGATCAACCCTCCAATGTGTGGTGTCAATCGTAATGATAAAATTTTTGCTAGAAGCTTTATATCAAGATTTAAGAGTGATATAGGTCTATAGTTGGACCATACAGAGTGATCAGTATCAGGCTTAGGTATCATTGAGACGGAAGCTGTAAGTGTATCACTACCAAAGGCGCCCCCTTTTAAGAGGGTGTTGAAAGTATTCGCCAGGAGAGGGGCCAGGATGTCTGCAAATTTCTTATAATATAATCCTGTAAACCTGTCTGGGCCAGGTTGCTTATTGGATTTAATTAATATGATAGCCTGGAGTACGTCGGAGGGCGAGATTTCTGTATCAATAGCATTACGGATCGGAACGGGGAGGGAAGGGATCGGTAGGTCTCGGAAAAAAGTCTCAGCCTTATCACGAGGGAAGGGAGATTCATATAGTTTAGTGAGGCGTTTGGAGAATTCATCAACTATTCTAATCGGATTACTAGTATGGGTTCCTTTATGTACTTTAAGCCTAATTGGTTTATGAAGTCGCTCAGGTTGCCTAAGACGGAGAGCCAAGAAAGTGTCAGGCTTATTGGATTTAGTGTAAATAGTGTGGTGGGCCCTACGCAGAGTTGTATCAGCTGCTTCTGAGAAAAGTAAGTCCAACTCCAACCGAGTTTTATCTAGGCCGGACTTATTCGTCTCCGAAGGAGTGGTCTGAAACAGTACAAATTGGCGTTGGTATTCAGATTCTAGGTGCTGTAGGCGTTTGAGCCTGTCTTTTTTAAGAAAAGAAGCAGTGGAAATACACTTGCCCCTAATTACTGGTTTATGAGCCTCCCATAAAAGAATAGGAGAGATATCTGGGGTGGTGTTGTGCATAAGATAGTCACGTAGTGCTACTTCTATATCAAGTAGAAAAGATTGATTCGTTAAGTGCTTATCATTCATACGCCAACATCTTTCTTTAGGTCTTGGTATAAGTGAGGAGATGGTGGTAATCACTGCACAATGATCAGACCAAGTAATTGGGTGAATAATAGATTGAAGTAATATTGGGGAGGGTGCTATAGGGATAAATATATGATCTATTCTAGAAAATCAATTATGGGGGTTGGAATAAAATGAGTAATTTTTCTTAGTAGGGTGACATTCTCTCCAAGTATCTAGTATGGAGTACTGCTGAAGTAGGGACCAAAATTGAGTTGATAGTGATTGATGATCTGGTGTGTAAGGGGATTTATCAATAGATGGATGAATAACTAAATTAGAGTCTCCACACATAATCAGGGTACCTTTAAGATGGGTTTTGATTACCTGAAAGAGATGGGAAAAGAAGGGAATAGGGTTAGAATTGGGGGCATAATATGAGACTAAGGTTACATCTGTTTCTTGGAGGGAGCCTATTAAAATAATATAGCGTCCCTCAGGATCTTTGATAGCAGAAGTAAAAGTAAATGGGAGGGAACGATGGAGAGCCAAGAGGACTCCTCGGTGTTTCATAGCTGCAGAGACTGTGTATACTAGGGGATAATTGTTATGGAAGAATTTAGGGGTATTATGTGCGGAAAAATGTGTCTCTTGTAATGCTACTATACCTGCCTGTAAAGATGTAAAGGTGCGGAAAGCTTTGACCCATTTATTGGGGGAATTAAGACCTTTTACATTTAATGATAATATGTTCAGGGGGGCCATAAATCAAGGTGTGGGTAGGAGATATATAGGGGTCCGGGATCCCCCCGGGCCAACCGACCACAATGAGCAGGAAATACAGGAAGAGGGGGTAAGCAGGGAGAAAAAGAAGAGTAGTAAGAGAAAGACAAAGAAGTATCTGAGTAAATACGTAAGGCGAACCATAAGTGAGTTGGTACGAAGCGGGAAAATCCCAATCGTCCGACTTTCATGTGCATGGTCTCTACAGCCAGAAATCCCGCCATAGAGAGAACGCACTAGGTTGAGGGGAGCAGTGACTATTCCCCGCAGCATACCAGGAAAGAATATATCATTTTCAGCATAAGCACAAAGTATAGTATAGAAGCCTAAAACAACTAGTAAATGTATAGAGAATAAACTTACAATAAACTTTGAAGAGCATAAAAAAAAAAAAAAAGGGGGAAAAACATAGTAAAGTTAACAACATTGTCATTTGACCCTGTGTGAATTAGAGGGAAGGGAGGGGGAGGTAAAGGGGATAAAAAAATAAAAAAATAAAAAAAAAGGGGGGGGGGGAAAGGTGGGTCGCCATTAAAGGTGACCTAGAGGAAAGCTGTTGGATGTGAGTATTCAATACTCTGAAGTTGGTTATTGCTTATGAACCGGGGTCTCTAATAAAAGATAAGAAAAGGGGATATTTTTATAGCACAATGTACAAACTATTTATTTTTTATTTTTCAAAATGGTCACTTTTGTTGTTTATAGTGCAAAAAAAACAAAAAACACACGCAGAGATGATCAAATACCACCAAAAGAAAACTATATTTGTGGGAAGAAAAAGGACGTCAATTTTGTTTGGGTACAACGTTGCACGACCACACAATTGTCAGTTAAAGTGACAGTGTTGTATCAAAAAAAAAAAAAAAAAAAATGGCCTGGTCATTGAGCAGATAGAGAGGTTATAAAATGGTTTTAAAAATATAACTAGCTTGTCTCAAAATAGGGATCTTCTTTTTACCTGATTACTGATGACAGCCAGTGATGACTGTGAATCTTCCACTTCTTTAAGCAACTCCAATGCATTTCCTCGAGGAATGATAGTAAGAAGACCACTCTTTCTGGTAAAAACTATTGGCAGATCAGCACAAGTTCCCACTCCTATTATATAATCTCCTGAAAGAAAAAAACAACAAAAAAAAAAAATAAAAAAAACAAGTTCCACCCAGAATGATTTTTTTTTTACAATGTAATTTGTTCTCTTAAACTAGTTAAATACTATTGCGAATGCAATTGCCGCTCAATTCCCGTTTTTATATCTTACTTTAGATTTCTGCTATGTAGAGCACATCAATCTCTGCTATGAACATGTGAAGCCCACTATCAGTCTCTTCCGGGATATATGTAACGCTGTATACCCAGCATGCACCTGCCTTTCAAACATGCACTGTAAACACGGGGCACAGGGGAAGGAATCTTACCTTGTTGCCATAACAATGGTTGGCAAAGGAGGGAGTCCCTGCCCTATTGTTATGGTTTCATAGATAAGCTATATACAGAACACACAAAAAGCCTCAGAGTAGCACACAATGAAATCATTTGCAGCTTTGGTTTGAGGTGAATATGCTTTGCTTTTTATCTTTTATGCCATTTTGTAAATTATATATATATATATATATATATATATATATATATATATATATATATATATATATATATATATATATATAAGTAGTAGGTGAGATGCACACACGGTCAGTGAAACAGGTGTGCCAGCAATCCAGTCTGTCCCAAAGACTCAATATAAAACAGCAGAAGAGGGATTGCTGCATAAACAAAAGTACATTTATTGATAAAATGTACATCACATCAGGTATAATTCAGGTATTCAGGTGACGTTTCGGGCTAAGCATGATATTGCCCTTCCTCGTGACCACATACCTGCAATAAAAATTGTAACCAACTTGACATATAAAGGCTTATAGCTCACATCTATCATTAATCAGTTAATTACATTCAGCTGGAATCAATCTCCACAAACCACCCCTTGTATCTCTCATACATCATTTTTATATCTATGGGTATATCTGAATAGCTAAAAAAAAAAAAAAAAAAAAAAAAAAAACGGGACAAAAGGACGCCTTCCCTTGAAGATAGTATGCTGAATCATGTAGTTAATCCAAAAAAATACAAAGAAAACAATCAACGAATCATCAAAATTAATTTCTATATTCACATACCATGAAAAAAACTAAACAACAAAGAAATCTCATAATAAGGGGCCGTATCGGCCAATATCTGGCAGATCTGTCAACACATAGAGACTTATAACTTCATAAAAATAAAGATCAAAATCTGTATTTAACCCTTTAGGATATAAAGAGTCTAAGTGATTTATCCAGTAAATATCTTTTTCTCAATTCCCATGCTCTGTTCCCCCCACGTCTATTAGTTGGAATGCCATTGAGTACCATATATCTCAATTGAGAAACCAAATGGTTCATTTCTAAAAAATGTCTAGAGAGGTAATTTATCATTTGTATCCCTAACAGAATATTTATGTCTAGCTATTCTGTCTTTGACTTTTGTGTGGTTTCATCTACATAGATCAAACCACACGGACATTTGATGATGTATATGACTTATGTAGATTTACATGTGAAATTAACTTTTATAGGGATATTGTAATCTTGAGTCGGATGATTAAAGGACTTGCCCTTAATAATGCTAGAACATTGAATACACGACAAGCAAGGAAATGAACCATAATTAGGAGGTCTCAAAAAAGTAACCCGTGAAATGGGTGCCCTATACTGGTCAGATCTTACCAATCAATTGTATATGGTCCTACCCTTACGGTATGAAGGTAAAGAGGAGAAACAAAACTCAGGGATAGAAGGATGATTTTTGCTTAATATGGACCAGTGTTTTTTAATAATATTAACTTTATTACAGAAGGGATGAAACAGAGATGAAGGGGAGCCTAGGACAGGATTTTTTTTTCTTTTTTGTTTCTAAATTAGTACGTTCAAAATTTACTGTATTACCATGATAAGCCGCTGTCGTAGTCTTGCCTCCATCTCACTCAGTCTGTTCTCCTTAAAACTACATCAGTGATCCTAGCAACTATTTTTAACTGACTTCTTGGAATGGATTTAAATACACCTGGAGGGTGAAAACTAGAATAGTGTAATAGTTGATTGCAGTCTGTGAGTTTGCGATAAATATCGCTAACAATCCTCCCTTCCTGAACAGATAATAAAGTCTCCAAAAAAGGAACATTTTCATTTGCAACCAACATGTTCAATTTCAGACCAGGAACCAAAACAGTTGAGATATTTATTGAATAACCATAGCGATTCACTGTCGCCCACCCATATGCCAAAGACATCATCAATAAAACTAACATATGCCAGACAATTATCTTAAGAATGTACATGGCCGATAGAGCCGGCACATGCCACTCTGCCCACCGCGGGAAGTGAGCGACCTCCAGTGCTGATCCACCTGATTACCCGAAGCTCCAGCATGTTGATCGGCAGGCAGGATTCTTCCTGGGTCCACCAACCCCGGGCTGACTGTGCGCCCCAAACTCCCCAACCTGTCAGGCTGGCGTCCATTGTGAACACCATCCAATGAAGGGGAAGGAACGACTTCCCGGAACGAAGAGCCGGTGACCTAAGCCACCAGAGCAGGGAGTCCCTGACTAGCTGGCTCACTCAAATTTGTCAATTCAGGGACAACAGAGATTTGTCCCATCTTGACAGGATCTCCTTTTGCAAGACTCGAGTGTGGAATTGAGCATACAGTACCACCTCAAAAGTGACTACCATGGGACCCAGGACTCGCATGCAAAAACTCAGCGACAACCACCTGCAGGACACCAACAACTTCACTGCAGCTTTAAGAGTCTGCAGCTTGTCCGAAGGAAGAAAGACCCGCCTCTGAGGCGCCCAGAAGCAAATCCTTGAACGCGTTGAGTCGGCACCAACACCGACTTTTGTCAAATCAGGCGATGCAGCACTACTGCTAATACTGAGGCTCTAGAGAGCAAGGGGGGTCATATCTAAGGCCACATCACAGACATACTTAAGGCCCTGCACCAACTGGTCCACCAGCGCCACACACACCGGGGAAGCCTATTGCACCGTGAATTGGAGAAGCAACAGTTTGTGTTTTTAACAGGTAAGAATGTGCTTTTATTGAAGTCAACAAAGACAGTTTACAGCATAGGCATTTCAAAAAGTAAATAGCAGTACATAACACAATGCGGCAGAGCAGATAATAGCTAACCACAAGAAGACTATGACACAGTGGACTTGCATGTTGCATTAGTATGCATAATCTGGTTACACATAAACATTGGCTGGTGAATTCAGTGTCGGAAGGCGTCACTCCACGGGTGCACAATATCAACTTTGTGCGAGGGGGAGAAGTGGATGTTAATCCACCACCAGCTCACTGCAAGTGGCAGCGGTACTAAACCAGGTGTCCCAAATTTTCCCATACTTGGCCGGGCATCCTCTTTGAGCATATATTTCTTTTTCTTGATCATACATCACCGGACACAGGAGCTTCATTACATAGTGGGCTATATAGGCACCTCTGGTGATTGGACACTGGTTAACCCTCAAATAAGGAAAATTCCTCCCCTATATAACCCCTCCCATATGGGAGGCACCTCAGTTTTTTCACCAGTATCTATGGTGGTTGGTCACGTAAAACTTGTGCTATGAAGAAAGCTCTGTGCAGGTCCCTGCGGGGGCCTAAGGGCTACAACAAACCGGATCCATATCTCGGGCCGATATTTTGACTCCCAAGATGATATGGTACCCAGGCCTCGTCATCCGAAGAAACAAGGTTTTGCCTGTAAGTCCTCTCCTATTGGAAGACTGGGCTCTGGGAAAACCAGACTTGGTGTACTATTTACTTAGTGGAACAAAAGTTTCTGGCAGAGTCTTTTACAAGGTCCACGAAGTAGGTTTCTCTGAGAAGGAACCCCAAAAAATCCTGAAGGTTGGCACAACTCTGCCCGCAGTGATGGATGAAGGCTGGAATCTGTCTGTTTTCAGCAATTCCTGCGGCGAGGACAGGTAAGGGAAGTTAATCCTATATAAATGTATATTATGGATTTCTTCATTGAGTAGTTGTATGTCTTACCTGGTTTCCACCACTAGAGGGAGTAAGAGCAGCTGGATGCATACTTGCATGCCTTTCAGATACACACACTCAGTGAAGCCTGGTTCCTCCAGATGACTCATGTTTCTACTGCACTCTCTGCCACAATAAAGGTAATACAGGGGGTCCCACGTAGTCTGGGGGTCCCGCACAGCTCCGATGGTGGTCCCCTTACCCCTGGATGTCCGGTGGTCCTCGTGCACACACGCTAAGCGCGCTCCCGTGCTAATCGAGGGGGGGGGGGGAGTGTGGTTGCGAGCCGTGCATGTTGGCATGCATGCGCTGTACTGCGCAGGCACCAGACGGCAATTTTAAAAAGCCCAGAGCGCCAGGGGGCTGTAAGGAGACACAGGAGCTGTGGGCAGCAAGCATCCTAAGGGATTGGATCCAGGCAAACCTAAGACACCTACTCAGCATCAAGTTGTGCAGTTTAAGCATATATATATTTATTGTGAGACTTTGAGCACAACAGTGAGTGCACTTTGTACTAGTACCTCTGCTTTGTAGCTTAGGACTATGTATCCTCGTAAGAGGGTCTCAGGGGGAGGTTACAAAGGCACTGGTAAATCACCACCTAGGTCTAGGGGTTTTAAAAATGCCTGTAGGTTACCATCCCCCACTGCAAGACTGGAGCCAGCCTCACAGGATGAGTCCGTGCCCCTGTCAGGTTTTGCAGCCTCTCCTAAAATTTCAGCCCCGGTATATGACACTGAGGACTCCCTTAGGGCTACATTGGTGGGTTTTGAAGGGAGAATAATGAATTTTATTTCAGCTTCCCTAAGAGATAGCAGGAAAAGGGGTAGATCCCCCTCCCTCTGCTGAGATTCCTCTTTCAGATGACACCTCTGACAATGAGGAGAGATCCCTATCTTGGGACAGGGATCATGAGCAGTCGGATGAATCAGAGGAAGAGGAGAGAGTCCCCCACTCCGAGGCGCTCAGAAAACAGGTGCAATATTATACTGAATTGGTGCGTACCACATTCAGAATGCCTGCTGCTGAGGTCGCTACGTCCTCTGTTTCTTCCCTGGAAGTCAGGAAAATCCCACAGACTGCCTTTTCCTTTCCAATTCATCCCTTAATGGATAAATTGTTGTATGAGGATTGGGGACATCCCGATAAACTGTTTGCTCCTCCTAAAAGGTTTTCTATGTTTTATCCTCTGGGGGAAAGTTTCACCAAAAAATGGGGAGTCCCATCTGTCGATGCGGCTGTTTCTTGCGTGAATAGAAACCTGACCTGTTCTTTGGATAATGCTCATGTATTTAAGGATCCAACTGATAAGCTGGAAACCTTATTGAAAGCCTCCCTTTCCATGACTGGCGCAGTAGTGCAACCTACAGTCGCAGCCGTGGGGTTGTGTCAGTTGCTCAAGGAACAAGTTAAGCAGATGCTTGGCCTCCTTCCCAGTGAGGAAGTGGAAAACTATGCAGAAATACCTCAAATTCTGTGTTTTATGATTGATGCGATTTTGGATTCTGTCCAGCAAGCATCTCGTTTGTGTCTCCTTTTGGTACACATGCGAAGGGCCCTATGGCTAAAAAATTGGGCAGCTGAGCTATCATGCAATAAGCATTTGATTGGGTTCCCGTTTAAGAGGGAACGTTTATTTGGAGAAGAATTAGACAAGTTTGTCCAAAGAATTTCAGGGGGTAGATCTACTCTCCTTCCAATCAAAAGGAGCAAACGCCCATCATTTAGGCGTTCTCTCTCCCCCAGAGCATCAAGCTCTAAGTAGTGACGACGACCTTCCCAACCTCCCTCTACAGAAAAGGCTGAAGGCCGGGCCCAGGGGCAGAAAAAGACTTGGGGGCGAAAGCCTGCCAAGCAGAGCCCAAAAGCTTCCTTGTGAAGGGGCGCCCCCGCTCGGCCGAGTGGGGGGAAGGCTCCTGCAGTTTGCAGAAGCCTGGTGGGAAGAGATCCAGGACAAGTGGGTAGTCTCCTCAGTATCTCTGGGCTACAAGCTAGAGTTTCAGGAGATTCCACCTTCTCGCTTACTAAGGTCAAGGATCCCCAGGGATCCAGTAAAGCAAAGACCGCTATTCCTGGCCTTAGATCACTTACTATCCCAGGGGGTGATAGTGGAAGTGGACCCAAAAAAAAAGGGTTCAGGCTTTTACTCAAATCTCTTCACCGGACCAAAGCCAAATGGAGGTGTCAGATCTATCCTGGATCTGAAGGATCTGAACCGGTTTTTACGCATCCGGTCCTTCCAAATGCAGTCAATACGCGCTGTGGTCTCCTCCCTGCAAGGGGGAGAGTTTATGACATCAATAGATATCAAGGATGCATATCTTCATGTGCTAATATTTTCCGCACACCAAAAGTATCTAAGGTTCGCGGTAGAGCGGCGCCATTTTCAATTTGTGGCTTTGCCGTTCGGGCTCGCTACGGCTCCTCGAGTCTTCACAAAGATTCTAGACCCTCTCTTGGCAAACCTAACAGCTCGGGGTATAGCCGTCATGGCTTATCTAGACGATTTGCTTCTCAGAGAAAACAGTAGCGCTCCTGAACCACAGTGTTACCAGAACACTAGACCACCTGGAACGCCTAGGTTGGATTTTAATCCTAGAAAAATCGCCCCTACAGCCTGCTACCAGGTTGGAGTACCTAGGTATGGTCATCGACACGGCTCAAGGTGGGGTGTTTCTACCAAGGCCAAAGGCCTTGGCCATTCGGGGTCTGGTGCGCCTAACTCTGGGCAGAAGATCTTCCCCCATTCGGTTGTGCATGAGACTGTTAGGGAAAATGGTTGCCTCCGAGGCCGTTCCATTCGCCCAGTTCCACTCAAGGCCTCTGCAAAGATGCATCCTTGCGGCGTGGAACAGGAAGCCCCAGGCCTTGGATCTTCCCATGTGTCTGTCCCCAGGGACAGCAAGAGTCTCGTTTGGTGGTTACAAACCGAGAATTTGCTGAAAGGCAAAACTTTTCTTCCTCTTCCATGGAAGATTATTGCGACAGATGCCAGCCTGACAGGCTGGGGAGCAGTGTTGGAGGAGACGTGCTCGCAGGGGAAATGGTCTGCGATCGAGAAGCTATAGCCCATAAATGTCTTGGAGATCCGGGCAGTTTATATGGCTCTCATAAAGTAGTCTTACAGACTACGGGGTCTCCCTGTTCGGCAGTCCGACAATGCCACAGCAGTGGCCTATATCAATCACCAGGGTGGTACCAGGAGTCTGGTTGCACAAAAAGAGGTGAATCACATACTTGCCTGGGCAGAAAGACATGTTCCATCCTATTTTGCAGCCTTCATTCCAGGAGTGGAAAATTGGCAGGCGGATTTTCTGAGCGGCCAGCAGTTGTGCCCAGGAGAATGGGCTCTGCACCCCGACGTGTTTCAGAACATATGTCGCAGGTGGGGTACTCCAGACGTAGATCTGTTTGCTTTCAGATTCAATAGAAAGCTGGACACATTCGTGTCAAGGACAAGAGAGGTTCTTGCTCAGGGGTCAGATGCTCCGACAGTTCCCTGGGATCAGTACAATCTAATTTATGCCTTGCCCCCATGCCCGCTTCTGTCACGGTTCCTGGGAAGAATCAAGAGGGAAACAAAGTCGGTGCTTTTGGTAGCCCCGGCTTGGCCCAGGCGACCTTGGTACGCAGAGATCATGAAGTTGGCAGTAGGCAGACCATGGATCCTTCCTCTCCGGCCAGATCTGCTCTCACAGGGTCCAATTTACCATCCTGCGTTACACAGTCTGAATTTGACGGTTTGGCTGCTGAGACCCACAGGGGATCGTGGATTTTCAGGGCCAGTCCTTTCTACTCTGGTCAATGCCAGAAAGCCGGCCTCCAGGCTTATTTACTACAAAATCTAGAAAGGAATATGTTTCCTGGTGTGAACTCAGGGAATGGCATCCTAGAAAGTATGTCATTAGCAGGATCTTGGTCTTTCTCCAGTCAGGCCTAGAAATGAATTTGGCCGTAAGCACTATTCAAGGTGCAGATTTCGGCCTTGTCAGTGTTTTTTCCAGAAGCCACTTACATCACATTCCCTGGTGCGGGCTTTCATCCAGGGAGCCATGTGGATAAAACCTCCGGTATGCCCACGGGATCTGAATTTGGTTCTCTCAGCTTTGCAGGGGCAAACATTTGAACCTTTGCATCTGGCTTCATTAGTTCTTTGACTAAAAAATTGGTTTTCTTGGTAGCCATTTCCTCGGCTAGGAGAGTGTCAGAGCTAGCAGCTCTCTCCAGCAAGGAACCGTATCTAATTATTCATAAGGACCGGGTGGTAATGCGTCCCAACAGGTCCTTTCTGCCTAAGGTGGTTTCGGGATTCCATTTGACTCAAGATGTAATCCTACCAGCCTTTTTTCCGGATCCACAGTCCGCAGAAGAAGAATCTGCACACTTTAGATGTGGTAAGGACAATCAGTACCTATCTTCAGGCAACTGCTCAGATAAGAAAGACTGATTGCTTATTTATTTTGCCGGAAGGCCCTAGGAAGGGCCAGGCGGCATCGAAATCCACTCTCTCAAAGTGGATTAGACTGGTTATTTCTCAGGCCTATGGTGTAAAGGGGAAGATTCCTCCTTTTCAAGTGAAAGCGTACTCAACCAGGGCTGTAGGTGCTTCTTGGGCAGTGCATCACCAGGCCTCCCTGGCTCAGATCTGTAAGGCTGCAACTTGGTCATCAGTCCACACATTCACCAAATTCTATCAGGTGGATGTCAGAGGGCAAGAGGATATCGCCTTTGGGCGCAGTGTACTGCAGGCTGCGGTTTAGATCCTCCGGTCCATGGCTGTCTATATTTCTGTCTCCCACCCCTCAAACTGAGCAATGCTTTGGGACATCCCACTATGTAATGAAGGTCCTGTGTCCCATGATGTATGATCAAGAAAATAGGATTTTTATATACAGCTTACCTGTAAAATCCTTTTCTTGAGCAGTACATCACGGGACACAGAGCTCCCGCCCCTCTTGGGTTTTACGTGGTTTCTTATTGCTTTGCTACAAAACTGAGGTGCCTCCCATATGGGAGGGGTTATATAGGGGAGGAAATTGCCTTAATTAAGGGTTAACCAGTGTCCAATCACCAGAGGTGCCTATATAACCCACTATGTAATGAAGCTCCTGTGTCCCGTGATGTACTTCTCAAGAAAAGGATTTTACAAGTAAGCTGTATATAAAAATCCTGGTTTGTAAGGGAGAACCTGATTAACAGCAGATATCCACTCAGTGTGGGGGGCAGAGCCTGAAGCCAGTGTCCCGCTATAAGCAGTCTAGCCATATAGAGTGTTTCCTGGAGAAATATCTTATGAAACTTATCCAAATCAGGATCAGGGACAATTCCCAGTGAGCATTGTTTGGGACATAGCGTCAGGGGCGATCCCATCCCGTTGTGAATAAACCTAACTATGTGGATCCAGTAGTCCTGAATTATTGTGCATAGCCAAAGAATATAAAAAAAAAAAAGGTGCTATGGGGACTGTTACATCTGGGACAGAGGGGGTTGTAATTAGGTTTGTATTTTGCTATTCGGGTCGGTGTCAGGTATAACCTATGCAGTATGTACATTTGTGTCTGGCGGTCCAATAATCTGGTGGAAACTTTTTTTTACAGGTCCCGAGTGCATCTTCCTACTCGTCTACCAGCTCCCCGCATCTCTGGACCAACGGTCCTTCAGTCTATGTGCAGTCAATACTGCCTGAGGTCTGAGAAGTAAAAATTGTATAGTCTTGAGGTTAGCTTGCGGTGGTCCTGCCCTAAAAAGATATTAACCATATTTAGGCATTCGACACTGGGGGAGCCCACACAAAACTGTCTGTAGCGCGTGGCGGAGCTGGAGGTAGCGGGGATGCATAAAGTTGGGGAGATCAAGCTCCTCAAATTGTGGAAATTATTTCAATACGCCCTCCTTATATACATCCGGCAGGTAGTGCACCCCCCCCCCCATTTAAGCCATAACTGTTGATCAGGTAACACCTGTAACTCTGCCAGGGCGGGGTTATCCCAAAAGGGTGTATGGGAGTGTGTTTGTGGGATATTTAATCTGTGTTTCACTACCTCCCAAACCCTGCAATGGTGGTACAGCAGCCCCTTCCTATCCCCCAGCCCCCTACCGCCCACACTGTCCTTAAGGATAAGTTGAAATGGGTGGGTAAGTCCCTGACTGTGGGAGGAGCAGATGAGTGTCAGGTAGCGGTCTCGGTCCTGTTTATCCAGGTGGTAAAGGTGAGAAAGTTGAGCCGCTAGGTAATAAAGATTGAAGTCGGGCAGGGACGCACCACCCATCTCAGTGAGGTTTTTCAGTGATTGCCATGATAACTTGTGGCAGTTGGTGCCCCAAACAAAGGAGTTGAGGAGAGCGTCGATTTAAAAATTCTGAGGGGTAGGTAACCGGGGGCGTGCCACAGGACATACAAGAATCCAGGGAGCAGGATTATTTAAATTAAGTTAATCCTCCCCATTATCCCCAGGGGTAATTTGGCCCACGTCTGGATTCTAGTCTTCATATTTGCGATAAGGGGCTCTATGTTTAATTTAACAAAGTCTTATGGGGAACGGGTAATCACGACGCCTAGGTATTTCTTAGAGCTTACTCTGAGGAGCGTGGAGGAGGCCTGCAGTGCTGTGGGGGGTCCAATGTCAATGGGGAGTATCTGAGACTTATCCCAATTAATCCGCAGTCCAGAGTATGTGCCAAAGGACTGGATGATTTCAAGAGCGGCTTGGAGGGACAGGCTTGTGTCAGCGAGGTAAAGCAGCACATCGTCTGCGTAGAGGCTAATCCTCTTCTCCAGATCTCCACGCTGTAAACCCCTAATTCCTGGGTGAGCTCTGATAGCAGCTGCCAAGGGCTCTACGGCAAGAGCATACAGTAGCAGGGATAGTGGGCACCCCTCATGCATATCCCTCGAAAGAAGGAATGACTCCGAGACCCGTCCATCGACCAAGATCCTGGCGCTAGGGTGCTGGTAGAGGAGACGGATCCACTTAATAAAGCGCGGTCGGAACCCAAAGCTTGACAGGCATTTCCACAAGTACCTCCACTCAACTGAATCAAATGCTTTAGCGGTGTCCAGGGACACCACTGCTCTGGAGCAGGTTAGGTCATGTTGCACCTGGATGTTCACGTGGAGTCGCCTTAAATTATATGCCGTATTTTTAGCAGGCATAAACCCAGTTTGATCAGGGTGTATGCATAGTAGTCCATTATGTGTCACTTACCTGACACAGGAGCCAGCAAAGTCACCGCTGTCCCCTGTAGTCTGGCACATCCATCTTCTCGGTGGGTCTCGCCTCTCCGCCGCTGTCATTTGGCAACGCCACAATGACATCACTCCCGCGCATGTGCACGGGAGCCGCCACTCGCGGCATATCGCCGTTGCCTGCGGAGCACTCAGTGCACCTGCGTGCCGCTGTCTACGGCGCATGTGCCGTAGACAGCTGTGGCTGTCTTTTGGCAAATATCTCCTAAACCGTGTAGGTTTAGGAGATATTTCTTGAACCTACAGGTAAGCCTTAATCTAGGCTTCCCTGTAAGTCAAAGTTGGTTGTAAAAGGAGGAAAAGCACCCCAGGTACAGCACAGGACCAACTTCAAACCACTCAAAGAGCCAAATGTGTGTCACAGAAAGAAACAGATCAAAGAAAAATTCAAGGGAATTAAGAGCCAATTCACGGAGGCGATGGAGAGGCCTGAACAACATACTGTACTGGAGGTTCCTACTAAGGAAATCCAGGACCTTACTGTGGTTAACCTCACAGAATTTCCCTAAAAATAATTATCTCTCTTTACTTAAAAGGGGTCTCTTTTTTACCCAAATTGGTCATGAACAAATTTGAGGTTTTCAAGGATATTAACCTCTTTTTATGCAAGGTAATTTTTAAATCCTGGCATCTTAAATCGTGAAAAAGAGTGTGGGTTTGAACAACCAAGAGGAACAGGAAGCACTGCACAATTTGGTATCGCTACTTCAAGAGAACTCTGACTCAGTCTAATCCAGAAATCTCTATGAATCCGGGTATCAATAACAGACCCTCCAATTTGACTATAACATTGTTAAAAATGCCTCCCATATCCAAACATAAATGAATAAAATTATTCCTAGATCAGGTACAGAAGGACCTTAGGAAAATAAACTGGAGAGGCCTGGACAATATCTAAAAAAAGAGACTAGTCCTAAAAACTCCAAAAAAGTGCCTAATTTTGGGATAAAGGGCAGTGATAAGGGGGGAAATATTGTTCTAATGTCAGAAAAGCAATATGAACAGGAAGTTATGCTTCAGTTATAAGATACTTACACTTACTCTAAACTGAAAATCCTTTACCTATAGGTTTGTCCAAACCCTTAATCAAATTGTCTTTTGCGTTGGATGCTAACCTGATTAACAAAAAAAGAAATAGACTACCCGTCGGTACGGAAATGTAATACTCCACCATTCTATATTATCCCCAAATTGCACAAGTCTATAACTACCCCCCCCCCCCAGGTAGACCAATAGTTTCAGCTATAAAAGGACCCCTGGAGAGGATTGGCAAATACAGATGCCTTGATTAAGCAATTCCTTCATGACTTGCCTTCCTTTGTTAGGGACACAAGAGATGTGCTCAGTAGAAATCAGGATGTCTTGTCCTGAGGGGGTCCTGCTCATGGGGATTAATGTGGAGTCACTTTATACGTTGATTCCCCACAAGTGGGGTCTCTGAGGGGTGGTCCATTTTTTTGATAACAAGCTATCCACTTCTCGCCACCCAAAATGAGTTAATTCTTGAACTCCTGGACTTTATGCTGGCCAATAATGTTTCCAATTCTTGGGCTCTCATCAGCAAAGGAAAGGTACTTCTATGGGTAACCCTTGGGCCCCCTCCTTTGCATGCCTCCACTTGGGCCTTTGGGAGGAGTTAGTTGTTTATGGGTCTTTGCTGTACCTCAGCCACAGTAAGTTGTGGCTGAGGTACATCAATGATATTCCTATGATTTGGGGAGGGGGGGGGAGGACTTGCCACCAACTGGATCTGTTTTTGGAGGAACTAAATACCAACAGTAGAATCCTCCAGTTTACCTATACCTGTCATCGGGGCACATTGTCCTTTTTGGACTTAAGTATCAGCATCCAGGGAGAATGTCTAGTGACAATGACGTTCCATAAAAAGACTGCAGCCAATACCCTCCTCAAGGCTACCAGTCATCATCCCCATGCTCTAATCCAGGGAATTTCAACAGGTCAGTTCCTGAGAATCAGAACTCATTGGATGTTGATTTCCGTAGAGAGGCCTCTGAGCTGTATGAATGATTTAGGGGAAGAGGCTACTCCCATACGTCAATGAGAAAGGCTAAGAAAAGGGCTTTGAACATTGAGAGATGACCTTCTACCAACCAACCCTAAGGACAAGCAGGGAGACCCTTCCCAACAGAACACTAGAATTATCACCAAATTTGGATTGCAGTGGGATCAGGTGAAGGAGGTCCTCACCAGACACTGGCATATCTCATCAGAGGAACCAGTTTTAGGCCGCGTACACACGGGCAAATTGTCTGTCCAACTTAGTGCGCTGAACCGTGTTTCAGCGGACAATCCGCTCGTGTGTGGGCTTCAGCGGACTTTTTCAGCGGACAATCTGACGAACAAAGTCTTACGGAATTTCCGTAAGACAGTCCGTTCAAACTTGGTTTTGTCCGTCCAAACTTGGTTTCAGCGGACAGTCCGCTCGTGTGTAGGCAAGTTGGACGGACTAAGTATGGCGCATGCTCAGAAAGGATTTACACGGCCGAAGGTTGCATTGCAGTGTATAGGACGTCGTTTTTCTAGTCCCGTCGTACGTGCTGTACACGTCATCGCGCACGCTTTCAGCGGACTGTCTGCTCATCGTGTGTGGTCAAGTCCGTTCATGCAAATTTTGAACGGACTGTCTGTCCGATTGTCTGACGAACTTAGTTGGGCAGACAATCCGCCCGTGTGTACGCGGCCTTAGGGAGATTTATTGGTAATTGCCAGGTAATGACAGCACATGAATCTCAAAATCTTGGGGATACCCCTGCCACATTCTGAATACACAAGATCTCCTAGTAGGAACTGGTTGATAGACCTTCCCCCTCTGAGGGGTAGCTTCTAATGTGGTAAGTGTTCCATCTGTAGATATGTGGAGAGGACAGACATGTTCACTGATTCTGCAGGTCAAAAACAGTTCACAATTGAAGAATTTATTAATTGCTTTACCACAAAGGTGATCTATATGGTTTCCTGTCCTTGTGGTAAAATCTATGTGGGCAAAACGAAAAGACAACTCGAGGTCAGAATCAGCGAGAACGTCCAGAGTATCCTCAGTACTGCGCTACATGGGAGCTTCACCTTGCGGTCTTTTTTTGGCGATACTCGATGCCACCCAGACGGTGTGCGGATGCAAATGTAAGTTGGATGCACAGTTTTTCTTTCAATATAGGTTAACATCCATTTTTAGCAAATTTTTTTCATTATTTCACCTTTTATTATTTTTTGCTATTTTTCTTTTTTAGATTTATTCCATGGTACCTGCTCCTGATGAGCGGCTATAGTGCAGTGAAACGCGTAGAGCCTTGAATTATTGCCTTCTTTTTATTGTAATCATGGAATATCAAGTTTTTATATAATCAGAATTTTTGGTTAATTTACTTACTAAGGTCTCAAAACTACTCAATACATGCTTATTTATTGAACTGTGATTTATATTGTACGAGGCATGTTGCCCCAAGTATTTTTAGAGGCCTGTTGCCCAAAATACTTGCAAACAATGTATATCTATATATCTCTCTATATATATATATATATATATATATATATATATATATATATATATATATATATATATATATATATATATATATCTATCTCCATCTATCTATCTATCTCTATCTATCTATCTCTATCTATCTATCTATATATCTCTATCTATCTATCTATCTCTATCTATATATCTCTATCTATCTATATATATATATCTATATATGTATGTATGTATGTATGTGGTCGGTTATGAATTAAGGCATTGTAGGATTTTATGCTTGCACAACTTTCACGAGTATCTGGGGTTAATAAAAAAAAAAAAAAAAAATGGGTAGTTTGACTAGATCTAGGTGTTGATGATTAAGACTAATTGTTTCACTATTTAGTCGCCTGGTTTCCAGTGTTTCTCTAGCTCTGATGAAAATTGCCTGTTTGAAACACGCCAGCTAGACCTACAGCGCCCACCAAGGAACCTTCACTTCTCCTTTCCCCCTTCCTGCCCAGTGAACAGATTCACTTTTGGAAACACTGCAGACTTCCAGGACCTATATTCATTACAGCCACACAAGTCTTGCATGGATTTTTAAAAAAAAAGACTTTCATATATTCAGTGTGCAGCGCACGGCCACTGTGAGACAAGCTTCCGCCTGCAGCCTAATCACATTGGCTCCACTCGCAGTGCTTAACGGCTGATGTGCCTGGCATGTATGTGGGAAGCATGCACAGAGCAAGCGGTTAGGCTTGATGAAGACTGTGCACTGCTGTGACTGAATCATTCAGCTTGGAAACTTGCTATTATGTTTGAACAACTGGCAGAATTAGTCCTGTTTCTGGAATATGTCTCTACAACCGGTGTCTTTACAATCTACCAGTATCTCTAAGCTAGCAAGTGAGGTAAGCTCACAACAATATGCAGGTACAGTTAGCTGCACAAGCGGAGTGAGTGTACTAGTTCCATCCTCCTTGAGTGTTTAACTTCATGTTTCAACTACTGGTACTACCGAGAGACATTCTCAACCTTCTACAGTGCTGCAATTAAGATAATGCTTAATCTAACCTGCAGGGACCTATTCTGAATATATTTCCAACTGTCCCTTTCACTTTGACTGTCCCACTTGTCTCACGGTATACTGGCAGGACCGACATTAACTATTTTTAATAGAGACCGCTACCTAAATCTGATGGTAAACTCTCAAATTGCCTGGCACTTTACTTTTTTATAGCTGCTAATATTTATTATTATTTTTTTTTTATCTCAACTGGTGGCCAGCTTCCTTAGGGAGATTGCGTGTATGAGGGGTGCGTGTGTGGTGAGTGTCTGTCAGTCTAATTTATTTAGACATTTGGTGGAGGTATTTGATATATTATTTCTACTGTGGGTGGAATTGTTTACAAATAAAAAAAAAAATATATATATATATATATATATTTAAACTAATACCTGGGTATTCCTCACTGAAGAATCATTTTTTTCCAGACCCTTTGGGTCTCTTTCTTCTGTCCCCCCTTCTCCTGGATAGGTTTACTTCTTCTTTGTCTCCCTGCAAAGGTAAAGCATAATGAGCTACTATGCATCGCATAGTAGCCCATCATGTGCCATTTACCTGACACAGGAGCCAGCAATGTCACTGCTGTCCCCTCTAGTACGGAGCATCCATCTTCTTGCGGGTATCGCTGCTCCAACCACGAGCAGCGATGACGTCACTCCTATACATGCGCACGGGAGCCACCACTAACGGTGTATTGCTGTTAGCAGCATGGCGATAGTGCGGCTGTGCCGTAGACAACAGTGACTGCCTTTTAGTAAATATCTCCTAAACCGTGTAGGTTTCGATTTTTCTTGGACCTACAGGTAAGCCTAAGGTTTACAACCATTTTAAATCATAAGTATGAATTAGAACTTGCCAAATTCACTTAGCGACAGTTAATTTTGACACTGACTGTCTTTTCTTAGGACCCTCTGGCAGAATAAATAAGACATCAGTCTTTCAAAGCTGAGCAGTTGTCTTTAAATAGACTTTCACTGCTCTCACCACATCAAGACAATGTATTGACTTTTTTTCCAAACATGGAACATGGTTTTGGAAAACGATGGCATAATATCTTGGTTCAGGTGAAAACCTGAAACCATGTTTGGTAAAAAAAAAAAAAAAAAAAAAAAAAAAAAAAAAAAAAAAATCTGGACGAGGGCGTGACAACACTCTGTCCTCATGAATAATCAAGTATGACTATTTACAAGAAAGAACAGCCAATTCTGCAACCCTCCTTGCTGAGGATATAGCGACCAAGAATACCAGCTTCCTTATAAGGAGTAAGGGGATATGTTACAAAAACAGCCAATTGAACCAATGCAACACTGAAAACTAAGTTCAGATCCCAGGGGTTCAAAGGTGATCTAACTGGCAGATTAATCCACTTCACCCCTTGTATAAAACCCCAAACTAAAGAATGTGTAGGAAGCAGTCTTTAAAATAAGACTGATAAGGCTGAGACTTGGCCCTTAATAGTACTTAACGCCACCTTCATCTCTACCCCTAATTGTAGAAAGGCAAGAATTATGCCTGATATACAGTGGTACAAAAAAGTAGTCTGCCACCAATTATGCAAGTTCTCACTTAAAAAGATGAGGGGCCTGTAATTGTCATCATAGGTATACCTCAACTAAGACAAAATGTGGAAAAAAAAAAAAAAAAATCAGACAATCGCATTGTCTGATTTTTGAAAGAATTTATTTGCAAATTATGGTGGAAAATAAGTATTTTGTCAATATCAAAAGTTCATCTCAATACTTTGTTATACATCCTTTGTTGGCAATGACAGGAGGTCAAATGTTTGCTTTAAGTCTTCACAAGGTTGTCACACACTGTTGCTGGTATGTTGACCCATTCCTTCACGCAGATCTCCTCTAGAACAGTGATGTTTTTTGGGCTGTCGCTGGGCAACAGTTTTTCAACTCCCTCCAAAGGTTTTCTATGGAGTTAAGATCTGGAGACTAGCTAGGCCATTCCAGGACCTTAAATGCTTCTTACGAAGCCACTCCTTCGTTGCCCGGGCGGTGTGTTTGGAATCATAGTCATGCTGAACGATCCAGCCACGTTTCATCTGCAATGCACTTGCTGGTGGGAGGTGGTTTGCACTCAGAATCTCACGATACATGGTCCCGTTCATTCTCTCATGTACACGGATCAGTCGTCCTGTCCACTTTGCAGAGAAACAGCACAAAGCATGATGTTGCCACACCCATGCTTCACAGTAGGTATGGTGTTCTTTGGTTGCAACTCAGCATTCCCTCTTCTTTACCATACCTTTCTACTGGATCATCCAAATTGCTCTCTAGCAAATCTCAGACAGGCCCGGACATGTACTGGCTTAAGCAGGGGGACACATCTGGCACTGCAGGATCTGAGTCTCTGGCGGCGTAGTGCATTACTGATGGTAGGCCTTTGGTAAGTTAATCCCAGCTCTCTGCAGGTCATTCAATAGGTCCCTAGCCCCCCCCCCCCATGTGGTTCTGGGATTTTTGCTCACCGTTCTTGTGATAATTTTGACCCCACAGGGTGAGATCTTGTGTATAGCCCCAGATCAAGGCAGATTATAAGTGGTCTTGTATGTTATCCATTTTCTAATTATTGCTCCCACGGTTGATTTTTTTATTTTTTTTCACACCAAGCTGCTTGCCTATTGCAGATTCAGTCTTCCCAGGCTGGTGCAGGTCTACAATTTTGTTTCTGGTGTCCTTCAACAGCTCTTTGGTCTTCACCATAGTGAAGTTTGTGTGACTGTTTGAGGTTGTGGACAGGTGTCTTTTATACTGATAAGTTCAAACAGGTGCCATTAATACAGGTAATGAGTGGAGGACAGAGGAGTCTCTTAAAGAAGATACAGGTCTGTGAGAGCCAGAATTCTTGCTCGTTTCTAAGTGAACAAATACTTATTTTCCACCATAATTTGCAAATAAATTCTTTCAAAAATTAGACAATGTGATTGTCTGGCTGTGTTTCCACATTTTGTCTCTCATAGTTGAGGTATACCTATGATGAGAATTGCAGGCCTCTCATCTTAAGTGGGAGAACTTGCACAATTGGTGGCTGACTAAATACTTTTTTGCCCCACTGTATGTCCGAGGGTTCCAACCCTCGGATTCACACCAGGAAACATAAGCCCTCCATAGTTCTGGAAGCTGGCTTCCTTGCATTAATCAAAATACAGATAACCAACCTGGAAAGCCCACATTTCTTCAGAACATGAGTTTCAATAGCCAAGCCGTTGAATTTAGCGATCACAAGGTAGGACGGAATATAAGTATGTGTGAAAGCAGGTCTGGCCGAAGCGGAAAGGGACCATGGATCTTTCACCGCCATCTTTACGATTTCTGCATACCATGACCTTCTGGGCCATGCTGGTGCTACCAAAATTACCAACTTTCTTTCCAGCTTGATCCTGCATAATAGTCGGGACAGCAGCTGAATAGGGAGGGAATGCATAGATTACTGAAAGCTTACCCCACGGGGTTACCAACACATCCGTTTCACATGTGAATGGATCCCTTGTCCTGGACACAAAGCTGACTAACTTCATGTTTAATCTTGAATCTAGAAGATCTATGTCTGGACTCCTCCATCCTTATCAAATAGCCCAGAAAAATGTCAGGGTGAAGAGACCATTCCCCTGAGAATAACTGTTGGTGACTCAAGTAGTCTGCCTGACAATTCTCTATTTCCAGAATGAAGACTCACAATATTCCTTTCTGCCCGAGTTAGAATATAGTTCACCTCTGTCTGTGCTGCAAGACTCTTGGTGCCCCCTTGATGATTGAAATAGGCCACCACTGTGGCATGGATAATGCCATAACTTGGAAGTACAGGCCTTCAGAGCCAGACACACTGCCCAAATCTCTAGAATATTGATGGGCAAGGCTCTTTCAGATCTTAACCACTGTTCCTGGACATTTGTTTTCTCTAGTACTGCTCACCAGCCTGAAAGGCTGGCATCTGTTACCACTTTCCAGATAACTGGTCTGAAGGATTTTCTTTTCAGCAGATTCTGGGTTAGTAACCACCAGTTGAGGCTTTGGGACACCCTTGGGGACAGCCACATTAGTAAGTCTAAAGCTTGGATCGTTTTGTTCCAAGTTGATAGAATACTTTGCTTTTGCAACAGTCTTGAATGGAACTGGGCATAGGGAACTGCTTCAAATGAAGCCACCATCTTTCCTCATGCAAAGGCAAATGGGTAGATTTCCTTTCGACCCAACTATCCACATAACCTGTTTCTGGGCTGCATCTACTGTATGATCAGACCCAATTATTCTAGCTTTTTTAGTGGTTTTAAGGAAGACTTCTCTAGGTTAAGAATACAACCCAGATTTTTCAGGTAATTGGTTGTAATGTACACACTTTGCTCCAAATGAGCCAAGTGGTCTATTAGCAATATATCATCTAGATACGCCAAAACTGTTATACCCTGTGCCCTTAACCTGGCTAAAGGTAGGGCCATTACTTTTGTGAACACCTGCAGAAACCTTTGGTGAGCAGGAAATATAGGGACATGCAGATATGCATCTCTGATGATAATTTACACCAGAAGTTCTCCTCCTTGTAGGATAGAAACTACTGATCTGATCGACTCCATGCGAAAGGAGTGGATCTTCAGGAGCCAATTTAGATTTTTTAGATCAAGAATGGGTCTGACATCTCCATTTGGTTTTGGTACTGTAAAGAGGTTTGCATGGAACCCCAAACCTTGTTTTTCTGTGGAAATCTGTATGGTCACCCCTTGAGACAGTAATCTGTTTAATCAGTTTTTTTTTTTCCCTGGATGTTTGGGAACATTTGATCTCAGAAAACGAGACGGTGGAAACTCCCGGAATTCTGATTTGTATCCTAGAGATACTGTGGAGATGACCCATCTGTCCTGAATTTACACTTGCCAGACTTCTGAGTATTGCACTCTGGAGAGTGAGGCTTTAGTCTTCTGCTTTGCAGATTTCTGGCCCTTTTCTGTGCCTAGGCCTGATCCTGAGACTTCCATCTAGAGCAGTGATTCTCAACCAGGGTTTGTGGAACCCTAGGGTTCCTCTGGAGGTTGCTAGAGGTTCCTTCAGCATTGGGCCATTTGTCTCTTGGATAAGTTCCCACCAACACCACTGATCTTTTTAGCCATCTATAAGGAGGTAATTCTTCCCAATGACAACAAGTGTAAGGACCAATCTTCCCACTGACCATCACACTAATGTATCATGAGTTGTAGATTTCTATTTTTTATCAGGGGTTCCCCCGGGACTGGAGAACTATTTCAAGGGTTTCTCTGTGTTGAAAAGGTTGAGAAAGTCTGCTCTAGAGCCTGGCGGCGGAGGCTGTCGCCACTGCCTAGAGGTGGATCCCCCTGGTGCAGGGGAGACTGTCAGTTTAAATGATAGACGTGTATACTTTCTTTTGACTGGCAAAAGAGTGAGTGACTTGTATAGCGCTACCTATGCGAACTGAATCACCTCAGGGCGCTTTCTTGCCACCAGAGTCCATCCGTGGCTTTGTGCGGTCCTTTACCCCGTAAGGTCCTGACACGCTTATAAACACATACAACATTGACATACACATATTAAGGCCAATTTTTTTGGACAGGGTCTAATTAACCTACCAGCATGTCTTTGGAGTGTGGGAGGAAACCGGAGTACCCGGAGGAAACCCTCGCAGGCACAGGGAGAACATGCAAACTCCAGGCAGATGGTATCGTGGTCGGGATTTGAACCAACGACCCTATTGCTGCTAGGTGAAAGTGCTAACCACTATACCACTGTGCTGCCCTACTCGTCCCACTAGAAATCATTTGGATGTATTTGCCCAAATCCTCCCAAAATCCCCATGGAAAAGGAAACTAGCCAAAAGCCTTTTGCTAGTGGCTTCTGCTGACCTATTTTTTTAACCACATGTGTATTAGCACAAGTGCAAGGCGGGGCGCCAGGTGAATAGAATCATTAATGGAGTCTATGGCAAAACATTGCATCTTTGGTAGTTCGGCCAGATTGTGGGCCTGTTGTGCAGGGACCTCTTTAAGGGCCTGTCTAAACTGGTCCCTTGGGGACTGGTAGATGCCTATTGCAGCAACTGCAGGCGGAATAACTGCACCTGCCAAAGAAAGAATTTTAACAGAAATTCCAACTTATCAGATGGATTTTTAAGCATTTGTACATTGTCTAACTGGACAAGTTAGACTATTATTCACACTAGAAACCACAGCATCAACTGCTGGTACCTTACATCTTTTGCATAATATACCCTCCATGGGATAGAGTGCTGTGAATCTATTTGAAAGGGAAAAAAAAAATGCTTATCTGGGCAATTCCATTCAGTATAAATAAGCTTTTCTAATAATGTATATACAGAAAACACATAAAAAGTCTGTGAAGGTTTTAAGGAGCCTAAAGACGAAAGAACTATAAGATGACTCTGCTAGAGGTAGCTTGAAAGAAGCACAAACCATCTCTGTAGGAGACTACCAGCAATTTTTCAGATTGCGAGGCTGAAGAGGTTCATCAACCATTGTTTCCTCTGCAGAGTAACCAGTTTGCCTTTCTTCCTGATCCCATGAGCTTCACCCCTCATCCTGTATCCACTGTTCCCTTGGTAAGGGGCCTGT
The DNA here is from genome assembly GCF_037356315.1 of Lithobates pipiens. NCBI lineage: Eukaryota > Metazoa > Chordata > Amphibia > Anura > Ranidae > Lithobates > Lithobates pipiens. The sequence goes on from NW_027507758.1 coordinate 207,333,604, forward strand.
GGTGGGAGAGGGGGATCTAACACATTTCCTAACACATTAAATATATATATATATATATATATATATATATATATATATATATATATATATATATATCACACACACACACATATATATACACACATATATATATATACACACACATATATACACACACATATATACACACATTATATATATATATATATATACACACACACACACATATATATATATATATATATATATATATATATATATTAAAGTGTTCGTGCTCCGTGAATCACACACAATACAAAGTGATATACTATTATTGAACAAAGTTCATGCAATAAAAATAAACATCAAAGTCCATAAAAATAAAGTGATCAAGTGTCTTCATGCAATGTGCATTCCTCCCCCACCGGGTGTACCCTCACCTTAAGGGCTTAAAATTAAGCCTAGAATTGTTATCAGTAGATGGTCAGGGTCTTTCTGATGTATCCTATAAGTATACTGGCTGCTGTATGCTGATTCTCCACACAGTTCAACTCCTGCTCCTGATAATAGCCAGGCTTTATAAGGATATCAGTCACTTCCACAAAGCCTCCTCACATATGACACATAAGGCAAATAGAGGCATACAATAGTGTAATACTGTATACACTATTTAATCTTTTTTTCCCCAGAGGAAGTCACAAGATCTGTGACAAAACCAGTGGGAAGAGCCCGATTGTTTGACGTGTGGGAAGTAGGATGTCATTTGGAGAGGAGTTATAGGATATACCGGACACTGTGTAACCGGGGCTGCAGATCCGGAATACAGGTGACCCTATCCCTACTCACTACTACAGCATTACAGCACTTCACAAGCAATGTTTTTATTATGCAAATGTGAATTGCATGTATACCGAGTATTTTTAAAGATTAAATATTTTAGACAGCATTACACTGTTGCATGCCTATTTTCCTTATGTAGCATATGTGAGGAAGCTTGGTGGAAGTGACCAGGAAATACTGGTATCCTTATAAAGCTAGGCTATTATCATGAGAAGGAGTTGACAAGTGTGAAGCATCAGCATACAGCAGCCAGTATACTAATAGGATACATCCTGACCAACTGCTGATAACCATTCTAGGCTTAATTTTAAAGGTGAGGGTACACCCGATGGGGGAGGAGTGCACATTGCATGAAGACACTTGATCACTTTATCTTCACAGTGCATGGCTGTGCAGGTGGGGCATGTCAGGCAAGTCTGATCATTGAAGAGCAGGCTGATTTCCCAGCTTAACCACAGATCTGACCATAGGTGTTGTTCTCCTGCTTAGTGTGGTCAGTTTCTTATGGGAAATGAAGTGGACTATCAGGAGTGCCAGGGATTTCACACAAAGGAAGCAGTACAACGAGAACAGAATACTTTCTCATACATGGTACAGCAGCCACAAATCAGGAATATGATAGGTACCAAACACTTTAAGTGAAAGGCCAAAACCAAGCCACCAAGAAAGAGTGGGATGGAACCCATAGAACCTTGCACCAGGCGATATAAGCCTTCCAAGTCTTGCATGCCTTCAACATGTGGGGATTACCAAACCTGACAACCCTGTCCCTCAAAACCTGACATCAACAGCCGTGTCGTCAAAGCCAAAGATGGTCAAGCAAGGTGGCCTCAGATGCTCAGACGGTAATGAAGCTGGAGAGGAGTAAACTGATGAGGCAATACTGACCCAACAGTGCCAACAGCACATCCACTGCATCCACCAGGGAGACCTTCACTCTTGCCACAAACCTCAGTACCTTCCTACAGAGGCAAAAAATCACCAGCAGAGTCATGGCCGGGGACCTTTGGCACAGGCAGATTCAATGGAACAGGGTTGAGTGCAAGGACCACTTCCTGTGATCCAGCATCAGATGACTGATGTAAAGTGCCTGGTAATTTGACCCCGAGATTGACATGCAGAAGAGACAGACATGCTCTTCTGCCCACCGAAGAATGTGTAATGCCTCTAGCATTGCTGCTGCCTTCCCATGCCACTCTGGTGGAGACACAGTGGCACAATGTGATAGGATCCTGACTGGGCAAATGCGTAAAAAAAAAAAAAAAAAAAGTCCGCCCAGAGCTCTGGACACAATTTGATCAAAGTTCCAGGACACGATGAGCAGCCAAGCCTACTCCGGGGGTCCAGTGACCCTATGCCAAGCTTGTACCCAGGATACTACCATGGCCAGATCAGTTGGAATCCGTTGCGACTACTGGCCAGTGGAGGGAGAGGAAGAATTTTCTGGCCTGAAGGGAAGGAGACTGATGCTACCACAGGAGGGAGGCCCTCGTCTATTGGTCCAGATGAATATAGCCGTCTAGGAAAGGAGGACATCTGTCCTACTGTGACAGGGTTTCTCCCAGCAGGACCCTCATCCAAACTGCACATTTGACTCAGGGTTGACCCAGAAAGCCCAATGCTTACATGCAAGAACATAGAGGAGACCACATGTGGGACAAAAGCAGTGGGACCAAAGTCAGTCTGCTGGGAGGAACACCTTGGTATATGACGAGTCCAGTGCCAGGCCCAAATAATCCAGCCACTGGTTCAGAGGAAGGCAAACTTCTCAAGGTTAAAACACCAAACTAATGTCCCGCAGCGAGTGCATCATTATCAACACATTGTCCTGCAGTACAGGATGAGTCACTGCTCGCAGAAACAGGTCATCCAGGTAACCAATCACTGCCATCCCCAGTTGTCTCAGTAATGAAAAGACTGGGGCTTAGCCCTTAATGTATACCCAAGGAGCAGATGCTAGATTTTAACACTGGGCAGATATCGCTGCAAAACAAGCTGCAAACAGAACACGAGAAGTGGTCAGCAGGGTGAATGCACCCATCCTGAATGATCCAGTGGATACCCCTGAAGAAACTGTACAGACCACCATGATTCTACAATACCCTATTGTGAGTAGGACCCATTTCAACAAGCAAAAAGAAGCATCTGAAAAAGAAGAAAAAAAAGTGTGGATAAAGAAAGGAGCTACAGAAACTGAAGGAATCATGGAATTAAACAAGAGGCCATGTTTGCCACGATCAATGTTTCCTGCAGTGGTACAGTGGGCCCACAGTGCCTCTCATCTGTCAAAAAGCTTGATGAACGCCCTGATCAACAAATACTACTTAGCTCTGGAGATGACTCCACCTACCAACAACTTTTGCAAGTCATGCACCATCTGTGCTAAATGCAATCCAGAAGGAACGTTAAAGGTACCTTTGAAGCATCTGGCAAAAGCTCAGAGCAGGCTGAGTTCCCAGCTTACAGATCGCCCACATCCAGATGCCAAACATCCAGATCGCCCACATCCAGATGGCAAAACATGGCCAATACGAGTATGCATTAGTCATCCTATCCTAGAGGCCTACCCCATCACCAATATGACAGCAAAGATCAAAGCTAAAAGATTTCCAACATAAATAGTGTGCAGATATGGTGCCCCAGAGGTCAGAAAGCGATCAGGGGCCGGCTTTCCTCAGAGCAGTGGAAAGGTGGAAAGATTCAATGGCACAATACAGTCAAGAATGCTAAAAATGTCTCAGGGAATGGGAATGAGTTGGCCAGACAGCCTACCCATTGTCTTATTCAGCGTCGGGTACACTCCAAGGGGAAACCATGGTCTGGGTTGTTACTTCCCACATAAATTACAGCTCCAATCTGATGTATTGACTTATTATGTTACCGCTTTATCTCGAGAATTAACCCATATCCATTTGCAAGTGTTTCCTTACAGTCCAGATCCTGAGCTAGATACAGGAACACACAAGCTGGTTCCTGGTACTTGGGTCCTGATAAAGAAGTGTGTGAGAAAATACTCTTGAACCCAGATATGATGGTCCTTTCCAGGTTCTTCTCCTTTGGATGGTAGCGGGGGAAATGTCCGCAAATATTTGCACGGGGTGTCCTTGGCAGGAGATTTGCGGAAGGGTTCTGGCTTGTTTCATCACCGCCTCCTTCACAGCATAGTATAGAGGTTTAGCAATGACGTCTCTGGGAGACCCATCCTTCCTGGGGGGTCCCATGGCTCTGTGGACTCTGTCCAGTTCCAGGCGAGCTGCTGGGATGTTGGGGACAAGAGCTCGGATTAAATCTCGTGTTGCCGTTGAGACATCCGTAATCGATTCTGGCTGGCCTCTGATTCTAAAGTTCAGTCTCCTGGACCTATTTTCCAGGTCATCAATATGTGTAAACGCTGTATCTAATTGATCCTGCAAAGTTTGAATGAGCCCAGTGTACTGATGGGAAATGGCCGCTGTTTGTTCAATTTTGTCTTCCATGGCATCCATCCTGGAGCCTATAGTTTGCAAATCTGCCCTGATTTCTCCCTTTATGGCTGCTGCGTTAGCTGCGAGACCCCTATCCAGGAGCGTCGAGAACTTGATAAACAGTTCTTCTATGGAGGACTAAGAGATTTGTGTGGTTGGGCCCTGGGGACCAGGGGTGATTATGGCAGGGGGGCCAGCCGGGGATAGGGCTTGGTCCCCAAAGGCTCGATTAAGAAGTGATTCTGTAGAGGCAGGGGAGGGGGTCCCCAAACAGTGTGGCCCTGATGTAAAGTGAAGAATAGCCGGAGCTATGACCAATTTGTGGTCTGGAGTCAGCTCCAGGTGCTGTGGAGAGGGCTGAGAGGCTGTAGCTACTGCGGTGGCCATCTTGTGACTCCCTGATGGCGTGGTGGAGCTCAACTCCCCTTGCAAGCTCCTCCTGGCCCCCGTTCTGTGCATACAAGGGGGTCTTATTGGGCTGGGGGGTGAGGAGTACTTCTGAAAGTGGTCGTTTGACCCTCCGGAGCGGTGGAAGCTTCTCCTCGTGGGTGCTTATAGTCCGGCGGCCTTCTTGTTACACCCCACGGTAAGACACTCGGCCTCCTCTGGGCCTGCGATCGTCCTGGAACCGTTACAACAGTTAGAACTATTACAGTTAAATAAAAAAAGGGTAAAAAAAATAAATAAATCAAAAGTAAAAAAAAAAAATATATATTAATCTTTTTTTATTTTTTTATACTGTGGTGGTGAAATCACCTCCAACAGCGCTGGAGTCACGGCTTTATGTATCGTGAGAGCAAACACTGTTGCTGTCAAGATAAATCCATGCTGCAGCTGAATGGTGTACCTGGGAAAAAAATAGTTAACAATAAAACATTGCAGAATAGAATACAGTACAAAGGAGCAGAACAATAGAGAGAGAACAAGAAAATGACAACAATTGCTAAGGTGCAACATCAAACGCAAGCGTCGGTCTGGCATCATGTAAACAGCAATTGCACCATGCATGTGAGGTATCACTGCGAAGGACAGATCAAGGGTACTAATTGTAGCAGTAGACCTCCTCCGTAAATCTAAAGTGGTCACCTGTAAAGGCGTTTAAAGACTTTTAAAAATATATGTAGTTTGTCGCCGCTGCACGGTTATGCACAATTTTAAAGCATGTCGTGTTTGGCATCCATGTACTCGGCCTAAAATCATCTTTTGTATTCCATCAGACATTTGGGCAATATAGTGATTTTTAGTGCATTAAAATAAAAAAAAGGGTGTTTTTTTCCCCCCAAAAAATGGGTTTGAAAAATTGCTGCGCAAATATAGTGTGAAAGAAATTAAAAATCAAACACCCGGGACCCTCCAAGCTTTGTATTCTACCCCAAGCGCCCAAGTCCGCTTACAAGGCTGTTATTCCGAGACGTTTAGCATTGAAAAGGGCATCAGACAGGGGTGTCCTCTTTCACCCCTGCTGTTCGCCATAGCAATAGAGACCCTTGCTATTGCCATTAGAGCCCACCCAGACATTAGAGGAGTGCGCTGTGGTCAACAAGAACATAGATGTGCACTATTCGCAGACGACCTGCTCCTCTTTATAACTGCCCCACTGATTTCCACACCTAACATATTTGCACTCTTAGATACATTCGGACAAGCCTCGGGCTTGAAAGTGAATGCCTCGAAATCCCTAGCAATAAATGTCTCAGTACCCCTGAATCTAGTACATACCCTACAGAAAGACTTGCCATTCACATGGTGCCCCGCTTCGTTGCCCTATCTGGGTGTTTACTTAACACCTAGTGTGAACACTCGCTACTCGGCCAATTATCCCTCCGCCCTTTCGAAATTATCTGAAGATCTGTTAACCTGGTCCCGACTTGGCCTCTCTTGGCTAGGCCGCATCCTTGCGATCAAGATGACCCTCCTTCCCCGTCTCCTGTACCTGTTTAGATCCCTCCCTATCCCCGTAAAGAAAGCCCAAATCCAGCCACTTCAATCAAAAATCCTTCAATTTATCTGGGGTTCCAAGGGCTGTAGAGGCTCGAAACAATTATTATATAGACTTAAAAAGCAGGGAGGTTTAGCGTTACCTAACATTTGGTGGTATTAGCAAGCAGCACAATAGGCCCAGATTTCAATGGTCTATGCCTGGGGCCCCAAACCTGATTGGGTATCTATAGAAAGACAGGCTACCCCCCATCACACCATCGACTATCTCATATGGGCCCCCCCCTAGAAGCAGACCCCCTATCATGTCTCCCACCCTCTCTCATTCGCTAGCCCTGTGTGATCAGCTACACAAAAACCCTGCATTGACCTCAGAGCTCCGACCTTTAACGCATATATTCCACAACCCAGACTTCCCGCCAGGTATGAATATCCTGGCTTTTAGTTGGTGGCTCAACAAAGGACTATTTAGGATTGGCAACTTTTTTACCGCTTCGGGTCCTGTCTCGCTTTCTTTCTGCTTGAAGAAACTCGAGATGCCCCATACCGAAAAGTTTAGATTCTCCCAACTAGCCCATTTCCTACACTCTAGATGGCCCAATAGACCGGATCTTCCGGTTGTCACGACATATGAGTCTTGGTGCGCAGACATCGCGAGTCAGAGGGGGAGGGGGGGGGATATCAACGATTTATACATTTCTAGCTTCTTCAGTGGCCAAACCTCCCTATGCTTTAGCCTGGGAAAATGATCTTAATATTTCATGGGATAGCCAATAAACCATCTCAGGCGCTCATATTTTTTATCCTCCTGGGCACCAAAATCACCATAGCAGCACACTGGAAACAACATACAGTCCTATTCGGGGCAGTTAAACGAAAGATCTCCTGGATTATGACACAAGAGAAGATGGTCAGTCGCATACAGGGACAGAGCCTGCTTCTTTGAGAAAGTTTGGGAACCCTGGGCCACCTTCCACAAAACCCCCCTCTTTCCGGGTTTATAAACTTGATTTTTGCCCCAAAACCCTGGTAGACCCCCCCATCCCCTCCTGATTCCTCCTTGCCTTCCTCCCCCTCTCTTACTCTTTATCTGACCGATCTATGTTAAGCTTCGAGTTGACTGATCTCATATCTTCCATGATACCTGCATAGTCTGCAGATCTTCTTACCCACCTCATAGTTAGCATGGTCTTTCAGTTTTCATGGCCGGAACATAGTGAAACTATAGACCCTGTTTGTTATAGGTGCTGAGCACATAGTGGGTCCAGCTCCGCTTTGGATCACCGGGTTTATCTGAGGAATTCAGTCTTACATACCATTAGTGTATAAACAGTTTGGCCTCGGATATTCTTAAACTCGTCCAGACTCTGACGGACTACCTAGGTCTGGGTCGGGTGGGGGGGGGGGGGGGGGTCACCTACCACAGCAAGTGCCCTTTTCGGGGTGGTGGGGGTCCTTCTGTCACTCCTCCCGGGGCCGCTCGCAATAGGGTGTAGGTGTGAGATGCACCCCCAACAACATTAGTGAGCGGTGACGAATAATTATTTAAGCCATCTCTACCGAGCCAACTTACCTGGATAGCTGGGATCCACACCCGGTAGTTTACCTCAAAGTTTTTCTTTTTGGGGCTCTTTTGTTTTCTGCTGCGACCTATTCAGATCCCGGCCACATTTTAAAACATGTTATGTTCCGTTGCTCTTTTTTCAGTTTGTATATTGCCTATATTTTCTGACACCATATGTCTCTCACTTGCAGGTACTAGACTGTAAGCTCCTATCTACTGTAATACTGCTTGATGATGTAAGATTGATGTATCTTGTTTTTCTTACTGTCTGCATAAAACCAATAAAAACAATGAAAATAAAAATCAAACACCCACCATTTTAATCTGTAGGGCCTTTGCTTAAGAAAAAAAAAATAATAATAATAATAAACTTAATGTTTGGGGGATCAAAGTAATTTTCTTGCAAAAAAAATAAAAATATATATTTTATCATGTAAACAAAAAGTGTCAGAAAAGGGTTTTGTCTTCAAGTGGTTAAAAGAGTGGGTAATGTGTGACATAAGCTTCTAAATGTTGTCCATAAAATGCAAGGACAGTTCAAAACCCCCAGAAATGACCCCATTTTGGAAAGTAGACACCCCAAGCTATTTGCTGAGAGGCATGTCGAGTCCATGGAATATTTTATATTTTGACACAAGTGGCGGAAAAAAACACATTATTATTTTACTTTTATTTATTTTTTGGAACAAAGTTGTCATTAAATTATATATTGCTCAAACATGTCATGGCTATATGTGAACTTACACCCCAAAATACATTCTGTTGCTTCTCCTGAGTATGGGGAAACCACAAGTGTGAGACCTTTTGGGAGCCTAGCCGCGTACGGGACCCCAAAATCCAAGCACCACCTTCAGGCTTTCTAAGGGTGACAGTTTTTGATTTCATTTCTCACTGGCTATCACACTTACGGAGGCCATGGAATGCCCAGATAGCACAAAGTCCCCCCAAGTGACCCCATTTTGGAAAGTAGACACCCCAAGCTATTTGCTGAGAGGTATGGTGAGTATTTTGCAGACCTTGATTTTTGTCACAAAGTTTTGAAAATCGAAAAAAATGAAAAAAAAATATACATATAAATGTTTCTTTTTTTTTCTTCATTTTCAAAAACAAATGAGAGCTGCAAAATACTCGCCATGCCTCTCGGTAAATAGCTTGAGGTGTCTACTTTCCAAAATGGGGTAATTGGGGTAATTGGGGGGGGGGGGGGGCTGTGCCATTGGCATTTTATGGCCTTCAAAACTGTGATAGGTAGCGAGGAGTGAAATCAAAAACGTACGCCCTTAGAAATCCTGAAGGCGGTGCTTGGTTTCCGAGGCCCCGCACGTGGCTAGGCTCCCAAAAAGTCCCACACATGTGGTATCCCCATACTCAGGAGAAGCAGCAGAATGTATTTTGGGGTTTAATTCCACATATGCCCATGGCATGTGTGAGCAATATATCATTTAGTGACAACTTTTTATTAAAAAAAAAAAAAAAAAAAAAAAAAAAAACCTTTTGTCATTATTCAATCGCTTGAATAAGCAAAACAATAAAATATTCAATGGGTTCAACATGCCTCTTAACAATTTCCTTAGGGTGTCTACATTCCAAAATGGGGTAATTTGGAGGGGGTTTGTACTGCCCTGCCATTTTAGCACCTCAAGAAATGAGAAATTTCAGAAAATGTACCTTTTTTTTTTACCAAAGACATGTGGCTGACTACATTTTGGCCTAAATGTATGACTAAAATTCAATTTATTGGATTTTTCTAAAAACAATAAGTAGAAAATATTTTTTTTTTTTTCAAATAAGTTCGGTCTTTTTATGTTTATATCGTAAAAAATAAAAATCACAGAGTCAATCAACTACCTTTAAAAGAAAGCTCCATTTGTGGGGGAAAAAAAGATGCAAATTGTGTTTGGGTACAACATTGCATGACCGCGCAATTGGCAGTTAAAGCAGCGCAGTGCCAAATTGTAAAAAAGTCCTCTGGTCACTGACCAGCCAAATGGCCTGGGGCTTTAATTGGTTAACAATTCAAGGGAACCCCACTGACAGCTGAATGCGTCATCAGTTGTTAAAGACACAGCACCCAGACCACCCAAAAATGGAACTTCCGCTTTAAGCACTCCATGCCCCCTTACATGCCACATTTGGCATGCATTTTTTTTTTTTTTTTGGGGGGGGGGGGCTTCGTTAGGAGGATGACTTCCTGTCATACGTCCCCCTTTACGCCCAGGGACCGCCAAGGCAATTGCTGCTCCTTTCGCCTTAGGTGGCCCCTCCCTCTAGGCACTATTTTGGGACCCGCGACAGGTCCCAATCGCCTATCCACTCAGGGCGTGCCTGCCCGTGAAGCCAAAAGCTGTCATGGACGGGTGCCTAGAGTGGCAATGGAGGCGCCGGCAGAGAGGAGCAACACCCCGTTCGGCTGCATTGCTGGATCGTGGAACAGGTAAGTGTCTGTTTATTAAAAGTCAGCAACTACACTTTTTGGAGCTGCTGACTTTTAATAAGCCTGGAACTCCACTTTAACAACCGATAATTGCCACTGACAACTGAACGAATAAAGTCTGAAAGTATTGGTGCATGCTTAGTATCGGCACAACCATAATATACAGTATATATCAGAAAGTGTTTCTAGAAGGGGTTACACATGAACATAAGTTCAAGCATTACAAAGGTGGTTAGGATTTGGCAACTCAATTTCTGTGAATATACCTTGTGCTTCAAATGAAATTGTCTCCTGTGTCAAAGTGCTTCTCTTACTCCCCATGGAACAGGCTAAAATAATTTCTTTTGTATATATGTAAAACGACTGTCCAGAGAAGTTGGGAACCACAAGATGAGACATCAACATTTCTTCAGACTGCAAAAAAATAAAAAAATAAAATTGAGCAAAAATACAAATATCAGTGTGCAATTGAACTGCAAAACATCAATATTTTTTTTTTTTCTTTATATACTATGACCAACAATTTAACCACTTGAGCTCCGAAAGGCTTTACCCCGTTCATGAACAGAGGCATGTTTTGCTTTCAGCACTGTGCTACTTTAACTGGACATTGTGCAGTCATGCCACACTGTACGCAGATGAAATTTAAACATTTTAATTTTACAAACAGAAAAAAAAACAAAAAAAAAACAAAAAAAAAAAACAAACAAACACTTTTTTAACCTACTCCCATCTAACCACTGCAAACGGCTGGGTGAGCTTTTCCTCCTTCAGACTGGACGTTCCTAAACACCACTCAGAAGGAGTGGGAATGTGCAGCCAAGCGAGCCCGATGCGTTGTGCCCCTTAGAAATGTTGCATCTCCGATCGGCAGGAGGGCTCTATGATTGGCCCTTTTGATCACATGACGGCTGTGTCACAGCCATTGTGTAATGTTTACAAAGGGTAGCTGGCAGGTGATCGGCTCTCTTTCTCCTCAAGCGGAGCCTGTCAGTGAGAAGGAGAGCAGATCTGTGTGTATAAGCTTTTTTTTTTTGTTTTTACACACTTATCACCCAGCTAGTGTCCCAACACACCTGGCATGGTGGCCATCTGCACACACCTGGCATGGTGGCCATCTGCACACACCTGGCATGGTGGCCATCTGCACACACCTGGCATGGTGGCTAAAAAATTATTTAGCAGCAAGGAGACTTTCCATATACTCCAGAGTATGTTGGACGAGAGTAGCGGAGAGTGCTCACCGTCAGACTAGGATAGGGAGTACGAGCCAGTAGAAAGCAGTGGCTCTGAAATTGAAACTGAGGACAGAATGCCAACAAAGAGGTCAGAAGCCTTCAAAAATGTGATAGTCAGGAAATTAAATGTGTAACTTACGCCTTAATAATGCCTGACGGTGCTACTTGAATGCTGGGCCTCTGTATTTGGCCAGGTTGTGGTCTCACATGTGGTATTGCCATACTCAGGAGAAGTAGAAGAATGTATTTTGGGGCACAATTTTTGCTAAGTACATGCTAGGTGTTAGAAATATCTTATAAATTGACAACTTTGTAAAACAAAACAAAAAAAAAAGATTTTTTTTTGTTTGTTTTAGAAAACAACTTGTGGAAAAAAAATATATGACATGTTCAAAAGACTCATTATCACTTCCGGTGCCACATGAGGAGGAGGTAAGCGGACTCAGCTCCCGCCGCATACCCCCCTAAAGCCAGCTAAAAAGCAGCCATCCACCTCGGGGAAGCACCCACCCTGTTTGGGGAAGACTGTGTGCCTCTGATGGACCGATTTGTGGAGCGGTCTGGGCACCGTTCGCTCACCGCCGCGATGTCCACAGCGGCTGACGCGGCCAAATCCTCAGCCAATATGGCGCCTGCTCACAGCCCTACGGAGCTCTCTCAGCCATGCCCAGTCCTCCCAGGCACAGATGCAATTCCCTCTGCTGACATCGCTCAAGCGGTAGTCGCTTTACTGACACCCACGCTGACCTCCTCTATTGACTCAGCCATACAGAAGGCTATGGAGCAATACCACAGCGAACTGCAAGCACAGGCGCAGCGCCTTACACACGCTTTAGAGCGGATCTCCATTATGGAGAATGACACCACTGCTCAAGCTGCAGCCATTGCTCGCCTTACCCACTCTACTAGGGATCTGTGGATCAAATTAGACGATTCCCCTTTCCCACATCCCCCCCCCCCCACTCACCCCGGGGCACTAATCTGTGTTCTCTCCCCTTCCCTTACCCCCCCTCCCGCTTCCTCCCACTTCCCCGAGAAACATGTTCAGCTTCTCCCAGGGGGTGCATGCACTCGCTGGGAGACCCGTACCTGGGATGTATCTTATGTGGAAATAGGTGAAGTTGGCTATGGCTACTGTGTGGTTTTTCCACCAAATCTGTTATTACCTGTTATTTGGTTTAATCCCCCCCCCCCTTTTTTATTACTCCCCCTCTCCCTTCTCCCCCCCCCCCCCTCCTATGTGGTCACCCTTGGAGGCTCTCCTATCTATGCGTACTCCCATGTGCCTATCAATCAATCCCAGGCTAGACTTAAAGGTTTTGATTACACTTATTATCACCTCTACTGAACCCTATGGCTGACGCCACCAGAGACCAATTTACTGTAGTATCATGGAATGTTAAGGGCCTTCGATCACCTAACAAACACATGAAAGTCCTTCGTCACCTGAAGAGGTTACGGGCTGATGTGGTACTCCTACAGGAGACCCATCTATCCGCTAAAGATTTCCCATGTCTTCGCAAACTTTGGGTTGGCGAGGTTTACGGGTCCCCAGCTGAAGGCCGTAAGGCAGGGGTAGCTAGTTTGCTCCACAAACACCTACAATATACCACCCGTAACGTTCGTACTGATTCATGTGGTCGCAAGGTCACATTGCACCTCTCCCTGGCCTCTAAAGACATCGCTATTACCAACATATATGCTCCTAACTCCCCCGATTCCGCATTTTTCCAAGACCTGGGGGCTTGGATTTCCCATGCACCCGAGGCTCTCAACCTAGTAGGTGGAGACTTCAACTCTGTTATGTGCCCTTCTGAAGACAGAACGTACCGAGACCCCCTTGCACTTACCTCCACCGCCCTTTCAAACACGGACACTACTCCCCTTGCCCGTATGATCTCTTCCTTGAACCTCATGGAAGCCTGGCGTTTATCTCACCCTACAGAGTGGGAATTTACCTTCTCACCCCCCCAAGTCATTCTCGCGACTTGACTACATCTTTGTGTCCCCGGCTCTCTTGCCGTTGGTAAGAGATCCAGACATCAAAGACATGGTGATCTCCGATCATTGTCCCATAACAACTCACCTACTGAACGTTAAACCGCCCTCCACATCGCCCATATGGCGCTTCCCCTTCTATCTGGCTGAAAATGAGGATTTTCGACAGATGCTACTTTCTAGTTGGACCGAATATACGGAAACAAATGGTGAACACATCTCCAATCCAAACCTCTTTTGGGAGGCTGGAAAGGCCTTCCTCAGGGGCAGAATCATAGCATATGTGACGCAATATAAGAAACACTCTAAACAACATTATTTGCAGGCCAGTGACAAGTTACGTTTCATGCATCTTAATCTCCTCCACAGCCGCACGCTGGATAACATTACTGCCTGGAACCTAGCCAAGCAAAACTTTGACTTTTGGGCGGAGAGGCAGGAGCAGATCGCCTCCTCCTTTTCGACCCTGCGACTACACAAATATGGCAATAAAGCGGGCAAACTTTTATCCCGGCTATGTTCAGGTTGCAAGCGTCCCACACATATACACGCCCTGAAACACACTGATGGCTCCATTGTTACTACTCCTAGGGCAATTAGCACACTACTGGCCGACTATTGCACATCCCTTTACGCGGAAGACCCCATAGATCCCACAGTCGCTAACCAGCTGTTATCCAGGGTGCGCCTGCCGCAACTGACAGCTGCACATTTAGACGCTATTCATGCTCCCATCACCCTAGATGATATCAGGTCTATGATAAAATCACTATCCCCTTCCAAAGCACTAGGCCCTGATGGCTACTCAGCAGAATTGTATAGACTTACCCAGGATTTTATCCCAGCCACCCTATGTAGAGTATTTACCGCCCTCTGGGACGGCGGGTCATACCCCCCTACGGGTGCACAGGCCCATATTAAGCTGATCACCAAAAAAGGCAAGGATCCTCTACACCCAGGTTCATACAGGCCTATATCCCTTATAAATGTTGATGTGAAAATCTTGTCCAAAATTATAGCCTCGCGCCAGGCCACTATCCTCCCGCACTCCTTCACACGGCCCAATCAGGTTACACTGCAGGCAGATCTGCAACTTTAAATATTTGCAAAGTACTGCTGGCATTGGAACGGGCGAAATTGTGCCCAGATCAGGATATAGCCATCATATCCATTGACGCTGAAAAGGCTTTTGATAACATTAGTTTTTCCTGGCTATTTAAGGTGTTACATGCCTTTGGCTTTTCAGGCCCAGTTACGCATTTCTTATGCCAGATGTACAGTGCCCCGACTGCCAGATTGGTTACCCCGGACTTCATTTTTCCTACCATCCCTCTCACTAAAGGGACAAGACAAGGCTGCCCCCTGTCTCGCTTGCTATTCAACTTAGCGATTGAACCCTTGTCCAGAATAATAAATTCCCCCAACGGCATCAGCGGAATCTCAGTTGGAGACCAGACCTTGCAGTCCGCTCTTTTTGCAGATGACATTTTACTTTTTTCGTCCAACCCACCAGCTGATTTTGAAACGCTACGTGACCTATTTGCGACATATCGCCTTTGCTCTGGGTTCCGAATTAACTATGATAAAAGTGAGGTTCTCTCCCTGAATCCACGAAAGGCTAATAAACTGGCAATCATCCTCACCCTTCACAATGGCACAACACCATATTACCTACTTGGGAGTACGCATAGGTCGGGAGCCCTCTTCTCTTTATACCCTTAACTACCCGCCTTTGATTACTAAGATTACGCAAGAACTGGAAGCTTGGGCAGGCCTGCCACGCTTTTTGGGAGATGCCATCTCTTCAAGATGGTCTCCTTCGCGAGACTACTGTACCCGATGCAAACCATTCCGCTTCTGCTTAAGCACTCAGATGTACAGAAGATACACAAGGCATTGTTCACTTTTCTCTGGGCCAACAAGAAACCTTGCATAGCCCTCCATAAACTATGCCTTCCAAAGCCTGACGGTGGCGCTGGCCTGCCCAATCTACGTTTCTATAATCTCTCATGCCTTTTGAGACAAGGCCTAGATTGGATAGCTGGTAAATCTAGATACTCGAATAACAACTTTGAGAAAGCATTGATACACCTCTATACACTTCCCGCGGTTCTCCATTCTAATATACACGCTCTACCTGAACATCTTAAGTCGAATGTGCTCATCCGAGACACAGTGGTAGCTTGGAGGGAGGTTCGGAGGCTCCTGGGGTTACCCACTAACATTTCTAATCATTTGCCCATTCAAGGCAACCCCATGTTTCCACCATTCACCCAGCCTTTGATCTCTGGGGGAAAACGTGGTTTAGACAAAGTGGCTTCCCTCTATGTACCTGACCGCGGAAAACTTAAACCTTACCAAACCCTGTCTCAGGAATATTCGCTCCCTTCTTCTCATGTGTTCCATTACTACCAACTGTCGAGCTATCTGAAAGCAATTGGAGGGCTGCACCCTGACTGCTTACATAAATCACACCTGAATGCTGTGCTTCAACAGGGTGACTACTCCATCTCTACCCTCTACTCTCACCTAATCATTCACCATGCAGACAAACACCATATTGCTCCTTTTAAACAATGGGCCTCTATCTTCAATGATGTGAACTTACCAGAAAAAATCCTGAAAGGTTACAAACTCGTCCATAAACTTGTCATTTCAGAGAAATGGCGGGAAACTTAATTTAAAATTACTCATAGGGCCTACTACCCCAAACAAATTGGATCCCTTGCAAGCCAAATGTCCATGGTGCTCCCTTGATCATCCCACCCTACTTCATCGCTTGTGGGACTCCACATTTTGGGACTCAGTACTGGACTATATCCTAACCATCAACAAAATACTTGTGCCTAAAGACCCACTTACCTGCTTATTTAGTTGCGAACCTCCACCTTTGCCACAGACGGCCTCACGACCTTTCACCCTTACCCATTGGTCGCATATATGCCTTTTAGCAGCTCGCAGAACTATTATGAACCACTGGATTACCTCGACTCGGCCGAGTCTACAAGGGGTGAAACAAACCCTGCTCTCCTTGTTCCATATAGAAAGACTTGATGTTATCTCCTCCCATTTCAAATCTACTCCCCGCTTCTTCACTAGATGGAGGGATTATATCGAACAATTGTTCAATCCGGAGGATATTACGTCTCTTATTTATCCCTTCCGGTACACTAGCTGGTACTTATGCCACAATATCAGTAACACGCTGGGGAGACTCAAGATATCAACCTCACAAGATATCTCCTCTCCTCCACAGGACTCTACCCACCTGCTGAATCAACTTCCATCTTGCTTACGCGACTCTGGCACTACTGGACCTTGTGATATGCAATCTTCTGCCCATCCCTCTATATCTCCCTAGTCCATTTTTGAAACCTGGATATATTTATGCTAGATCTGGACACATCATATCTTAAAGTGGGGCTCCACCCTAAAGTGGAACTTCCGCTGATCGGAACCCTCTCCCCCTCCGGTGTCACAATTGGCACCTTACAGGGGGGAGGGGGGTGGAGATACCTGTTAAAGACAGGTATTTACACCCACTTTCGGGCATAGACTCCTATGGGAGTCTGTCATTTCCTGTCCTGCCACGCTGTCTGCTGGGACATACACGGGTCCCAGTGACAGCGCGGACAATTCCTATTGCGCTGCGCGACTCGCGCATGCGCAGTAGGGAACCGGGAAGTGAAGCCGATTCGCTTCACTTCCCGATTCCCTCACCTAGAATGGTGACGGCAGCAGCGGAGAGCCGAGCGATCGATAGGCCTCGGCATCGCTGGAACCCGGGACAGGTGAGTGTCCATTTATTAAAAGTCAGCAGCTGTAGTATTTATAGCTGCTGGCTTTTAATTTTTTTTTAGGTGGAATCCCTCTTTAAGGGTGCGCATGTTTGTGTTTCTATGCAAGGGTTTCATGCTTACCAATTCTTGTCTCTTTCACTGGGTTCCATAATCCTAGCCATAGGAGGGTATACACCTCCCTGGGTGTCATTCCCCCCTCCCCTTTTTTTTCCTTTTTTCCCCCCTTGTTAACGTTCAAAACATGTGTCATCTTGACCTGTTAGGTCACTCAAATGTTCTCTCTTCTTTTGTCATGAATACTGTCAACCAACCTACTGAACTGTATTGTGTAAACTTTCAATAAAAATGTTTAAAAAAAAAAAACAGACTCATTATGCCCCATGTACAATGATGTGTTTGCTTTCCAAAATGGGGTCATTTTGTGGGTAATTCCACTGCCCTGGTACTCCAGGACCTTCAAAAGTGTGATAGGTAGGAATGAAATGAGATGGGTCATTTATGCTGAATCAACTTCCATCTTGCTTACGCGACTCTGGCACTACTGGACCTTGTGATATGCAATCTTCTGCCCATCCCTCTATATCTCCCTAGTCCATTTTTGAAACCTGATTAATTCCACTGCCCTGGTACTCCAGGACCTTCAAAAGTGTGATAGGTAGGAATGAAATGAGATGGGTCATTTATGCTCCTAGAAAAAAAAAAAAAAAAAAAAAAAAAAAAAGTGTTGCATTGTGCACATGCAAAGGACTCCCGGAAAGACACTCACAGAGAGCTCCACACCGCTCCGGCCCCATTTAGCTCCCCCAGCAGCTATACTTAGCGGGACACATCCCAAACGGACTCCCAAGCCTCCCGGAACACCCATGCACCTGCTTGCATGCCGATTGGAGCTAAAAAAAAAAAAAAAAAAAAAAAAAAATTAAAAATGGCCGTTAGCCGCCAGCTGGACTTTACTCAGGAGGCCCCCAGATCAGCTAAGATGGCGGCCGCATCTCCGGCACGAGGCAGCACGGAGGAACAGGTCTCCATATCTGACCCCCCCATCCCCAATCCAGCATCAGTCTTAACTGCTGGCAACCCCAGTGAGTACAGCTTGTCCCCAGGATTCTCCCCTGCCTCCACTGAATCCCTGCTTGACAGGACAATAAGGGGCATTCTCCAAACTCCTACATCGCAAACTCCCATAGGCCTAGCAGGCCTGTCAGGGACCCTGCATTCATCCCCCATGCAGCCAGCCCAGTCCCCTGATGTACAACTACTAATGCAGAGCTTCTCTGACATGCTAGCTGCAGGATTAGCCCAAAATGACAAGTAGATCACAACCACCATTAAGGCAGATTTACAAAGCCTAGGAGCCCTCTTGGACGCAATAGAACAAGTAGAGGACAACATAGTGGCCGTACTACCCAGAACTCTACCTGCATCCAAACGTTCCAAAATCAATTGGACGCTGCCCAGGCCAAAATTGACGACATTGAGAACAGAAGCAGAAGATACAATTTCAGCATAAGGGGGTGCCCAAATCTGTTACAGATGTACCCAGCACCGTCAAACTCTTTATCAAATAACTCATTCCAGACATCCAGGGTCATAGGCTAGAGCTCGACAGAGCACTGCAGCTCCCCCGCCAAGACGTCTCCCGAGGGACATAGTTGTTAAACCTCATTTTTATGGCGTCAAAGTAGTGATGAGAAAATCCCATAATCTGGACAATCTTTCTTTCCAAGGTCACAAAATCCAAATCTTTGCAGACATTTCCCCTACAACCATTCAAAAGCGGAGAGCCTTCACACCCCTGCTTGAAATCCTGACTCAGAATTGCATCAAATACCGCTGGTCATTCCCCTTTTGTCTCCAGTTTCACCTAAGAGATAAATCCTACGGCTTTTCCTGTGTCCAAGACGGCAAGCCCCTTTTACTGCAACTTGGTCTCAACACAGGAACTCGCTCCTCTGCTTCAGCCAGCCAAGACAAGCTCCATCAAGCGACCACCTCCAGGGAGCCCTCTGACCCCACTATGGAACAGCTTCCAAAGAGGCACTGAGACTCGCACCCCCAAGATGAGTGAACCCCTCGGGATCCTCTTCCGGATTGGGATTTCCGCTTAACTTGGGACTGAAGGTGGCTCCCACTTGAATATGTAGTGGATAGTCCCCCCTGACTCTGACTTTCGTCATTTACTGTTTCGGATTCCTCCACCTCAAGTAGTCGGGTCCCAATAGCGCCCCCCCCCCCCCCCATGGCTAGCTGGGATACCCAACCTTGCCTTAAACAAATACAAACCCGGCAAGGGTGGTATTACCTCCACAAGGGCTGTTTTTGTGCCTCCTCAGGCAGGCTCTACAATGTTGTGGTGTTTTTATTTTTCTCATTGAACCTCCCGACCTTAGGTTATGTTCTCAATTGCTCCCCCTATCCCAAAATCCAGCCTAAGGCACCCTCCCCCACCCACCAGAGAGCTGTCACTTTCGAACAAATGTTTGCTCTTGTAATACAATTTGTTATTCTGTTTTGTTCTTTATACTAAATTGTTGCCAAGGTTGGCCCTTACGGCACTTGCTACTTCCCTAGTCACATAATTTTTGCTATTCTCCACTGGAGGGCCGTGGCCAGAGCGGCCCATCATGCCACCCTTTCTGTTGTGACTCGGAGGGACCCACCTCCCTCAGGTGACACCAGGAAAACAACCCTTTGTGGTTGTACTTTCTCCGAGGCCTCCCTAACAGGGGGACTCGGACTAGGACTTAGCTCGCCAGTCCTTTTTGCTACCACAAGAGATTTGATTATTGTTATGTTTCATATTTCTCCTGTACTAAACATGTTCTTTTTTTTCACCTTCTTCACTCCATTCTTTTACTCCTCTTCTCTCACCTCCCCCATGCTTTATCTCTGGCTCCTCTCCTACCCTCCCCTCTCGCCCCAGGAACCTTTACGGATACCTTCATCCATCTCATCCCCAGGGGACCACCGGGAGGACAGTCCTCCAAAGTGCATATTCAGTGCTCCAAGGGCAGAGGTAAGATCCCCTCACACAATCACGCTTCTCACCCCTGACTCCCATGGCTGACTTTATCCCCCACAACCTATCTGTTAAGATCACCTCGCAAAATATGCAAGGGCTTAACTCGCCCACCAAACGCCATAAGGCCTTCCAAAGTTACCACACCAGAAGCCTTGATATTGTGCTCCTCCAAGAGACCCATTTCCCAGCCAGCTACACCCCTTCCTTTCTCCACAGCCATTTCACCACTTTTTACCTGGCAAATTCCGGCTCCAAAAAAGGGGGAGTGGCCATCCTGCTAGCAAAACGAATCCCATTCTTAGACTCCCACACGATCAAAGACACCGAAGGCAGATGCTTAAAGTGGAAGCAAACCCATCAATTTAAACAGTTAAAAAAAAGGCATGCCAGGAATGCTAACTGGACATTGGCTGTTCTCTCAGCCAAACTATCAAACCATCCAATGGCTTGTGTCATAACGAATCACATGTGCAGCACCATAGCAGTTGAAGATTAAACAGAGACAAAGATGGCAGCTTCCTTGGCTGAAAACGATAGGGGAGTTTACTTCCACTTTAATAATGGTCAGATCGCAGGCATTATGTACTCCATCTCTTATTATGCCCCTAACCAGGGACAATCCCTTTTTTTTTTTTGCCTCCATGCTATCCACCCTCTCCCCACATTTGGAAGGCAGAATTATCCTGGGGGGGAGACTCCAACATCACATTTGATCACATGCTTGACAAATCAACCCAAGACAAGCCCAAACTGAAAAGACCCCCTAAACAGAGTCTTAGAATTGCACGTCTTCTCCACAACAGGGGTCTGATTGATTCCTGGAGAGAATTAAACCCTACAGCCAAAGACTCCACGCATAATTCTGCGCCACACAAAACATACACCAGAATTGATCATATCTTCATACCCAACTCGGAGATACACACTGCGACCCAGGCTGCTATTCACAAAGTTCCTTTGGTCTGACCACTCTGGTGACTGAGAATAACTAGCTCCCTTTGCCCTCCCGGTCCCCCTCAGTTGTGCCCAATGTAGCCTTATGAGTTTATGTGAAATCTCCATTAATACCTGTACAATATTGTAATTCGAAATATATTTCCATTAGAGGGAAATATATATTTAACATATTGAATGTTGTGCTGGCGTTACAGTAATTAGTTCAACTTAAAAGCTTGGCCTTTTGTTTTCCCTGATAACATCTCACCTGGGAAGCTTTCTTTGACTCATCCAATCAGGCTGTTACAATATACATTTACTAGGTACAGTGACCAATTAGGGAGAATTATATTTGCCACACTACACAAAGTAGGGGGGGGGGGGGGATATAATGCTTTGTGAGCAAGCCAACTCACTGGTGTGGGAACACACGGCAGTCACCATGGGCTGACCTGAAATTAACAGGTAATCTAACTCTGAACTTGCACCTTATATTGTATTGTAAATATGGTTCTCTGAGTAATTTGTAAATATCATACAAGCCAGGGGACCTACACTGTACATTGTGATGTAAATACTGTCTGGTGTGCGATTTGTATATATTATGTAACCCTATAAATAAATGTGTATTGCTGATAGAACTACCTCTTTTGTACAAGATCTCTCAGATCTAGATATGTATATGTCCATACCACTACAATGATTGAGGTGTATGCACATAATCATAAATACTAGTCAACACCAAGTAAAACCCTTCTTTCCAATCCAGTCCACTGCACCATGCTGGAAAGAGACATTCAGGAATTCTTCAGTCTTAATGACACTGGGGATATATCCCCAAGTGTTCTATGGAGAGCACACAAAGCGGTCCTGAGGGGAAAATAATCCAACTTGCGTCCAAACTGAAACGGGAAAGGAAAGTAGATGTAGAAAAACTTGAATGTGAGTTTAAGTCTCGTAGTAAAGCCCACAAAAACAACCCCACCTCTGAAACACTAGCTAATCTGGAATCTGCCTGTGTCGCCCTAAATTTAGCCCTAACGTCCAATGCAAATAAATATTTAAGCTGGTTAAGCGGCCGGTTCTATCTACAGGCTGACAAAATAGGCTCACAGCTGGCAGCAAGACTCTCCCCTAAAATAAGGATTTACTCTTTACCCAAGATCAAATCCCAGTCAGAACCCCCGTAAAATACTTCAGTCCTTCCAGACCTTTTACTCAAACCTGTACTCTAATTCCACCCCGAACAATCCTGACTCCATTAATGCTTCTTTTTTTTTTTTTTAAATTGTAATTTTTATTGAGATATTTGTTTTACAGAATATGAAAAGATACAGAACTGACAATAGACAAAAAGTCTGGAGCATACCGTATTGGAGAGACTTATATAACCTCATGGTGACTACAGATATACAGTAGCAGTCAAAGAATAAAAATAAATAACTAAAAGAAAACAAAGCAAAACAAAATGCATAAAGGAAAAAAAACAATAGAAAAGTATTATGTAAAACAATTTTAAAATAAAAAGAAAAACTGAAAGACATCGTATATGTCGTAATGCAGAGGTTGGGGTCTTGAACTGGTGCTTCAATAACATGACTAATATCTGACAAAAGAGGGCTACATACCACTATAAAGTTCCTCAAGAGATAAGGTAAGCTTCGAGTGACCGTTGGGCCAGCAGAAAAAGACTGAAAGTACCGACAAGATACAAAACATTGGGGAGCGAGAAGGTCAGGGAACACTAGGAGATGGACACCGACTGGGTGGCTAGGGGTACCAGGGGCACCTGTGGGAGCCCAAAGATTGAGGTATCCCAGGGGGCCCAAATCACACCAAACCGGTCGGTCCCATCCTCCACCATAGCCGTCAAATGCTCCATCCTGCGTATGTCCTTGATGGTTTGTATCAGCTGAGTCTGGGTTGGGGGCTGAGTAGACAACCAATTAGAGGGGATAGCTCGTTTAGCAGCAAGCAGCACATAGGAGGCTAATTTATTAGCTGCCTTCCCCAACTCCAGGAAGGTAAGGCCTAGGAGAAGGTGGACAGGATCCAATGGAATGGGGGTGTCAAAAATCTGCTGAAGCATGTGAGATACCATGGACCAGAAAGGAGTAATTAGAGCATATTGCCAAAAGATATGATAATGTGTTCCCTTGGTCCTCCCACACCTCCAGCACATGGGA
This sequence comes from Lithobates pipiens, assembly GCF_037356315.1. Lineage (NCBI taxonomy): Eukaryota > Metazoa > Chordata > Amphibia > Anura > Ranidae > Lithobates > Lithobates pipiens. The sequence goes on from NW_027507758.1 coordinate 207,356,982, forward strand.
GAAAGAGGGGTCATACCGATGAATAACCTCGGGGGTCCTATACCAGAACAGTAGGACTTTATATGCTGTCTCTCTCTGTGCCACGCATCTGGAAATTTTAGGAGGTGGAGGACCAAATTCTGGACCACTGCGGGAGAGTGATTTGTTGATTAAGGAGCTGTGTCCATTTGTCCATGTAGGAGTGGGATAGGGCAGTGAGAGAGGACCTCTGCTGAAGTATATGGTAAATACTAGAGATACACTTTGCTTGGTAGGGGCCCTGGGAGCAGAGCAGCTCAAAAGGCGTTGGTGTGGTGAGGGAGAGAGGGGGGAAAGAGTTGAAAAGTAGCGAGTTATCTGGAGGTACGAATACTGCATGTGGTTTGGGAGTTGACTGTCAGTTTGGAGGGCCGAAAAGGGTTTAAGTTTACGCGTGACAGGGTGAACGAAGTGGCGGAGTTGGAACAGTCCCTCTTTAGCCCAGGTAAACATACGAACATGCGATAGACTGTCAGGACAGGGTGATGACAATGCAAATTTGGAAGAGCAGGAACGCCACAGTCTAAGCGTGAACAACATGGGACCCAGGCAGAGATCCAGAAGCCCGGGGTCCCCCATTGTCCCCGGCGACCACGCCAAGGAGCAGGGATGGGTCGGATATAGGGAACCCATCTCAATCTCCGTCCAGCGATTCGGAGTTCTCAGGCAAGACCAAGACACTATTGGGCGCAAATGAGATGCCAGATAGTATTTGTAGACGTCCGGGGCACCCATGCCCCCCTGATCCTTGGGGGCAAAAACCACCGAACCGCCACTCTATGGGCCCTGCCATTCCAAATAAATTTCAAGAACCAGCGCTTAAGCAACAATCTGATTGTTAAGCAACAATCTGACATCGGGATGGGGACAGGCAAGGTTTCAAAATAATATAACAGTTTTGGCATGGACATTTTTAGCACATTAATTCGGCCTATCCAGGACAGAGGAAGGGAGGTCCATCGAGATAACATACTGTTGATAGACTTAAAGGGATGTAATTGGTCGTGTAAAGGGATGAGTAGGAAGTCGTTAGCTGAACCCCAAGATATTTGAGGGACGATGTGCACCATCGGTAGGGGAATGTATTTTGCAGACGCAGAAGTTCTTCCAGGGGAACATGGAGGGGGAGGGCCTCCGTCTTTGCCGTGTTGACCTTATAGCCTGATAGGGAACTAAATTGAGTGAGTAGGGCATGCAGGGAAGGGAGGGAAATGTGGGGACTGGTCCGCAAATAAGGATAATTTATACTCCCTTTGCCGCATGGGTACCCACTTGATATCAGGGTGAGATCTGATAGCCTCTGCCAGGGGTTCTAGGCAGAGTAATTAAAACAGATATTGCTAACAATAGAGTTAGTTGCAATATGGAAAGAAACAACTAAGGACATATGTAGACATAAAATGCACATAACAGTTACCGGCAAATGCATTCGAGGAAAAACCCCAATAAAAGCAATAAAATAAAAACCAAAACACCAAAAAAACACCAAACCAATAGTATGAAAAAGAGGAGACACATATCAGTCCCCCAAAAAGGGGGTATGCGTGCAGGCCCAAAAAGGGGGCCACTGAATATAGTGATGCAGAGCAACCATAAGGCCAGGACGGCCTAAAAAAACAAAAAAGGTCAGCAAGAAAAAACCTGAGAGGGTCAAACCCCTCAGGGGTCCTTGGCCACAGCCCAAGGACTTGGTGGGGAGCATGGCAGTTCCCAACATGGAGGGGGGTCCGTGACGTCCCGCCCCGATGATCCAGAGAGGTCGATGGCATTGTAGGGGCTCCTCATGTCCTCCATAACAAAGTCAGCAGCTGAGGGAAGCAACCATAAACTTAAGTATATAGCAGAAACTTGGAAAAAACAGCCCAACTGGGATCTCTGAACTAGCGGTGGAACCGTGCAGGGCCGAAAACCAACTGTAGAGGCATACCTCACTCCACGGGGGGGAACCATCAAAAAAGGTCGCAACCCCCTGTGTGAGGCAACAAGAAAAAAAAAAGGGCAAATTCCGAGGGGACCCCGACAGGTCCTCAGGTGGGGGGTCTGGAGCATTGAGAGCGTTGGGGTGTGGAGTAGGCCCTCGATCCTCTTCCTCTCACCGGAGTCCAGATCCTGGGAGGAAGAGTTGTGTCTTGGGGTAGTCGGAGGTGCTTGGTCAAACTCTGCAGGGAGCGGGGGAAGGCCCAGCTTCTTGAGGAAAGCCTCCCCTTCCTGGGGGTCCCGCAGGGTGTGCTGGGCCCCCTCCATGGTGACACTCAAACAGAAGGGAAAGCCCCAATAATAAGGCAAGGTCCAATAATAAGGGACCTTGTGCTCCTGAAGGTGGGATGTGATGGGTCTCAGAGAGCGACGCTTGGCCAATGTGATGGGAGAAAGGTCACTAAACAGTTGAATTTTATCCCCCTTGTACTCAATGCTGGACCTGTTGCGCGTAGCCTTGGTCAGGGCCTCCTTGCTTTCATAGAAGTGGAAACGCACCACTATATCCCGGGGCCTGGCCCCCGCAGGGGGTTTAGGAGCTAGGGACCAGTGGGCCCTGTCCAGGCGCCAGTCTATGTCCACTATGTCCGGGGCCAGGGTGTTGAAGAGACCTAGAAGATATGCCCTGATGTTATTGTCAGCTATCTTCTCAGAAACACTGCGGATCCTGAGGTTTTGGCGTCGTTCTCTGTTCGAGATCCTCCTGTTGGAGTTGTAGTTGGGAGACAGAATTTTTAAGAGTAGCGTTTTCCTCTTCAAGGGCCTGCACATAATGCAGTCTCGTCAAATTTTGTTTCCAGGGTCGCCGTGCATTCCCCTAGGGCATCTATTTCCCCCCTAAGTTCTCTGGACATCCTTCCCATCTCCTGGGCTATGTCCCTGGTAACTTGCTGCGCCAGGGCCTGGAGTTTGAGATCCATAAACTCCGGTGTGAGGGCCTGCAGGGGGGGGGGGGGGGGGTGGGGGGGCTGTCGGGGTGACCGCTGCGAGGAATCCTCCACGAGAAGTGAACTGACATAGTCCTTCGGATCCCCCTGTGTGATCGGGGCCAGGGATGAGGGCCTAGTTAGAAAGTGGTCCATATTGGAGGAGGGCTGCGGGGGACGATACGCTGATCGCTGAATTCCGATCTTTCCCATGAAGTGCCTGGGAGGGATGAGGAGAGTTGGAGTCTTTCCCCTGGATCAATCTGTGCTAGCGTTAGCGTTAAAGGGGCCGCAGATCGCGGGACGGGACCGGAGCTCACGGATTACACATCCGCCATCTTGGAGAGGCGCACATGCGACCTAGTAGAGAGGTTTAAGACATAAATCGAGTTGGGAGAAGGGCGAATGAAGGCCTTTGGGTGTAGAGGAAGGGTTTGGGTGTCCCAAGATGGCCGCCGGCTAGGCCAAGGCCTCAGTCTCAAAGTGTGGAGGTGACCGTGGGGCGGGTAGGAAACCTTCCTGGGGTGCCCAGTCCCCGCTGTGGCGGGGTCATATGTCCTTCCCCCTGGGAACAATAGTATTGGCGCTGTAGGGGAGCCAGACAGGAGATCCTCGGCTGGCCCTGGGTGTAGCAAGATGGCCGCCAGAGCACACCTCACTAACCTGTGCTCCAATTGCCTCACCGGTGTCCTTTGCTAGGCTCCTGTCCTCCAGCGGGGGGGGGGGGGCCCGGGGACCGAGCGGTGCTGCGTGGTGCCGAGATGGCCGAAGGGCGGCCGGAATTCCGCTGTCCGGTGGTTGCGGGGACAGAGTAGGCCACAAGATGGCAGCGCCCGGCCTGATGCGTACCTCGCGGCCACAGGCCGGCCAAAAACTGCCCCACCCGCAGCAGATGTGTCCCGCAAGGGAGATGGGTGATCCAGCGGGCTCCAAAGTGCGTCCTGAGTGAGGATGGATGTGGAATACAAGAGGCGCCAGCGGAGCTCCTCTCTAACACGTCCCTCTTCTTCCGCTTCCGGCCACGCCCCCTCCATTAATGCTTTTCTAGAGGAGATTGCAGTTCCTAAACTCTCAGACTCTCATTGTGGCGTCATGGACTCCCCCTTCCAGATTGAGGAAGTCCAGGACGTCATCAAGAGCCTCAAGAAAGATTCAGCCCCCGGTCCAGAAGGGTTCTCGCCACGTAACTCCATATGAGCTCTGGTGCTCCTCAGCCATGGGGGTCGGGGGGGATTCCCCTCATCTATTCTACATTAGCTGATCCCCTGGCAAAAGCGAACTACATGGTGAAATGGGAGCAAGACCTCCAATTTGATAGGGACCTGGATACCTGGCACTTAAATTTTGCTCGCTCCTACAGAGGTATACTTAATAACTCCCTTGTAGAAGCGGACCATAAAGTAATTTCCCGATGGTACCTGGTACCCACCCGGCTCACCAAGTTCTTTTCCCAGTCCTCTCCGCTCTGTTTCAGGGGGTGCGGCCTAGTAGGCTCTCTCCTTCACACACTTTGGGAATGCCCCAAAATCAGGGGTTACTGGAACAAAATCTTCAGTCTCATTCATAAATCCATAGGGTACGCAATTAAACAGGAACTCACCACAGCCCTTCTCCACATGTGAATCCTCAATGTTCCCAAATGGACACACTCTCTAATAAATTTTATTCTTCTGGGAGCCAAGATTACTCTGGCACACCCATGGAAATCTCCTTCAGTTTCCTTTCACCAGGCCAAACAAATTTCATGGGTGGCACAGGAAAAAATGGCCAGTGCGATCTTGGACTCCTGAGAAATTCAGACTCATTTGGGAGCCCTGGGCTGCATATATTAGAATATCCCTATTAGCCTGAAATATTAACAAGGGGTTTCCCCTCTCATTCTACAATTCCCTCCAGAGCCAGGTACCCTTCGCAAGGGTTCCTACCCTCCCTTTCCCCTGCATCTTACAGTTTTTTTTTTAATCCTGACCTCATACTTGCCCCCCCCCCCCCCCACACTTGCTTTCTTATTATTTGCCTCTGCGCTAGGTCACCTTGACCTACAAATTTATACCGTTATATGACCATATCCACTGTCACTACCAAATAAATCCAAATAGTGGCAGTGAGCCCCTCTGAAAGAAATAAGTCCTTATGTCACTCCTCAGAGTCTACAAGGCCGAAGCCGTAACAGTCAGAAAAAAAAGAAAATAAAACTTTTCCCCTGCTGTTGTGTCCCGTTTTTAACTTGCGTACCAACACCAGGAAAAAAGAAAAATAGCTACCTTAGGTTTCGGTGAACACATGGGACATTTGATTAATATCAAAAATATTTTTATTTCCTTCTATACATAAAATAAACCTTGATTGAATTGCATCAATCAATCCTAGATATTTACACAACATTAACCAAAGATGACCCAAAGATCATCCTTATCTGCACAGTTCATACACCTTGACTTTAAACAAACAGATCCAGACATACTCATACATACAACAATAAAACAGATAGAGGCGCCTCCTATGGCCATACATGTGGTGATATACCGAGTATGATCAAATTGTACCAATATTACACTTCTATTTGGAAGCTTGAGATAAAAATCTCTCGGAAATCTGCACATGTATGGTCTTTAAAGTAGCAGTAATTGGAAATGGGGATAATTATGACCAGACAACGGTCCTAATCTCTCATTTGTACCGCCATTAAACCTACATAGCAGTTCTCTTTGGTTGAAATAGGAATATCTCAGGCTCGTGATTATAACAGTCTCATGAAGATCTCAGTTAGTTCAGTCAATTATTGTAACTCTGAGTCTCCTACTTAATCATTTGTAGCAGAGTGTAGCAAACCTGAACCCGACATTTAATTATGTGAAGCCTTCACTTTCAGCCTTTTGCAAGCAGCGGCATAAATGACAGTCAATACTGAAAATGTAACAATCAGTGGCAGTGAATTGAATATAATCAAACTCAGTCGTATTTAAAGTGCACTATTAGTCACACGTCAGACTTTCCTTTGATACCGGGACTGAAAGTTCCATATATTCAGCGGTTCCAATATTGTGCTTCTATTATGAAGCATGAGATAAAAATCTTTCGGAAATCTGCACATATATGGTCATCAAGGTAGCAGTAATTGTAAATGGGGATAATTATGACCAGTCACTGGTCCTAATCTCTCATTAGTACCTCCATTAAACCTACATAGCAATTCTCTTTAGTTGAAATAGGAATATCACAGGCTTGTGATTATACAAGTCATGAAGATCTCTTAGTTCAGTCTATTATAGCTCTGAGTCTCCTACTTAATCACTTGTAGCAGAGTGTAGCAAACCTGAACCCAACATTTAATTATGTGAAGCCTTCACCTTCACTTTTAGCCTTTTGCAAGCAGCGGCATAAATGACAGTCAATACTGAAAATGTAACAATCAGTGGCAGTGAATTGATTATATTCAAACTCAGTCGTATTTAAAGTGCACTATTAGTCACACATGTCAGACTTTCCTATAATACTGTGTTTGAAAGTTCCATATATTCAGCAATTCCATAAAAGATGTCTTGCACCAAAAATGAATGATTCTCAGACACGCTGGCTTACCATAATCTGGGAATTTCACTCAGATTTGCTGTCTCAATATATATATATATATATATATATATATATATATATATATATATATATATATATATATATATATATATATATACACACACACACACACGAGATTCTCAGGCGGCCGTTCGTTCATCAGACAAGCTTAATACATGGATGCAATCTTTCTCCACAAACGATTTTAGCCGATCAAAAGTCCAATAAATGTGTATAGGATTTTTCACCACTTGTTTTTTAACCACTTCAGCCCCGGACCAATAAACACCTTAAGGACCAGAGGTCTTTTTCCAATTTCGCAGTGCGCTGCTTTAACTGGTAATTGCGCGGTCATGCAATATTGCACCCAAACAAAATTTGCGTCCTTTTCTTCCCACGAATAGAGCTTTCTTTTGATGGTATTTGACTGCCTCTGCGATTTTTATTTTTTGCGATATAAATGGAAAAAGAGCGAAAATTTTGAAAAAAACATTTTTTTTTCTTCTTTCTGTTATAAGAAAAATTGAATAAACTAAATTTTAGTCATACATTGAGGGCAAAATTTATTCAGCCACATGTCTTTAGTGAAAAAAATGTCAATAAGCGTATATTTTTTGGTTTGCGCAAAAGTTATAGTGTCTACAAACTAGAGTACATTTTCTGGAATTTACACAGCTTTTAATTTATGACTGCCCATCTCATTTCTTGAGGTGCTAAAATGGCAGGGCAGTACAAACCCCTCCCCCAATGACCCCATTTTGGAAAGTAGACACCCCAAGGAAATTGCTGATGGGTATGTTGAGCCCATTGAATATTTTTTTTTTTGTCCTAAGGGATTGAATAATGACAAAAAAAAAAAAGTTGTCACTAAATGATATATTGCTCACACATGTCATGGTTATATGTGGAATTGCACCCCAAAAAATATTCCGCTACTTCTCCCGAGTATGGGGATACCACATATGTGGGACTTTTTGGGAGTCTAGACGCGCACGGCACCCCGAAAACCAATCACCACCTTCAGGATTTCTAAGGGTGCAAATTTTTCATTTTACTCCTCACTACCTATCACAGTTTTGAAGGCCATAAAATGCCAAAATAGCACAAAACCCCCCAAAATGACCCCATTTTGGAAAGTAGACACCCCAAGCTATTTACTGAGAGGCATTGTTGAGTCCATGGAATATTTTATATTTTGCCACAAGTTGCGGGAATATTACAAACTTTTTTTTTTTTTTGCACAAAGTTGTCACTAAATGATATATTGCTCACACATGCTATGGGCATATGTGAAATGACACCCCAAAATGCATTCTGCTGCTTCTCCTGAGTACAGGGATACCACATGTGTGGGACTTTTTGGGAGCCTAGCCGCGTACGGGACCCCGAAATCCAAGCACTGCCTTCAGGATTTCTAAGGGCATAATTTTTTTATTTTACTCCCCACTACCTATCACAGTTTTGAAGGCCATAAAATGCCAAGATGGCACAAACCCCCCCCCCCCCCAAATGACCCCATTTTGGAAAGTATACACCCCAAGCTATTTGCTGAGGGCCATGTTGAGACCATTGAATATTTTTTTTTTTGTCCTAAGGGATTGAATGACAAAAAATAAAAATATATATTTTTTTTTACAAAAAGTTGTCACTAAATGATATATTGCTCACACATGCCATGGTTATATGTGGAATTGCACCCCAAAATATATTCCGCTACTTCTCCCGAGTATGGGGATACCACATGTGTGGGACTTTTTGGGAGTCTAGTCGCACACGGCACCCCGAAACCCAAACACTGCTTTCCGGATTTAAATATAAAATGCTACCAAAAAAACTGTTTGCGATTGCAGGGATCAGGCCTGACTCTGCGATCGCTGCAGTTATGTGTTTAGTGTTTTGTAAGTGACAGTGATCGATCGATACTGCACTTGGGTGGGCTGGGCAGAGGGGCAAAACGCAGGTGCTAGCAGGTATCTGGGCTGATCCCGCTAACAATGTGTTTTTTTGGAACCCTAAACTGCTGGGGACGCTAGTATAGATATGATCAGATCAGATATTGATCTGTTCAGATTCTATACCACTACGGGAGGTTTATGCTTTGCGTGTGGGTGTTAGCGGTACTGGCACTAACCTAGCGCTGCCTGGGGCGACGCAGACCCTGACCCTAAAACCTAATTGATACCACCTGCCGGGTGATCAGGGGGTTAAACCTTTATTGGGTAATAAATGGTGGGTGCCCTGATGCTATAAAAAACAAACTAACCAGAGTCACCCGTAACACTTATACGGTGATCAGTGGTGAAAGGGTTAACTAGGGGAAATCAGGGGGTTCAAATTTTTATTAGGTAGTATATGGGGGTCCCTGGCGCTATATAAAAACCTGACGGGGAACCTAAATAACTAACTGGCTAACCAGCGTCACCAGTGACACTTATACTGTGATCGCTGGTGAAAGGGTTAACTAGGGGCAATCAGAGGGTTAAAATCATTATTGGGTAGTATATGGGGGTACCTAGCGCTATAAAAACCTGGCGGCAAACCTAAAAAAATAACTAGCTACCTAACGACACTAGCGACACTAATGCAGCGATCAGAAAAACAATCGCTTAGTGACACTGGCAAAAGGGGGGTGAAAGGGTTAACTAGGGGCAATCAGGGGGTTAAAACCATAATTTGGGTAGTATATCGGGGTACCTAGCGCTATAAAAACCTGGCGGTGAACCTAAAAAAATAACTAGCTACCTAGCGACAGTAGCGACACTAATGCAGCGATCATAAAAATCATTGCTTAGTGACACTGGCAAAAGGGGGTGAAGGGGTTAACTCTAGGGGCAATCAGGGGGTTAAATCTTTATTGGGGGGTGATAGGGGGCTACCCTGGACCTAACACTAACTGTCCTGACAGTTTTTACTTTTACAACTGACACTGAATGCATTGATCAGTAAAGAAATGATCAATGCAATCAGTGACACTGTGACTGGGGGGGGGGGGGGGATCGGGGGGCGATCGGGGCGGGGGGGTTTGTGTGCCTGTGTGTAACTACATGTCAGTGTAGTGTTGCACACTTACTTTGTGTCTTCTCCTCGTAGTCCGGTCAAAAAGACCGCCCTGAGGAGAATGACATCACCTCCTTCCTGTGTAAACAATACACAGTGGGAGGAAGTTAGTCATTGGTCAGGAGCGATCCAGAGGGGGTGGCCAGAAACCAACGGCCATCCCCTCATCACGGAACGCTCCTGGAGGGAAACGGACCGCCGTATCCAGCGGGAGGGGGTCCGATCGGACCCCCCACCCGCTGGAAGGCAGGCACATACATGTACGTGCTTGTGCCTGCCTGTGCCATTGTAATGATGTACATTGGCAATACGGCGGTCCTTAAGTGGTTAACATCCAAGTCTCACCACCTCTGTTATACTGAATCCACTCCAGGGTCTTTTGCAATCATCTGCGCCAGAAGCCTTTCAAACAAGTGTTTGTTCAGATGCTCACTCATTCAGATATTCCATATTTCTGATCCAAACTGCTAATACTTTGATTCATGCCGAGAAGGGAGCCTACTATCCACATGAACGTCAGCGCGTTTCACAACGTGGCATCACATAGCTTCATCTTGACCTACCACATGAACCGGAGTGAGCTGTGCGCCAGTTGGTAAATCTAACCGTTGGGCTTTTTTTCCCCCTTTTTTTCAATTAAAGAGCAGGGGGGGGGTCTGTCCTCCCCCTGTCCAGTTAATAGTAACTTACCTAAGACGAACCTCCTCAGTTAACAGCAGTTTCTCCTAGCGGTTCTTACCATTTACAGGTTTGAGTTAAATGGCAACGAGAACTCCTTGGATCCCCCCCGGAGGATCCTCAGGAACTCCTCGGTTGGCCCCCGCACAGCAAGATCCATATGGGGTGTGGAGTTCTGACAATGGATTGATCTTGGAGGGTTCGGAAACCGGGCCCTGCATGTTTAAGTCACAACTTCCCCCAACCTAGGTCTGTTTCCAAAGTCTGCTTATTCCTTCCAGAGGACCACCATTTATCCAGAGGTCTACTCTCATAACCGTTTTTTTTTTTTTTTATCCGTCTCAATGCCTAGTGTCTTTGACATATGTTTTGTACCAACTTTGCTCTTGGAGATCTTTGTCATTGTTGGATGTTTGTCTTGTATTAAGATTCAATAAACTCTTTTTTTAAACCCAAAAAAATAAAAAATGTGTTTTCATTTTTATCCACAATTTCTAAAAACTTCTGGAAGAAAAAAAATGAACCGTTTAAAAGACTCATCATGCCTCACAGATTATACGATGGGGTGTTTGCTTTCCAAAACGGGGTCATTTTATGGGCAATTCCTTTGTCCTGGTACTCCAGGGCCTTCAAAAGTGTAATGGGTGGCTTTGAAATGAGATGTGTCATTTTTGCTCGTGGAACGTCCTAAGGTACTACTTCAATGTCGGTACTCTGTATGTGGCCAGGCTGTGTAAAAGTCTCAGGCATGTGGTATTGCCATACTCGGGAAGAATAGCAGAATGTATTTTGGGGTGTAATTTGTTGTATGCATATGCTGTGTGTAAGAATTAACCTGATAATAACAATTTTGTAAAAAAATAAAAAATAATTATTTTGCAAAGAATTGTGGGAAGAATTGACAACTTAAAAAAATACATACATAAAAAAAACCTCACCATGCTACTTAATACCTTGCAATGTCTACTTTCTAAAAATGGGTCATTTGGGGGCTATTTGTACGTTCCTGAATTGTTAGTGTCTCAAGAAAGAGATGCACCTGATGTACCGAAGGCCTGATCAGATGTGATCAATTTTCAGTGATTGGCACCATAGTCTGTAGACTCTAACTTTCACAAAGACCAAATAATATACACTAATGTGGGTTATTTTTTTTTTTTACCAAAGATATGTAGCAGTATAATTTTTGGCCAAAATTAACAAAGAAAAATGACTATTTAGCAAAATTTTATGACAGAAAACAAAGAAAAAATATTTTCTTTCACACAATTTATATATTATGATTCCTTTTTTTTTTTAATAGCATTAAAAAAAATAAAAAAAAATAAAAAATAAAAACACCAGTGATTAAATGCCACCAAAAGAAAGCTCCATTTGTGTGAAAAAAAGGACGCAAGTTTCATATGGGTACAGTGTTGCATGACTGAGTAATTATCATTCAAACTGTGAGAGCACTGAAAGCTGAAAATTGGTCTGGTCAGGAAGGGGGTGTAAGTGCAGTGTATTGAGGTGGTTATAAATCCTTGTGTAACCAATGCCATCAATATGTTTTGCAACAATAAAGTTGTGGAGGTATCGAGAGCTGTTTGCTTTTACCCACCATGAGATGTTTGTGTAAATAAACACTTTTTAGGGCATCAGTTGAAACTGAACAAACTGATACTAAATTTCACTGAGAAGGCGCAGGATTGCTTTCTAATTACTGATATATTTCAGTTGCTGTCTTTGCTTCCTTTCCCTTTTTGCACCTTTATTTCTACATGTGTAATACTTTCTCCGTGTCATTTTATTTTATTACACCTAACAATTTCTGAACTTATTTGGTTCTTTGTAGGTGTGGTTCGCATGGCTTGTCATCAACATGTACATCTACATAGTAATGCTGAAAAAAAATCACAATAGTCCATCCAGTGTGTGTGTCAGTGTCTATAAAAAAAAAAAAAAAAAATCTCCATATCCCTGTATGTTGTGAATTTTAAGACGTGCATCCAATAGTCTTAAAAATATTCTTACTCCCCACAGTCACCACCAATTGTGGTGGGAGAGAGTTCCACATCCTTATTGCATTGACAGTGAAGAACCCCCTGTGCAGTTTAAGGTTAAATGCTTTCCCAGTCTCAATGTGTGGTCCTGTGTCCTCTTACACTCCCTGGGACTGAATAGTAATTTTTCTATGCTGGGATTCCCATTGAGGCATTTGTAGATTACCATCATGTAGGTTGGTGTTAAGTTTAAGTTTTTCCCCTGACTCCTGTGTTCTGTCATTAACAGTACAGTCAGGGCTGGTAAACCCTTGTTTTTCCTGTGAAATAAAAAAAAAGTCAAAGAAGGTATTTAGTCTGTAACTATCCTCATCTATTATGTGCAATGTGTTCTGATTTTGCCCTTTCACTGTTAACCAGTTCCAGACTGGCGCACGCTGATGTACGTTGGCAGAATAGCATGGGCAGGCATATTGGTGTACAGGTACGTCCATTTTTATATGCCGCCATGCCATCGCGTGCGTGCCGGTGGGGACCCCCATGAGTCTGGTCGTGGGTCCCGCAGACTCGATCGCCGTGGGGATACCCGCAATCGTCTCACGTGGCGCCTGAACGGGGAGATGTCGTTGTAAACAGCATCTCCCTGTTCTGCCTAGCAACAAGTGACGCTGATCTCTGCTCCAATGTGATTGGAGCAGAGATAAGTGTTCACTAAAACAAAGCCCAGCCCCCCACAGTTAGTAACATGCCCCTAGGGACACTTAACCCCTACACTGCCACCCCCTGGTTAACCCCTTCACTGCCAGTGTCATTTACACAGGAATCACTGCATTTGTATAGCACTGATTGCTGTATAAATGACAATGGTCCCAAAAATATGTCGGAAATGTCCTATGTCTCCGCCATTATGTCACAGTCACAATAAAAGAAAAAAAAAAAAAAATAATAAAAATGCCATAAAACTATCCTCTATTTTGTAAACACTAACTTTTGTGCAAACCAATCAATCGCTTACTGCAATTTTTTTTTTTTACCAAACATATTTAGAATACGTATCAGCCTAAACTTTTTTTTTTTGGGGGGGGATATTTATAACAAAAACGTTAAAAACTTTTTTTTTTTAATTGGTCGCTCTATTTTTGTTTAAAGCGCAAAAAATAAAAAGTGCAGGGGTGATCAAATACCACCAAAATAAATCTTTATTTGTGGGGAAAAAAGGAAGTCAATTTTGTTTGGGAGCCATGTCGCATGACCGCGCAATTGTCAGTTAAAGCGACAGTGCCAAATCGCAAAAAGTGGTCTGGTCTTAAGCCAGCAAAATGGTCCGGTCTGAAAGTGGTTAAAGCATATAAAACATTTCTTTGGGTTCTTCCTTTATGTCTCTCATAATTGTTTTTAGCCACCCTGATTGTGATTTTACTCTTATTGCATTCTTTGTAGTGTTGGAATGCTGATGGTGACCAAATCCCTTTATATTTGGTAAAGGTCATATTTTTCTTCTTAAAGCGGAGGTCCACCCTAAAATAGACCTCCGCTCATCGGAATCCCCCCCCCCCCCTCCGGCACCTTTCAGGGGGGAGGGGGGTGCAGTTACCTGGATAATCCAGGTAACTGCACCCACTTCCGGGATAGCTGTCTGCGGAAAGGGGCGTAGATTACGCCCCTTTCCGCAAGTGCCCGCCCCTTTGCGCAAGTGCCCCGCTGCCTGCTGGGAAACACACAGATCCCAGAGGCAGCGGGGACCGTCATGATTGCGCCGCGTGCCTCGCGCATGCGCAGTAGGGAACCGGGAAATGAAGCCGAAAGGCTCCATTTCCTGATTCGCATACCCAAGATGGCGGCGGCAGCACCTGAGTGTCGATCTAGAGATCGGCTTCGGGTGCCGACATCGCGGGCGCGCTGGACAGGTAAGTGTCACTATTTTAAAAGTCAGCAGCTGCAGTATTTGTAGCTGCTGACTTTAAAAAAAAAAAAAAAAAAAAAAAAAAAAAAAACGCGGAGTCCCGGCGGACTCCCGCTTTAATGAGATTTTTCACATTACGATTAAGCCACCTAGGTTTAATCCTTGATCTTCTATATTTATTGCCCATTGAAATGCACTGTGTGATACTTTTGACTAATATGCTCCTAAAGTATTCCCATTTCACTGCTGTGTAACATGTTTCCAGGATTTAGTCCAAATTTATGTCATGCCAATAGCACCTTTAGAAATCCAGTCACCTAAAAAAAGGCAATGTGTTTAATACTTATTTTACCCGGTGTGTGTAATGTAAAATATATACACATCTATAAATATACACACACACTATATATATATATATATATATTTATGTAAACAATCCTCACCTCAAAAAGTGGGTTGAACTGAGTGACCTCAACATTAACTTCATCAGAAAACGTGTAACCTTCATCCTTTACGGTTACAAGAGTGTAATAGATCAGGCAAGGATCATCTCCGCAATGCCAGGCAGCTGCCAAGATAATTAACCCATCTCTAAATTGAAAAACAATAAAAAATAAAAACTATTGACACAAAAACCTAAAATTTTTGGAAAAAAATAAAAGATGAACTATGTACAAAAATTATTATTTGTATTTTTTTTTTCATTGGGAGACACAGCTGGATTCATTAAAGGAGTGGGACAAAGGCAAACAGTAATCACTCATTGTCTCCCAACTGGGCACAGACTGCCATGTTATGCAATCCAGCGACCGAAGATCAGGTTGGAAAACATGATCTTCTGAGTGCAGGTGTGGATGAACTATGTTCATGCTCAATTACAACACAATCTCATTATTCAATGTACAGTACTAAATGCATTGTTGCGTGCATTAGCATCACATTAGTGGTTAATTGTTTAGGCTTTTTGACTTGCATGTTCAGTGTTTTCATGAGAGGAAAAAAAGTAGCATGCTGTCCTGTAAATGCACATGAAAACACTGCAATAAACTCCACTCAAAGACCAGAAAAAAATAAATAAAATTAAATTATATAGAGATAGTGTTAATAGAGGACTGGAGTTAGGGACTTTAAATGAAGGTATGGCCTGGTAAGGTCAATTCTTCCATCCCTTGGGACTTTGAATGAAATTGTGGCCTGGTAAGGTCACATATTTCCATCCCTGTGCAAATCAAGAGAAGAGAGCGAACAATGGGGTGGGACTTTAGATGCAGCACAAGGTTACGATAGATTAGTTTGGTGATCATAATAAGGATTTATTGGTTGCCAAGGTATACAGACAGAGTACGAGATGTACCAATACATTCAAATGATGCATGAGTAAGACAATACATCTTAATTACAAACTTGAGTATACACATAATGGCAAGGCAATCATGTTCCGAAGTACACCAAAAACACATTTAACCCCCCTAGCGGTAATCCCGAGTCTGGCTCGGGTTAGGAATTTGCTGATAGAAGTGGTAACCCCGAGCCAGACTTGGGATCGCTTCGCTGGATGCAGGGGATGACACAGGGAGACTTACTTACCTGTCCCCTGGATCCAGCGATGTCCCCCGCGCTGTGTGAGCGAGTTGTCCTCCGCTCGATTCACAGTGCCGAATGCCGCCGAGCTCCGTTCCCTGCGACGTTACGACGCACGGGAGCGGAGAACGGCGGCAAATTCAAAAAAGTAAAAATACACAAAACACACACAGCACTGCAATCTTACAGATTACAGTGCTGTATTAAAAAATACACACACCCTTTGTCCCTAGTGGTCTGTGCAGTGCGCTGCATGCACTTTTACATTATAAATACTGTTTTTTTCTGCCTGGAATTTGGAGATTGCCCATAGCAACCAAAAAGTGTCCCTTTTTCAGTGTTTTAGGATTTGATTACATTATTGAATAATTTTTAGTATTCTTTATTATGTTATAAACTTTATCATACCCGGGATGTCTGCTAGACTCTGGTTTGAACAGATTTAAGAGACTTATTCCTAAGAATTACAGGACTACAAAATAAAACGCCAAATTCCCATGCAAAATAATTGTACCACTTTCAGCACCTAAAACCGGACTGAATCATACCGCCAGGGAGGTTAAGGTAAAACCATAATATAAGGTAATGCCTGCAAAGCCTCGGGGCCTCTTGGATCCTTGTATGAGATAATAAGGTTAGCTAGCAAAGCTATCTGGGTATAAAAGTATCAAATGGTATGGCAGCTCTATGCATTTCGTGGCTAGAAGGACACTCGTCAGGAGCCAGCACTTGATGGATCTAAAGATAGAAATATTAATATTGGTATGAGTTTAGATAATGAAATAATCATACATAAGGGCAGGGGTAGGATAAGACACCCCCATACCAAATGCAGGTCAACTTACTCGAGTTTGTGCAGTGATAGTGGGGTGCCAAGCAGCATTAGCCATCTAACAGTGTCTCCCACCGGGAGCCGTGGCAGGCAATCAAGGGGGGCATCCCACGGGCCCCACTCAATTTATCGTAACCTTGTGCTTCATCTAAAGTCACACCCCATTGTTCGCTCTCCTCTCTTGATATATAGAGATATAGATATAGAGAGAGAGAATATATATATATATATATATATATATATATATATATATATATATATATATATATATATATATATATATATATATATATATATAATTTTTTTTTTACATTGTACATTTTATAGCCTGGAGTAAAGTGTTAAGTACAGGACAGAGGATGAATACTCATTGACCCTTAGTTATGGTCTGGTGCCTACATTTGCATCGATTTTAACCACTTCCCACCCGGCCAATGTATATATACGGCCGGGTGGGAGCCGCCTGCTCCTGATAGGACGTTCAGGAACGTCATTCAGGAGCAGCGGGATCGCGCCCGCGCAGCGGCGCGATCCCGATGTGCTCGTGTCACCCGGACACGGCACATCTCAGATCGGCAGGAGGGCTCTGTGATTGGCCCTCCTGATCACATGACGGCCGTGTCCAATCACGGCCGTCATATGATGTAAACAAACAGCCGGTTGCTAGGCAATCGGCTCTCCTCTCCTCACACGGAAGTCACCGCTGAGAAGAGGAGAGCAGAACGCTGCAGCCGGCTGATGATCAGTGAGTATGGGCTGCTTTTCACAGCTTTTTACTCACTGATCATCAGTGTAGTGTAAACACACAACACACCACACAGTGAAAACACAGTCCCCACATATGTCCCCAAAACACACATGTCCCCAAAACATACATGTCCCCAAATAATAAAAACACATGTCCCTAATAATAAAAACATGTCCCCCACATATGTCCCACTAAAATCACATGTCCCAATGATTATCTGCACACATATGTACGTGATCACCTGCACACATATGTACATGATCATTTGCGTACATATGTCCGTGATCACACAAACCAATTATTATACACTTAACGGAATTTTTTTTTACCAAAAACATGTAGCAGAATACATTTTGGCTTAAATTTATGACAAAATTTGATTTTATTGGATTTCTTTTCAAATAGAAAAAAGAAAATATTGTTTTTTTCCCAAATTTCCGCTTTTTTTGCGCTTATATCGCAAAAAAAAAAAAAAAAACGGAGTCGTGAATAAATAACACCAAAATAAAGCTCTATTTGTGCGAACAAAATGATAACAATTTCATTTGGGTACAGTGTAGCACGACCGCGCAATTGTCACTGAAAGCGCTAGAGCGCTGAAAGCTGAAAATTGGGCTGGGAAGGAAGGGGGTGAAAGTGCCCGGTATTGAAGTGGTTAAACATATGTCTCTTTGACAAGTAATACAGAGAACACAGGATTAGAAGGGAGGGTAGCCCATGACCTGTACTGTACACAGCCTGAATATGGGTAAATGCTGGTACATCCCAAAGCAATGAATGAGAAGGGTGGGCAACAATTAAGCAAACCATGATAAAAGGGCCAACAAACACCAGGGACAACAGACCAAACATACAATTTTCACCTTCTAGCTGAAAGCTGCATCCATAGAAGATTGGAAATTCACCAGGAAAAACTTTGAAAAAAGTATGAATAGAGGACAAGGTTGTGACTTTACAAAGCTGACAGACGGATATCAAAATGCTCAGGAAACACCCACACCACTCTGGTGGACTAAGCTCCTAAGAAGGAGTTCCCGTGAGTGTAGGCTAGCAATACATGATCGTATACATCTAGTGATGGTGGACTTTGAAGAAAGATGCCCCTTATGAGGTCCTGAAGATATGAGAAATAGGTGATCCATATTCCTGAAATACATTTTTGTTTTAAGGCAGACTGATGGCTCTTACTACTTCAAGGAAGAGAAGAACAATTTATGTTGAGTGCTTTAGCATAGGACACAATGAGGAAAGAGCTAGGTCTGCATTGAGGTGGAAGATGGGTACCACCTTAAGAAGAAAGGATAATCTTGTGTCAGGGGTGGACAGACTCGAATAGTAAAAAGGCTGCTGTTACATACCTTACAGTGGAGCCCAAAATGACAAGGGTGGCCTCTTGCACGGTCCCGGTCCTAGCACCCCTGGTTTAGGCAGGAACTGCTAGGGCAACAGAAGGGTGCAGGCAGAATACTGAAGTCCAGGAACACTAGAACCACTGTTGAGAAGGTGGAGACACTGATCACCAGACTTGTTCAATAGAAGCCAGATTAGGATCACTTGCAGTCAGGAACAGGCAGAAGTTGGCAGCAGGCTGGCCGCAGAGTACACAATCAGAAGCCAAAGCTGTAGTCATAAGTCCAAGCCAAGGTCAGTATAGGAAAGGCAGACAAGCAGGCAAGGAGGATCCAAGAGAATGGTCAGAGGAAGCCAAGTTTTCAGGAACAAGGTAAATGAGGCAAAACAGCAAACAGGAACTTAGGGACAAGCTTAAGGCAATTCAGCACTGACACTAGGAAGACTCACTATAGGGTGCCATGCTCCAGGATTCATTGCTGCATATGTGCGTGTGTACCTGTGCTAACGCACACACATACACGTGGGTGTGCCATTGCATATGCCATATATTTATATATATATATATATATATATATATATATATATATATATATATATATATATATATATATTTTTTTTTTTTTTTTTTTCACACAGACATACCCTTAACCCCTCCAAGTGTTTACATACTATTGATGTTAGGCCAACTGGTCTAATTCCCAGGGATGCCTTTTGGGCCATTTTTAAATATTGGTGCTACACTGGCTTTTCTCCAATCAGCTGGTACAATTTTAGTCAGTAAAAATCAGGAACAACGGTCTGGAAATTACTTGACTGAGTTCCCCAAGTATCCTTGGGTGCAAGCCACCTGGTCCCATTGATTTATTATTGTTAAGTTTCCAAAGTCTAAATCTTAATTTTGTCCTCCGTTAACCACGGAGGTGCTTCCTGTGATGTGTCACGAGGATAAACACTGCAGTTTTGGTTACTGAAGCCCCGCCGATTCCCTGAGGAGCAGAAAAAAAATCTCTTTGCCATCTCCCCATCCTCATTCTTTATGGGGCCAGTATGGAGCCCCCCCCCCCCCTTTTTTTTCCTCAGCTATGTATATTTCAAATTCTATCTTAGCCGTCCTAATTGCACTCTATTTCTTGCTGTATTCTTTAAAAAGTCTTAATGCTGATGAAGATCCCCTCAACCCTGTATTTTTTGAAGGCCTCTGCCTCTGCTTTTGTAGCACACTACTCCCTTGGGAGCTGCAAAGTTGTTAATTTTCCCACTGACCATCCAAGACATTTGGGGCTACCCTTACCTCTGACACTTTGTGTTCCATGCTTGCAATAAGAGAACCCACTGTTTTGCAAGTAAATATTAGAATACATTTACTGAAGGAGATTAAGCACAAACACAAGAATTTTACTAGAACAAGTATAAACAATGGTTACAATAACTTCACTGCCACACAAACACAATGCAGCAATACAATGCATATTCACAACTTCAGTATAAAAGATTTGTTTGACCAAAACCTGTACGTGTGTCTTCAAGTGGGACCCATGCTCCGAGTGGCAATGACTCGACTCTGGGCACCTTTCCATTTCCAGCACACTTGGACACAGAAATGCAAAGTTACCAACACCACACAATACAATGGCTAAGGCGCTCCCCCTGCTTTATAATGCAGTAATTTCTCATGGTGACTGAATGTGAGGCCTTACAATAAAAGATGTAGTCTTTGGTCTTCTGTTAGCAATTGTATTGAAGTGATTGTAATCTGAAAGGGTTTTACAAAGAATAGTGTAGAATGAGTATTGGAACTTTTCTTGTGACATAGCCCACTTACAACTGCCTCCTGTGTAGTTGTATACAAATCCAACAGTATCAGTCCTCAGTGGAGTATGGGCTTGAGGCCTGCTTGAATTCAGTCTAATAGTGGGGGAGCTCCCCTGCATGACTACAAGTCCCAGTGACACTGTGATCCAAGTCTAAGTGTGTGAGAATGCTTTAAGAATTATGGGTGGCAGCCCTCTCACCAAACCAGGCCTAGAAGAATGGGAAACCTCTGATCCAGTTGTCTCAGACCTGCTTTAAGTTAGCACTGTCACACCGCTGCTGTTCCACAAGATGACCAGGACCCTCCAAACGGCTCCGTCAGGTGCAACTGGATCCTTCCTGATCCAGATACACTGTTTCTTCAGCACACAGGTATGAGGCAGAGTTGGCAGAGTTGCTGGTTGTTCCGCTCCGCAATTGTTGCAGGCTGCGCTCTCTGGGACACCTCCTCACAGATCCTTGTAGGCAGGCCACACGTCCAGAAAAGATAGAAAATGGCAGCGAGGAGCCCTTTATAGCCTATCCAGCATGCAATTCAGTACTGAGTGTTCATGGATATGTTAGTTCGCATTGAGGGTAGGTCAGTCCTTGTATGATGTAAACAATTGCATCACTTGCTGTAATGTTTCTCTTATGCTCTTAAACAGAAATAGACAGTGCCTTCTACCTTTAGGCCTCTAGATGGTGCCAAATACCAATTTAAAGCATTGCCCACAATTTAAATTTGCCTGGCAGAAATGTCAGTGCTACACTTTTATATGCATTTTTACATTGGAGTTAAGAGAACAAACAAAAGTCCTGGATGGCTTAACTGTATTACTCAATGGGATGCATTGGTGAATGCCCTTATTTAATATGCTCTTAAAGCAAACCCATCTCTCCTCCATGTTCTTTGTTCCTAAGATTTTATCCCAATGTATGACTTCTAGCAAGGCTTGTGGTTTAGGGAAGTTGGCTCTTGAAATGTATTGTCTTTGTATTTCTCTTATGTTTCTTATTTGCATGATTTTTACTGAAGTCAAGTGACCTGTGATCGTTGTTGCTTGAATTGCCTTGCATTTCCACATCCATGATCAGATCTGTATTGATGGTAATCAGTAGATCCAGTAACACTATTTTTTAGTTGGTGCATCTACCATCTGACCCATAAAAAATGTCCTGCAAGACATCTAGGAACTGGCAAGCCTTAGATGAATGTGTGGTTCCCTCTGCCCAGTCTATGTCTGGGTAGTTAAAATCTCTCCATTATAATAACACTTCCCATATGTGCTGCTAATCTAAATTGTGTGGGGCGTGGCCAGGATCAGCATGTGAGCAGAGCTCCCATAAGTCACAATGATTTCACCCTGTTTTCAGCTTGAAATCACTGATTCATGGACCCCTACCGACACCAGAACCTCTAGTGACTTCACTGCTCCCCTGGTACGCTCAGATCGGCCATGGTTACCCGGGAAAAAGTAAAGTATGACATGCAGTGCCCGGAGACCCAAAAATGGTGCAGCTGCGAGCCTCCAGCAGTGCGGACCGCATGGTGCAGTCACTCTGAGGGGATCTGCGAGTAAACCCACTAAATCCAGAAAAAAAAAAAAAAAAAACACACTGGTGGGGACTCTCGCAAGGACATAAGATACTATGCCCAAAAGCTGACTGGCACACTGGTGATCACGGAACCAGCGGGGAAAGACACAGAGCAGGAGGGGGAGGGTGACATGCTGAGAGATGAAGACACAGAACCCCTGGAGGCTCAGAGGACAGTGAGGGAGAGAATATTGAACAGCCGACCCTGGCAATGATCCTGAAAGCAGTCAATAAATGCACAGCCGCAGTCAATACATAAAAGGAACGATTTGGAGGGCCTAAAGAGTTAGTGTCCCTGATAAGACAGGATCTGCAAAAGATCAGAAAGAGGACCACTGCAGCCGAAAGCAGGATCAGTGACAGAACACAAACTTCTTCCAATGATCAGGGACTCACAATCTACTGCCAGGATGATCACAGTGGTCTATCAACATGCTGACGATCTCAAAAAACAGATGGAGGAGAAACAATGTCCGCATAGTGGGCCTGCCAGAGAAAAAAAAAAAAGTTGGCTTCTGGAAGTCTGTGGGAAAGATTCCTTTACCACCTTGTATGTAGTATAGAGGGCACACAGGGTCCCCAGCACACCCCCATTCTGGCGCAAATGCTACATTTGAGAGACAGATTATACTATACCTGACCAGGGAGACACAGAACATAAGGTTCAATGGAGCACATATCTTTTTCTACCCTGCCTTTTCATCTGACATTCAGAAATGTAGAGCCTGCTTCACAGATGTGAAAAAGGTGGTTGCAGTGATTGCAGGCTCCCTATGCAATGCTTTACCCTGCCAGACTTTGGATTACTGCAAGAGGTCAGACACATTTCTTTGAGAGTGCTGCAAATGCTTCTGGTTGGCTGGATGCAAATGAAAATGCTCTGTGTCAGGCCAGGAGACAGGCGGCTGAAGACGACTGACTCGATCCAAAGGCCATGACCACCTTCATTTATACACACCTACAGTGTTTCCCCGATAGTAAGACACCCCCGATTGTAAGACGTATCGGGAGTTTCAGAGGGGTCGGCTAATATAAGCCGTACCCCGAAAGTAAGACTTATGTCTTACTTTCGGGGAAACACGGGGGTATTGCCGCCTCCAGTGGCGTACTAAGAGTGGGGCGGGGGGTGCGGGCCGCACCGGGTGCCACAACCTGGGGGGGGTGCCAGGCCAGCGCCCTCCCCCTCCGACTGAAGAGACAGCGCCGTTCTGATCAGTCTCGGGCAGCGGCTGTCACTCACAGCCGAGCAGAGTGAAGCCGCCTCCCCCTCCTCTTGTATGGCTACACAGTGCTGTCCATGAAGGAGAAGGAGGGGGAGGCGGCTTCACTGAAGCCGCCTCCCCCTCCTCCTCCTCCTCCATACACAGCACTGTGTAGCCATACAAGAGGAGGGGGAGGCGGCTTTACTCTGCTCGGCTGTGAGTGACAGCCGCTGCCCGAGACTGATCAGAACGGCGCGACGCAACCACAGAGAAGGGGATTATTGCGCCAGGTCCCGGATCACTGCCGACAGGTGTCACTGGCTCTGTGTCCTCCCGGTACAGGTCAGTGCTGGTCATACAGAGAGAGACCAAGGAGGGGGAGGGGGGTGTGAAGAGATTCTCTACAGCTCTTATTATGTAACCGCAAGATGCAGCTGAGGAGGACTACAAGTCCCAACATACCGGGCTGTGTGGGCTTACAGTTCTCCTCTGCTGAGCATAGCAGCTTTGTATGCTTGGACTTGTAGTCCTCCATAGTGCAGCCTTGCATGCTGGGACTTGTAGGCCTCCTCTGTAGTACAGTGCAGCCTTGCATGCTGGGACTTGTAGTCCTCTGTAATGCAGTGCAGCCTTGCTTGCTGGGACTTGTAGTCCTCTTCTGTAGCGCAGTGCAGCTCTGCATGCTGGGATTTTTTTCCAATATAAGACATACCCCGAAAGTAAGACATAGTGGGGCTTTTGGGGATAAAAAGAAAGTAAGACACTGTCTTACTTTCGGGGAAACACTGTAGATAGGGTTCCGAGGCCTACTTACATTCAAATACCTTTTGCATGGTAGATACCCCTTGTTCAATGCCTAGCTGGGAACACAAGCTGATTTGAAATGTGTTTTCTCCTCACAGAGTTTATGTGAAAAGAGACTTTTGGTTCCCCCGTTTTTTGTTTTTTTTCTTCTACATTTCTAAATGCAACAAGTTTGGATGAGCTTGGTCCTGCTGGCAGTTTTGAGGCTAGGGGATAGTGGGACCTGCTGTCCCATCTACATTAATCTGTTCCTAGTTTAATATCCAGTTACAACCAGGCTTGACGCATGAGTCTACGTAATCACTTGGGTCTGGCAAGGTAGATATGTTCTGACCCACTGGTATGCACGCACTATGTTTGGAGTGCCTTTGCACTCATTGTTCAAGTGTTATACACTCTATGCAATGTTACAGGTAAAGTGGAATAGTTTTCCCCAGCAATTTATAACATCTAGGGGTCCAATGCACAAGGTAGAAGGTTCCAAGCTTATGAGAGGAACATCATCTGTGCTTATGACCTTGGTCGGGCAGGGATATGAATCCAGATGGATATTCAAGGCCGCCAAAATGCATACAGGATATAAGAGAAAGAGAAAAGCAATTAGAGGAAGTAGGGAAACAAAAGGAGAAGGGGATGGGAGGGGGGGCATTGGCATGTGTGGAGCCACAATTGCAATAAATATGACTATCATATGGGTCTTGCAAAAATACAGGCAAATTTAAACCATAGGAAAACTGACCGTCAGGTAAGAAGAAGCAAGGGGAGCTTTTCAGGGAAGGTGGTCTCAGTCTGTGTGTGTTATGAGCTCTTTGTAATAAGGGGTGGTTGTGAATTCTATCCATGGGGTCCAGGTTAGAGTGTGTTGCTGGGAGTTATTCCTGTTGTGATGGGTGATGTTGCCCATGAGATGCACCTCTGATATTTTTTGTAACCAGCTTTTCATTGATGGAATCTTGGGATTGCCCCCAGAGGGAGGGTATTAAAGCCTTGGCCGTGTTAAGCAGGTGTAGTACAAGTGAGCATTTTTAAGTTCCAATGGGTTGCTTGGTTGGCTGGAAAAGGATGATCCACGGGTCATTAGGGAGGTGGATATCTGAGATATGCTGTATAAGCTGGATGACGGTGGACCAGAAGGGGCAAATAATCGGACACAACCACCAGATATGTGTGTGGGTTGCTGTGTTCCCACAATTCCTCCAGCACAACGGGGAATTGGCGGGGGGAGATCTGGTGTAATTTTGATGGTGTATAGTGCGCTCTGGTGAGTAATTTATAGTTGACCTCAGCCATTTTTGAAGCAAAAGGGGTTAATCGCAAGACTTGGTCTTTCAGATGTTGCGGGAGGAAGGTTTTCAGATCTGATTCCCATTGAGCCATATACGATGGGAGAGCGTCAGCCTGGAATTAAATGAGGGCACTGTAGAAAGTTGAGATGCAGCGTAAAGGTGGATCCTTTGGATTAAAAACTTCAATGCCATTGAGGTCTTGTATTCCTCTCAGCGGCTGGGGCAGAGTTTGGAGAAAGTGTTTAAGTTGGAGGCATCTCCATTTGTCAAGAAATGTGATTGGTTTAGAGTCAAAGATTATAGATTATAGATTATAGAGTAACATTGACAAATAGAATGTAATGTAATGGTGAGACACAGGTCATCATGAGAGATAGTGCATCATGGCTCTGTATGTATAACCAAATAAAATAGAGAAAAGAAGAGCAAAAAAAAAAAAAAGAGAGAGAAATGCATCTTATGCCCCTGCTCTCTCTTTCCTCTGCCTCAATTTGCTAATAACCAAGCTCTGTGTACTGGAGATAGAAGTTCCTAAATGGGAGCAAGGCACGTTTTGCTGGCAAGGCCCCGTAGACCACTATCAACAGGTCCATCCGCGGCCAGGGTTGATCCCTTATTTATGATGTTCCCAGGTAGGTAAAGTTACTTAGGTTTAGAATATGGAACCCGAATGAGTTTGGACACTCATGTTATAGTAGAGGTGGGAGGGAGGAAGAGGGAGGGGTGAGACATAAGAGGGGAAGAAGGTTTAGGGGGGAAATCAGCGGGGGGGGGGGGTCATAGGATAGGATAGCTGGGGTCGCTCCTCAACCCCGGGTCTGCTACCCCATCTGCGCCATGGGGGAGGTGTTAACAGGTGCTGCAGGCACCAGGGAGTTATGATGGAAGGAAAGATCTATAGTATG
Organism: Lithobates pipiens; assembly: GCF_037356315.1. Lineage (NCBI taxonomy): Eukaryota > Metazoa > Chordata > Amphibia > Anura > Ranidae > Lithobates > Lithobates pipiens. The sequence goes on from NW_027507758.1 coordinate 207,383,197, forward strand.
CTGTTGTCTTAAAATATGTCCAGCAGGAGTGCGCATGCGTGGGACTTCCGGAACGAAGCACTAGCCGGGAGCTCCGCACCGCTCCGGTCTTTCGCGGCACTTCACGAGCGCTATAGCAAGCAGCCACCCCTGGGGAGACCTCCCCCGTACAGCGGAACACCTCGGGCACCTACACCTATGCCGGGTAAGGGCTCCAAGAAGGACGTTAGCCGTCAGCTGGACTTTGGCCCGAAGGCCCCACAGCCTCCCAAGATGGCGGCCGCCATCCCCACATGCGGTGAGAACGTGACGCTGACTAGCACAGCTACCTATGCTACGATCGCAGCTTTGCCTATGACCCACCAGCAGAACCCCCTACCCTCTCCAGCTTCCACAGAATCACTCCTGGGCAGACTGCAAACGGAGAATCCATTTTCCCCGCTGGCTAACACACCTAACAGTGCTGTGGACTCTCTGCTAACCCCCCCCATCCTACCTGATCATCCCCCTGACATGACCCAGCTACTGAACAGCTTCTCTGACATGCTAGCGGTCGGTCTAGCCCAAAACGCTGCACAAATTACCTCTGCCATTAAAGCTGACATCCAGAGTCTGGGAGCCAGAATGGATGCCATTGAACAAACTGTTGATAATGCAGCTGCTCGCACGGACCAGAACACGGCCTGTATCCAGACCCTACAAGACCAGCTTGACACAGCCCTCTCTAAAATTGACGATTTAGAGAATAGAAGTAGACGTTATAACTTTCGCATCAGAGGCATACCAGAATCGCAAACAGACACTCAGGCGATTGTCCGGGCTCTCATTAAGGATCTTATTCCTGACATCTCTGAAAGCAAGCTTGAGATTGACAGAGCCCACAGAGTTTTACAACCCCCCCGCCAAGATGGCCTTCCTCGGGACATTGTGGTCAAGCCGCACTTTTATAGTGTTAAAGCGGAAATAATGAAAAGCTCCAGGAACAGGGGAGACATCTCCCTTAATGGCGCCAAAATTCAAATCTTTGCGGACATATCTCCTACTACTATCCAGAAACGAAGAGCCCTCAAACCCCTACTGGATATTCTCTCGCAGAAGATGATCAAATATAGATGGGCCTTCCCTTTCCGCCTGCAGTTTACCTACAAGGAGAAATCGTATAACATCACGAATTTCCAGAATGGCGAAAGTTTACTTCTACACTTGGGGCTCATCTCTCAGGAACTTTCTCCCCAACAAATGGAGACCCGTCCGAGTTCCTTCAAGAGGCCACCGCCGAACAGCCCTCTGACCCCCCTCTGGGTTAAACAGCAACCGAAGAGACAGAGGGACGCCGTCCCACCAAGATGAACTCCCCCCCTCCCCGACCCCTTGGGGTCTGACCCTTTCTCTTCACCCTCGCCAGATCCTCTCTGGGCGCAGGACTGTCCACTTCAACCACTGAGTCCACCCGGGACATTTTTCCAGTAACCCCCTTGCTCCCTGTTTTATGCCCCCCCCCCCCCTTTTTTTTTTTTTTTTTTTTGCTTTGCTTTTTTGCTTTCTCAGGGATGTGCAAGCACGGCCAAGAGCCGTGTTTTCTCCACGTGTCACGTTCTGAAACCTGGGGGCCTCCCCCTAGGGACTCTTGTTTTCAAACATTTTTTGCTGTATTGGTTAACAATTTTCTGAAGTTAATGTTATGTTGTTATTTAAAAGGTGCGGATCAGCTGGGGCGGATGAGTGACGAGAGGGCGTAACGTCCGCCCGAGGGGAGGGGCCGCCAGCGCTACAGCACACCGCACCGACGAACAAGAAGCAGGACATGGCTTGGAGCGGGGAGGTGAGAGACCCCAGCCCAGCCATGCGGGAGCCCACGGGGCAGTAGCTCGGAGCGGTGTAGCAGTATTCCACAGCCCTTGGAACAGAACACTCCCTGACCCTCACAGCTCTTCGGATGGCCCCCCCCTCGTTCCCCCGCACAGCTGATTCCCTCGTCTAAGCATCAGGACTTCGGAGGTATCCGGGGATGTTTCTAGCAGGAGATACAGCAGAGAAAAGGACGGTAACTTCATTAACATCACAATGTCTCGGCAGAGTAATATATATGTATATAGGGGAAAGCAATCAATGTGAAAATGGAGACAGCTTATGCTGGTAAGGGGAGTCTCGCATACATAGATGGTTAAAGCGTTTGATGTAAGGTGTGCACTGATGTGGCTGGGTGTTCCCGCTGAGCAGAGTTGAACTTCAAGTGTCCTAAAGGGAAGTTTTTTTTTTTTTTTTGCATGGCCGGATAAACCATAAACAGGACTGCAGTTTTGTCACATATGCCTATATCGAAAGCCGCTTGATTTATTTTGAGTCAGGAACCTAGAAGGCAATGTCCTAAGACAGTGGTAGATCCGCCGGTTTGACACATTATTATCCCCGCAAGATAAAACTGATTAATACATCACAGACTATCTCAAAAATGGCATATGACAATTACACATGTGAAACAACACGCAGGAAAAGTCGCATGGTTCTAAAAATTACGGCGATAAACACATATTGACAAGGAGAGTCGCATATAGATATGTGGAGGAAGCCTCTGAGGGTCCACCTTTATCCTGTTGAGATTGCACCTGCTGAGAGAAGTATCCCCACCTGTGAGCAACATTGATTGCAGAATCAGTTTATACATATTAGAGCACGGACATAACGGAATGAGTTAGAAAAAGCATTTTTTCTTCTGCTCTTTTTTTCCCTGGCATGCTTGGAGGTGATCAGAGAAGCAAAATTGATTTAAAGAATCCTAGAAGAAGATATAGCAAGGATGAATAAACTGTAACGGGATGTACTGGCTACCACACATTTTTAGGCCCAAACGCATGGCTGGATATATCTGGGGCAGGAAATTTAAAGGTACAGCCCCAAGATATTGATGGCTCCATGGGATAGATGCGTATTGCCTCTGCAGCAGACAAACTGAATAAAACAAGACAGACTACCTCAATTATACATGACATTGTACATCCTAAACAGCACGGTGAAAAGTCGCATGAGTTGATTCCGGGACCTGTTCTCAGATCAATGCGCATTTTCCCCCGGACCTCTTATATATCTAATTTATTTTTTTTATTTTTTTTTCTTTCCTTCTTGTGGGGTATACGTTTGAAATAAGGCTTGGGGGCCAATTCTTACAGCCTGTCTGTCAATTCTCCTTGTACTGGGCCTGGTACATCAAGATGGCACGTTGCTAAAGACACTCGATAACATATTCGGACGACTCTGCGCTCCCCAGGTTCCACAGGCCTATGCCCAGGGGAGGGTTGGCACAACCCGAGGTTGCCCTTCGTCTAAGCAAAACATCCCCCCAGGATATATATTTATACCATTTAGAGGGGGGTAATAACTTGGGGAAGCTGTTAAAGTAATAATAACGGGGTGCAGTATTAATCTACTGAGAGAGGAAGTCAACTGTGAGGGACCCCCGGGCAGTCAGCCAGTGGAACACAGGCATATGGTAGGAGGTAGGTTGGTAACCCCTAAGCAAAATTGGGGAGCAAAGAGATAAATAGGATTAATTAGCCACATAGAAGGCGAATCGCAGGAGGAAGCGACTTCAATGAGGATTCAGGACTAAAAGGAAAGAGTTACTGGGGTGCTCGGTTTCATATAAGTTTGTAATATAGTGAAATATGAGTAAATCAGCGAACAAGATGGCGAAAAGTGGAGCCTCACGAAATCTAAAAGATAAGAGCTATGATACGACTATTCAACAATATATGACACAAGGAGCAAGCCCCAAAGAATCGGGATCGGATAAAAGGCAACCAACCATCTCAGATTATAAGAAGGGAACAGGAAAACATAAGGGTGGAGGAGCACACCAGGATAGGGAGGACACAATAACACATAGCGAATGGGAGAGTAGTAAAATGGAAGAATTAAGGACAGAAGATCTCCCCCCCTCAAAAGGAGAAATGGCGGAGATGCTCTTAAAATTGGAGAATGCAATTAAAACAGATATTAGGGGACTTCGAGAAGATTTAGGAGGACTACTAGAGAGAGTAGAAGCTACAGAAAATCGCATCGACCTCCAAGCCTTAGAGTTAAACAAAGTTTCAGATCAATTAAAAATATTACAACTAACACAAAGGAATATGCTCTATAAATTGGAAGACCAGGAGAATAGAAGCAGAAGGCAAAACTTGAAGCTCCGCTCGATTCCGGAAACTAAAGGTGAAGATTTAAGATCAATACTAAATAGCATTCTATCCCCCTGCTGGGGAAATGAGACGGGAGCCCCCCTAAGGATCGATAGAATTCATAGAATCGGTAAAGCAAGAACTGGAGATTTGGATAGACCGAGAGATATAATTGTGCGGTTCACATTTTTTGATGAAAAAGAGGAAATATGGAAAAAGTTAAGGGGAAAAACCCCACTTGTGTATGAAGGTAGAGAAATACAGATATTTCCGGACATCGCACCCGAGACGCTTTTAAGGAAAAAACTTTTGAAACCCCTGTTAGTTGAACTGCAAGCCCATAATATTAGATACAGATGGGGTTTTCCTGCTTGCTTAATAGGGAACAAAGATGGTAAATCAGTAAAGCTGAGTTTCCCGGAAGATTTGGAAGAGTTCTGCGAGAAATTGGGAATATGCCCGCCTGCACTTCCAGGCTGGCAAGATGAAATAATTGGCTCAATGTAGGGGGAGGGGGGAAAGGGTTGGGGGAAAGGAAGAGGGGTGAAGGAGAAGGAAAGAAGGGAAGATATAAATCAAAACAAGGATGTGGAATTTAATACCTCCCGTCTCAGGGGAAGAGGCGGGAGAGGCGCAGGCGAAAAAGCCCCAAACCCTCATAACAAATGGATTAGGAGATGGTAGGGGTATGTACGACCATTAACCTAACAAGGGCCGATAATAGGCCATTGGGGTTGGGAGGAGGGGGGGAGGGGGAGGGTTGGCGCGGGGAGTCAGGGGGGGGGGGAGGGAGGAGGGAGGCGGGAGGGTGTAAGGTGGGGGAAGGAAAGTAAAGTGGAAAGAGGGGTTAGGGAGGAAAGAGAAAGAAAAACAATGTGGACCACCCAAATAAACATGAGACAAAGTACCTTTGTAGGGCTGGGGAGCACTAGGACAAATAGATGGGTAACAGCAAAATAGACGGTTTGAAATGTATGTCCTATAATGTTAAGGGCATGAATACCCCAACAAAACGCCATAAGATCCTAGCAGAGCTAAAACGGTATGAGGCCGACGTTGTATCCCTCCAGGAGACTCATATCTCCCTCGCATCAAACATAAGGCTGTACTCTAGCAACTATCCGGTCTGGTATTATAGCGATACCATATCGGCTAGAAGTAGAGGGGTAGCGATAGGGTTCTCTAAAAGTACAAGATTTCAATTAAGTGAAAAAATGTGCGATGCAGAGGGAAGATATCTGTTTCTAAAGGGTACTCTAGAGGAACTGGAGTGTACTTTGGTAAATATATATGCACCCAATAGCAATCCAATCAGTTTTTTAAATAAGACATTAAATAAACTTATGGATTTTAAAACAGGTTATGTAATTATGATGGGGGATATGAACTTCGGCCTCAATCCGGAAGTAGATAGTTCATCGGATGTAAAGAAGATGAGAAGCTCTGCACATAAAAATTTACTACAAAAGCTGTACAAAAATCAATTAGTAGATATATGGAGAGTAAAGAATCCTCTGGTACGTGACTATTCCTTTTATTCTACAGTCCATGGGACATATTCACGTATCGACTATATTTTCATAGACCATGGGCTATTGGAATATGTGACGGACACGGGGATAGAAGTTATGACCCTCTCGGACCATGCTCCGGTAAAACTATGTTTGAATATTTCAAGGATAGGAAGGAAAACCTCTACATGGCGGTTGAATGAAGAGTTGCTGCTTGGGGAGGAGGACAGAATAAAAATTGCGAGTGCGATCGAACAATATTTTATACATAACGACACAGAGGAAATCAAAAGCCATACGTTGTGGGATGCACATAAGGCCTACATAAGGGGGATACTGATATCTATGGGATCCAAAAAGAAAAAAATGAGAGCCGAAAAAATCAACAATTTAATGAGAGAGATACACCAGTTGGAACAGGTTCATAAAAAAAGTAGGTTACAAAAAGATCTGGTACTTAAAAAGATATTAACGGCAAGGATGGAGCTGAAGGACCTTCTAGACCAAGAAGCTAGGATGGTGTTTAAAGGGTTGGCCAAGGAACAATATATATGGGGAGATAAACCAAGTAAGTTTCTAGCTAGAATGTTAAAAAAGAAAAAAGGGATACATTTTATTGGGGTAATTAAGAATAAAAATGGGAAAATGTTCCATACCACCAAAGATATAGCAGAAATCTTCAGATCATACTTTGAGGGGATATTCTCAGATAGTAAGGTAGGTGCAAATAACGGGGAGAAAGAGAAGAAGATTAGGGAATTCTTGGGAAAAACTATACTCACTAAAATTACCCCCACTGAAAGGGAGATGCTCGAAAGGCCAATCTCGGAAGAAGAAATAGTGAGAGCACTATTAAAATCAGCTACAGGAAAATCCCCGGGACCAGATGGTTTTACAACATTTTATTACAAAACATTCAGAGAAGCTCTTGTCCCCCAAATGTGCCGGTACATGAATGGTTTGGGAGAAGAATATGGAATGAGTAGGGAAGATTTAATGGCAACAATTACATTAATCCAGAAAGAAGGCAAGGATCCCACGCAGTGCACCAGCTACAGGCCGATCTCGCTGTTGAACGCAGATACAAAACTCTATGCTAAAGTACTTGCAGAGCGAATGAAGGATTTAATGACAACACTGGTTCACCCAGATCAGACAGGATTCATAGGGGGTCGGGAAGGGAAGGACAACGGAATAAAGACACTCCTCCTACTCCAGAAGATGCGACAGGGTGGAACCCCCAGTCTGCTTCTGTCGCTGGACGCACAGAAAGCCTTCGACAGAGTAGACTGGGGGTTTATGTTTAAGACACTGGAGAGGATGGGGCTAGGACCAAAGATGATGCAGAGGGTGAAGGTATTGTACGAACACCCAAAGACATGTATAAAAGTTAATGGATGTGAGTCAGAGTCCTTTGAGATGGAGAGGGGTACAAGGCAAGGTTGCCCGCTTTCGCCCCTCCTATTTGTGCTCTCTTTGGAACCACTTTTAGCGGCAATAAGGGGAGACCCTGGAATAGAGGGGGTGAAAGTGGGAAAAGTTGAATACAAATATTCCGCTTTTGCGGATGATATATTATTGTATTTAAACAACCCCAAGACATCTATGCCAGAATTATTAAATCTACTAGACCAATATGGGGAAGTGTCAAACTTTAAAATTAATAGGTCAAAATCGGAGATAATGAATATTAATATTAGCAAGCGAGAGGCACAAAGTATGCAACAGAATTGGAAAATCCAGTGGAGGAGCGAACTGAAATATTTAGGGATAAAACTATCAGAAAGGAAAATGTACCGCTGTAACTACATTCCGTTATTAGATGAGATACAGGCAGAATGTAAAAGGTGTAGTTATAGACCACTATCGTGGTTGGGGAGAATAAACTCATTAAAGATGATAATATTCCCTAAGATCCTATATAGGTTTCAGATGCTCCCAATACCTTTGTCCAATGTATACCTATCGAAATTAAAAACCATCCTAATGAAATTTGTCTGGAAAAATAAAAAAGCTAGGGTGGCCTTCGCGACACTTCGACAACCAAAAAATAGGGGTGGAGTGGCAATGCCAGACGTGAAGACGACTTATTATGAAGCAGTTGTAGTGTCCAGAGTGAGTGAATGGAGTAGAAGGGATAACACAGAGAAAAGATGGGTGAGATTGGAACACAAATTATGCAGAACAAAATTGGAGAAGCAAATTTGGAACCCACCACATGAGAGAAGTGTATTTTTGGAAGGGAACAACATTACACGAAACACGTTGCGGATTTGGGATAAGATATATAGGCAATTTAATGGGAAATACAATTCACCACTTATAGCGTTAAAGCACAATAATTTTTTTTTACCAGGGTGTCAGGAGATAGGAGGAAACTGGGTCAAGGAAGAGGTAAAATTAAAAGATGTAATGAAAGGGGAAGGAATAGCACCATATCACGAGTTGGCACAAAAAAAAGAGATGATGATAATTGATGAGTGGAGGTACGCTCAGCTTTCAAGTTTTATTAAAAAACTCCCCCCACAGATTAGAACAGCGGAAGATTTAACTCCTTTGGAACAATTATGTTCATTAAAGACATCAAAGAAAATTGTTTCGAGATGGTATAGAACGCTGGTGGAGGGAGTAGAGCTGGGGGTACCTGTGTACATCAAAAAATGGGGGAGGGAACTAGGAACACAACCAGATAACACAATATTAAGGAAAATATTTAAATTAGTGCATGGCTCAGCGGTAGATGCTGGAACTGCGGAAATGAGTTTCAAATGTATGACGAGATGGTACTACACCCCAGAGAGGAAAAGTAAATTTCAGCGGGATGGTGTTAGGGAGTGTTGGCGGGGATGTAGAGAGTTGGGCACGATGACACATCTGTGGTGGAGTTGTCCAAAAATAGAACTGTACTGGAACCAAATCCTAGCCTTCATTAAAGAGATTACTAACAAAGAGGTGAAAGCTGATCCCTGGGTAGTGTTATTCCATGGGACAAAAACTGGGCTCAGACAATATAAGGAATCGGTGATTCCCCATTTGTTGAATGCAGGTAAAAAACTAATACCGAAAAAATGGCAAGAGAAGGAGGCCCCGTCAATGTGGGAATGGGTGGATGCGGTAGAAAAGACCTATAAGATGGAGTGTTTGAGAGTCAGCTTGGAAGAACGGAGTAATACACCAATCATAGAGAAATGGAAGTGTTGAGCAGATTTTAGGAAGAAATGGCTCATCTCAGAGGGGTTGAGAAAGCCCTAAAATAGGTGTAGACAAGATACAATAAGGTACAAATTAGATAGAAATTAAAACTCTCACAGGGAAAACAAGATAAGGTGGTCCACAGATAGGAAGGAGGGGGGGGGGGGGTCGAGGTAAGAACTAGAAGGGGGATAAGATGGGAGTGTGATACCGGAGGCATGATATGGTTATTATGAAGGTTGTTAGCCTGGCATTAACACTCTAAAAAAAAAAAAAAAAAAAAAAAAACTTGCCACTATGATGTGACTGCATGGAAGGGACGCTGAGCTGTAAGCTGAGGTGGTCCCACGGTTATTAAATTGATTTCACTGAGTGGGAAAAAAAATAAAATAAAAAAAAATAAAAAAAAAAGTAAAAGGTGCGGATCGCCGCTCGACCGGAGCGGGTATACCTGCCACTCCACCTGTTGTAGCCCTGGGGATTTTTTTTCCCATGGTGGCACCAGGAATGCAACCCTCTACTGGGTTGCCCTTTTACCGATCCCTACAATCCAAAGGGATTCGGAGCAGGCTCCACCCTGCCTTCCCCCTCCACGGGGAACCCAGGTCTCTTTTCTTCCTGGATCTTCCCCCCTTCTCTTCACTCTTTTCTTTCTTTTTCTGTTTTCCCCTTCTTCTCTCCACTCATATGTTCTCTCCCCCACAGATGCCTTCAAGGAGAGCTGGACGTTTCGAACTTCCCCGGTTTCTGGGAACAGAACTTGCCCTCAACCTCGAGACCAGGACCCGCTCGGGACAGGTAACCAAAGCCAGCACATGCTCGCACCTCACACCTCATGTCTATGGCTGACGACACATCCCATACACAATCCCTTAAAGTAGCATCCCACAACACCCAAGGTCTAAACTCCCCCATCAAAAGGCGCAAGGCCCTACATAGCTACCATTCTAAGAACTTTGACATTGTTCTTCTACAGGAAACACACTTCCCGAAAAGTTTTAACCCTTCCTTCCTCCACCGTAACTATCCCACCTTTTACCTTGCCAACGCTGACGATAAAAAAAGAGGGGTCGCTATCCTCATTTCTAAACGCACTTCCTTTACCCTATCTCATACGATTAGGGACACAGAAGGACGTTACATTCTTGTCAAGGGACATGTCAATGGGATTCTATTCTCCCTCATTTCTTATTACGCCCCTAACAAAGGCCAAACTAGGTTCTTTTCTTCAATGTTGACCTCCCTCTCCCCCCACCTGGAGGGTAAGGTGATTATGGGTGGCGACTCTAATGTCGCCTTCGATCACGTGCTAGACAAGTCCTCCTCGAAAAAGTCTCTCCTGAAGAGGCCTCCCAAGCAGAGTCTTCGCATTGCAAGGCTCTTTCATGCTTTGGGTATGATAGACTCCTGGAGGGAGCTGAATCCCTCAGCCCAAGACTATACGCACTTTTCTGCACCCCATAGTACCTACGCCCGCATAGACCACATTTTTATTCACTCAACTGACATTCCTCTAACCTCCCATGCCGCTATAACTGATGTCCCTTGGTCTGATCACGCTTTAGTCTCCTTGAAAATTTCAGGGTGCCTGAATCGATCAACCCCTCCGCAATGGCGGCTAAAAGAGTCCTTGCTTTCTCACCCAGCACATCGCACTAGCCTCGAAATTGACCTTAAGGAATATTTCCGTATTAATGACACTGAGGACACTTCCCCCGGTGTTCTGTGGGGGGCACATAAGGCAGTTATGAGGGGTAAGCTCATACAACTCTCCTCCCGCCTTAAACGGGAAAAACAAGCAGACATCGTCAACTTGGAGAAAAACTTCCAGACCCTATGTAAAGCGCACAAAAAACACCCCTCTGCTTCTTCCCTTGCTCGCCTCGATGCTGCCAAGATCGTTCTTAACACCGCCCTCACATCCAGTGCCGAGAACCATACCCGATGGGTGAGTGGTAGATTTTATCTTAACTCAGATAAATTTGGACCACTCCTCGCAGCGAAACTCTCCCCCAAATTTAGAGCTCAGGCCCTCCCAAAAATCAAATCACCATCTGGTGCTCTTACACAAAACCCCAAACATATCCTGAAGGCCTTCCACGAATTCTATGCTAAGCTTTACTCCGGCCCGAACCATATTAGCTCTCAGTCCACCGAAAACTACCTTGACAGCGTCCCGCTCCCTAAGATATCGGACTCTCATCGTTCGATCATGGAGGCCCCCATCTCGGAAACAGAAGTTAGAGCAGTCATTAAAGACCTTAGGAAGGGGTCTGCCCCAGGCCCGGACGGATTTTCAACACATTATTATAAGACCTTTTCTGACATATTATCTCCTTATCTGGCCCGATTTTTCAACTCCTTGTCCCAAACTTCACCCCTAGATCACACAGCAAATTTGGCATATATCTCGGTTATCCCTAAACCGGGGAAAGACCAGAGTCTAGTTAGTAACTATAGGCCCATCTCCTTAATCAACAACGACTTGAAAATAATGACCAAAATTCTCTCCAACCGACTGGGATCTTTCATTAGCAACTATATCCATAAGGACCAAGTGGGATTTATTCCCGGAAGGCAGGGACCGGACCAGATAAGGAGAGCGGTGGATATTATTTCCCTTCTCAACTCAGGGTTGGACGGAGGGCCTCCTCAGGAGGGCTTCCTCCTTTCTATAGACTTGCAGAAAGCGTTTGACACTATCACCTGGCCTTACTTATTTGGCGTTCTACGAAAATGGGGTTTTGGTCCCCACTTCATTCACCTCCTAGGGGCTCTTTACTCTCACCCTCGGGCACAAGTTAGACTCCAGGGCCACCTCTCAGACCCCTTCCTAATCAGTAAAGGAACCAGACAGGGATGCCCTCTCTCCCCCCTCCTCTTCGCCATTGGTATTGAAACGTTAGCTATATCCATCAGGAATCATCCGGACATTCAGGGAGTACGTTGCGGCAACACGATTCACAAATGCGCTCTGTTCGCGGACGACGTCCTCCTCTTCATTACCTCCCCTACAGTCTCAACCCCTCATGTCCTTCAACTCCTCCAAGAATTTGGACAAGCCTCAGGACTCCAAGTTAATATGGCCAAGTCAACGGCCCTCAATGTTTCCTTAACCCCTGAAGTAGTAAATAGGCTAAAAGAACAATTCCCCTTCGCCTGGAGTTCTCCCTCTATCCCATACCTAGGGGTTCACCTTACATCTAACTTTGGCCAGCTGTTCCACCGGAATTACCCACCCATGATCAAAAAACTTAAAAATGATCTTGAACAATGGTCCCTCCATAAGATATCATGGATAGGGAAAATTAACGCTGTAAAAATGACCCTTCTGCCTAGGTTACTATACCTCTTCCGCTCTCTACCCATTCCGGTACCTAAGTCTCTTATACAGAACCTTCAATCGGCAATTATTAAATTTACCTGGGGCAGATCCAACCACAGAATCCCCAAGAAAACATTATTTAGACCCAGAAGAAAAGGCGGTCTAGGTCTGCCCAATCTCTGGTGGTATTATCAAGCAGCACAACTCTGCCAGATATCTAATGTTTACTCAAGCGGGCCCAAACCCGAATGGATAGAGATGGAAAGACAGGCTATCCCTAAATTTACCATTGATTTCCTTTTATGGCGCCCCCCAAAATCCAGACCCCCAGTCATGTCTCCTACCCTATCTCACTCCCTTGCTCTTTGTGACAAGATTTACAAGTCCAATACCCTTACCTCCAGGTGGCAACCTCTCGCACATATCTTCAATAACCCCTCATTTCAGCCGGGGCTGAATATCAAAGCGTTCCAATGGTGGACAGACAAAGGTCTTTACAGAATAGGACATTATCTTAATCCGGCAGGACCACTTAAGTTGAAACAATGCATCTCTCTAAGTTGGAGATGCCTCCTACAGAACGGTTCCGGTTCCATCAATTATCCCATTTTCTGCACAACCTAACTTCCCAATACCCCCTTCCCCTCACAGTTTCGCCTTACGAACTTTGGTGTTCTTCAGCCATAGACATGAGGGGAGGGATTTCGCTGATCTATTCGGCATTTGCTGAACCAATGGATAAAGCGCAGTACATGCTGAGCTGGGAACACGACCTAGGAATCGAGTGGGACCTGGACTCCTGGCACACCCATTTCAATACTGCATTTAAGGGGATCCTCAACACATCTCTGGTGGAGGCGGACGTCAAGGTCCTTACACGTTGGTACCTTGTACCCACACGCCTTGCTAAGTATTACCCTCAATCCTCCCCCTTATGTTTCAGAGGGTGTGGGCACCTGGGATCGCTCATTCACATTTTGTGGGAGTGTCCCAGGATTAGAAATTTCTGGAATAAGACTTTTGCACTAATCCGCAAGGTGACCGGCCAAGCAGCTCCCCAATCCCCAACATTCGCCCTCTTAAATGAAGGAATCCCCCACATCTCCAAATATACTCAATCTCTGATTCATTTCATCCTATTGGGTGCTAAATTGACTATAACCAGGTCCTGGAAATCCCCTAGGGTTTCCTTCCCGAATCTGAAACAAAAAATTACCTGGATTATGTTTCAAGAAAAAATTTCCTACACTATTCTGGACAAAATGAGTAAATTTAAAAGGGTTTGGGAGCCCTGGGCCAGTCACATTGGGATCCTTCTTTAGTTTTTGGTCCCTGTGTCTTGGCCTAATGATTGCCCTATCTATAGAGCTGCACCCCCTTCTGACAGCGTCCGGCTCTCCTTGACCCAGGCTCCGTCAGTTTAGCGTTGTTCCCTCCCCCTCTTCCCCTCTCTTTTTTCTTTTTCTCTCTTTCCCCCTCCCCTCCCCCTGGTCGGGCCAGGCTGAGGGGGGGTGGGGGACGCTTTCCTTAACAAGCTCTGGTTTAACAATTATACTTAGGCATGTATCTCTAACAATATCCTTTGTTTACTAGGCTCTCCCAGGGGCCGGACCTCATGTCCTGCTGAGAGCTATGCCATTGAACAGGACCCCCTCGGGGTCTTTCCCAGGTTCTTCCTATTAGTTTTTATGTTAGTCATATTTTCAGTTTATGCTAAACGGGGTATGATGGGAACTGACACTAGCTTATCCTCGGTCCCAGGTGAGCCATGGGGCTCCGACACAGTGAGATCCCTGTCGGGGTGTCGGGGCACTAGGCCGCCGGGAGGGGGGGTTCATTTATGATTATTACTTTTTACTTTGTCTTTCCTATTGAGCACACCTAGTACTACTGGTTCCTTTTCCTTTTTATATCTCTACCATGGTTCTTTTTTTTTTTTCAGGAGTTTTTTGTTCACTTCGGTTGTGCAGGTTAATCTATACTCCTGATCCACCCCGGTACTAGGCCCTCCCTGCTGATACCCCTGTAGAGTTCTACCCGATGCCGGAGTAAGGAACTTACTCCTTATTGTTCATGTCTATAACCTGTTGTGTTATCTATTCATCTTTTTTATGGCTTTCCCCTGCGTGGGAGCCTCAATTCTGTAATGCCAACTATTTTTTCAATAAAACTCTTTTAAACAGAAAAAAAAAAAAAAAAAAAAAAAAAAAAATATGTCCAGCAAGACCAGGTCAATGAATTTCTGAATGTGGTCTTGGGCGATGAAGATTAACTCTTCCATTCCTTCTATTGTGGCCACTCTAGTCAGCCATTCTCTAACGGTTGGGGTATCTGTGGACCTCTAGTGTGAGGGGATGCAGAATCTTGCCACATTAACCATGTGTATGGCTAGTGAATTTCGGTAGGTATGTTTGGGCAAAGTAGTATGGTGTAAGAGGTATTGAGCAGGGTTAAAGTCTAGAGTGAACATAGTAACCCGTGAGATTATGGAGTGGACCTCTCTCCAAAAGGGTTGAATAGATTGGCACTCCCACCAGATGTGGATCATTGAGCCTATTGTGCTCCTGAATCTCCAACAGGTATTGGGGATTGAAGGTGAGAATTTGTGTAGGCGGGCTGGAGTTCTATACCATTTGGTTATGATTTTGTAACCATTTTCCTGGATTACTACATTCATCGATCCCTTTTGTGCGAGTGTACAAATGAAGTCCCAATGATCACCCGTGAGCTGCAGATTCAAGTCCATTTCCCATGAGGTTCGTGTTTGTGTCAGAGAAGGGCCCATGTCAAGTTGTAATAGGGTATAGATATAGGATATAAGGTGTTGTTGGGGCGTGTTGCGGGTGCACAGTGTTTCAAATGGTGTGAGTTGTCTATTCCACATGTCCGTTGAGGTCGGAGAGGTAAGAAAATGTGTCAGCTGTCTGTAGGTCCAAACGGGGAAAGTGGTGGTTCGTGATTCAGTTTTCAGGTCTTCGTATGTGCATCTCTTGCCTTTATGAAAGAAGTGACACGCCAAAACCTCCTCATGTCGCCATTCCTGATGAATGAACGTGGTAGAGTCTCCCGGGGGGAAGTCAGGGTTTTCCCTTAAGGAGGTCAGTGGTCCTGGTTGCAAGGATAGGTTAAAGAGTGAGATAGCTTTCCTAAAGGTCAATAATGAAGGGAGGATGAGTGGGTGTAGTTTTATGGCCTGGGGCCAGAGTTTGGGTGCTAGCCAAGGGAGAGTGTGGGTCGGGATTCTTGTATAGGAATTTTCCAGGATGACCCACAGTTTTCACAATTTGTGAGTTTTCCAATCCACTAATCTGGTCAAGTGACATGCTAGGTAATATTTATATAAATCAGGTAGGCCAATTCCCCCATTATTTTTGGAGCAGGTTAATCGTGAGCATTTAGTGCGTGGGACAGAGCCCTTCCATATGAAGCTTGTACAGGCTCTCTTATATGTCATGAAGAAAAAAGGGGGAAGGTGAATTGGGATCGTCTGCATTAGGTACAGGAGGCGAGGGAGGATAACCATCTTAATAAAGGTCGCCCGCCTGAACCAGGAGACGTTTAAGTAAACCCATTCCTTCAGGTCCGCTTGGATTTTCGTGAGGGCTGGTAAGAAGTTTTGGTTGAACATGTCTGGAAGTAGTCTGGTGATTTGATAACTAATGGCTTCTCTCCTCCAGTGGAAGGGGAAAGATTCTTCAGTGGGTGACTTCTTGTGGGGTCAATGTTATGTTTAGGGCACGAGATTTAGAATTAATTAATTTTAAGATTTGAAAGTTCTCCAAAATGCTTTATGTCTTTCAACAGGTTAGGCAGGGAGAGGTGGGGAGTCTGCAAAGATAGCAGTATGTCGTCGGCGAACGCCGCTACTTTGAACTCCCTATGGTCAGAGAGGATTCCTTTGATGTCCGCATTGCTTCGTAGTTATTCAAGAGGGGTTCCAGGGACAAGATAAAGATCAAGAAGGACAGCAGGCACCCCTGGCGGGTACCATTGCTTATAGAGAAGGTGCTCGACAGTAGGCCGTTAGCCCTTACCCTAGCAAAGGGACTAGTGTATAGGGAGTCTATGTGCGCAAATATGCGGGGCATAAGGCCTATTCCCTTCAGGACTTCCTGCATATAGTCCCAAGCCACCCTGTCGAACGCCTTCTTTGCGTCAAGGGAGAAAAGAAACCCCCTAGTCCCCATCGAGGTAAGATGATGGTGTAGGTTTAAAGTGCGGATCGTATTGTCCCTGGCCTCCCTCCCCGGTACAAATCCCACCTGGTCTGGCAATATAAGGCCAGGAATCGGGGGGGGGGGGGGGGGGTAACCTATTTGCTAGCATCTTTGCGTACAGTTTTATATCCACACTTGGGAGGGGTCTTTGCCATCTTTTGGGATCACCGCTATGTGGGCTTCTAACATTCTACTTAAGGAAATCTGGGGGTCTGCGAAGGAGTTAAATGCTTGCAACATCTTAGGTGCAAGCTCCTCTAGGAAGCACTTATAGTTTGACAAAGAAAGGCCATCTGGGCCCGGGCATTTCCCAACTTTCATTTGTTTTATTGCCAGCTTTAATTCTTCCATAGATAGTGGGGCCTCCAGGGTTGCCGCCTGCTTTGCGGAGATAGGTTTAGGACAATATTGTGCAAGAAAATCTCTAATCAGGGTGGATCGGTTTAACGGGTCGGTCAGATCTCTCCTCACGTGTCAAATTGTAGAGCTTCGAGTAAAATTGTTCAAACTGATTAGCTATCTCTTCATTTTTAGAGAAAAACGTGTCCTGGTTATCCTGAATGTGATAAACCACAGTTGAGGTCTTAGCTGTGTGAATTGTGAGAGCCAACAACCTCCCACTTTTGTTTACATGTTCATAGAACACTTTCTGTTTGAGGACATAGCTTCTTCTGGCACGTTTCCCTAGTTTGTCTAGTAGGGTAGAGCGGGAGTGCAAGAGGTCTTGTAAGGTGGCCTGTAGGGACGTTCGTTTGTGGGCTAATGCTAGACGGTTAATTGTTGCTTTCAGCGTTTGGATCTGTTCTTGATTTCATTTTTTTTTAGCTCTCGTCCGCTAATGATATTAATTTCCCTCTTAGGACACATTTATGTGCTTCCCAGAGCGTGACAGAAGTCACTTCTGGGGTAGAGTCTTCATTGAAATACATTGAGATTTGGGCCTGGAGATGTCACACATTTTCGGGGTCTTTCAGTAGAGAGGGGTTTAGTCTCCAGTTTTTTTGATATTTTGTTAGAGTCTGTAAACGTAAGGGTCATTGTGATAGGGTGGTGATCCGACAAAAAATGGCTCTATGGTAGCTTGTGTAAGGGAAGATAGGTCTGTTTGCGAGAGAAAGAAATAGTCAATCCTGGAGTATTTTTGGTGTGGAGAGGAGAAAAAGGTGTAGTCACGGTAATTAGGGAACATTGTGCGCCATGTGTCATGTAGTGTCAGGTTCTGTAGTTGAAGTTTGATTTGGCGAAGTGCCCGGTAGGTGAGGGTGGATGTGCCCGTGGAGGTGTCTAGGATCGGATTGAGTGGAACATTGAAGTCCCCTCCCAGTATGACGATCCCTTCTAAAAAAAGAGGAAAGGAGGTCACAGATTTTCCTGAAAAATGTCACTTGATGTTCGTTGGGGCAGTATATGTTCGCCACCGTGATTGGTTTGGTGGCATATGTGCCCTTGAGAAAGATATATCTACCACCAGGATCTATGATCGACTCCGACAATTGTAAGTCGGCATGTTTGGAGATTAGTATTGAAACCCCTTTTGTTTTAGAGTCTGGGTTAGTGGAATGTATTGCCTGTTTGTATATATGGTTCCCTAGTTTAGGAATTGCACCCGTTCGGAAGTGTTTCCTGTAACAAAAGAAAGTGGGCTTTGTATTTTGTCAATGTTGATATTGTTTGCAATCTTTTTTTCTGGTAGGGTTAATCCATTGAC
Organism: Lithobates pipiens; assembly: GCF_037356315.1. Taxonomy (NCBI): domain Eukaryota; kingdom Metazoa; phylum Chordata; class Amphibia; order Anura; family Ranidae; genus Lithobates; species Lithobates pipiens. The sequence goes on from NW_027507758.1 coordinate 207,401,301, forward strand.
ATTTAGTGAGAGGCACTTTTTAACGATAGCTGTTGTCTAAGTATTGGTTCTTTCTGCATTACGTTAACTATTCAGACAGGTCATATGTGCGCGAAAGGGGTACTGATATTGTATCGGGGAGATTCCCTCTAGGTGTTGTGAGTGGGGAAACGGGAGGGGAGACCCCAGCTAAGAGAGCGAAAAAGAGGGAGAGGGGATGAAGTGGAAAAAGGGAGAGGGTGGTAAGGAAGTGGGGAGGGATAAGTCCAAGACGACCCAGTCCCTGAGGGGAGGGGACAGTTGCAATTTAAAAATTAGGAGGTGCACCTACAGTGAATCCACCGGAATTGGGTGCTGGAGATCACCGGAGGTGGTTAAAGGCACGCCTAACCACCTAATGGGGGGGGGGGGGGGGTCCGGAATGTCAGCTTCACACTGCTGAGAAAGCTGTGTGGGGGGGGGGGGGGGGGGGGTAGTAAACTGGGAACAAAACCTGGTAAGTAGAGGATATGCGTCTGGAAAAGAGCAGGTATACTAACTCTGGATCTCCTAGGGGTTCTAGACATCTAGGGGGCTTTTAAGATTTAAGATTACCCAGTTCGGTAAATGACCTGCCAAGTGGTTCCATATTGGGTATAAATTGGATATTATAGTTAGATCAATAGATACAACAGAGGAAGCCAAATAGGGATATAACCTAGCCTGTTAATAGAGAAATCAGTTAGTTGCCAAGCGTCATTAAGGGAATCTGCATGTCAGAAATTCCTTTGTGCCAGTAGGCGTCTGGACGACTTGTAGCATTGTAAACTCGTAAACACAATAACATGTAAACATATTAACCAAAGACATGTAAACACGAAAATAGAAAACTTTCCCCTCTCTAGAAGTATTTTACTCAACTACTATGGTATCAGGATGATATCTCCCTCTGAGGGATTGCGCTTTCCACCTGTGTGTAGCGAAGGCCGTGGACCATACTGGGCTCTGTTCCCCAAGAAACCTGTAGAATGGTCGGAGGATGGTAGTGTTTGTTTGCCTTGTTGCGCTCCCTACACTTATTTAAGACCAAGGGGGAAGCAGAACCAACTAAAGCCTATACTTCAGTGTATTCGCTGCACAGGATGAACTTTGTTGACATGATGCCCATCTCAGTAAGGAAGGTAGTGGATTTCTCCCCCCTCTAGAATTATATCCAAAGAGGGGGGGGGGGGGGGATGAGAAGGCCATTAGGGGGTTTAACTGAAAGCAGCCACCTGTTATCTATTAGGCATCCCTCCCTCCTCCACCCACCACCTCGAAGAGGCTTCGTGATGTTACTTAGATAATTATTTTGGTATACAGCATAAACCTAACAGCAGGGATGAGCGTCTTAAAACGAGTTTATTCCTATAGCTCCTTACCATGGGAGCAACAAATCTATGAAGTTTAAGGGGAACCCTGAACCCATCCGCTAGAGCGGCATCGCCCCGGGTGGGGGTCAGGCGCCCCCATGGGTGCCTTCAACTAAGAGTACCGGGTTATTGCTACGCTCAGACTGAGTCACCTATTTCACAAATGTTATGATTCCACAATCAGTCCACATGTTAGGATGATCACATTGGGCTCTGTGGCAATCGCTGGGAGATCAGGTCAGGTGGGTGTTTCTGGAAGCTCGGACAAAACATCCGGCTGTGTGGACAGTCAGATTGAGGATGCAAAAGCAAGTAGGGAGCAACAGTACCTGCACGTTGAGATTCCATGGTTCACATCTGCCATAGTCCCCTGCGGGGGGGTAGTAGCAAAGCCTGGGTCATGTGAGGAGTGGTCCCTGCGTGTATGCCGATCACTGGGTGATGTGGGGTCTAGTCTGCGGCGTCTGGAGCGCTGTTTTTGAGCTTTCGGTGATGAGGAGTGGGAAACTGGTTTCCAGGGTTCAGCAGTAAAGTAGAAGGAATACCACTCGGGTAGGTCGACCAGTGGGATATCTAACTGCTCACAGAAGGTGGGGAGGTCTTCTGGGGTCCGGAGGAGCGCTGTTCGGCCTCTAGAGGATACAGAGAGACAGAACGGAAATTTCCATCTGTACCGGATGTTGCGAGCACGCAGTGTTTCCAATAAGGGGCGTAGCGTGCGTCTTTTGTAAAGTTATCTGAGAGAGATCTTGGAATAGTTTAATTTCCGCGCCATTATATAAAATGCGGCCTCTATCTCTTGCCTTTCGGAGTATCTCCTCCTTAAAAGGGAAGTGGACAATGCAGCATACAATGTCCCTAGGGGGTTCAGAAACACGGGGGGGGGGGGTCTCAGGGGCCGATGTATATGTTCCATTTCAATCGGGGTATCTGCTGGGCGGTCAAGGAGCTCATTGAAGATGGCACAAACTGTTTGGGGAAGTGTGGCCTGATCAACTCCTTCAGGGACTCCCCTCACCCTAATAGTATGTCTGCGACCCCTGTGGTCTAAATCTTCTACATGTCTATGCAAGTCAAACAAGTGTGGCAGTTGTAGGTCATAAGTCTGTTGCACTTTCCTGATTGCAGCTGCTTGTAGGTGAAACGTTTCTTCCACTTCAGTGAGGCGGTTATTCATCGTTTGGATGTCAGATTTAAGATCTGATATGGCCGCCGTCAGCGTATGTTTGATATCCAGGGCCACTCTTTGTAGGTCCCTCTGCAGGTCGAGTAGGCTCAGGTTGGAGAGAGCAGCGGTGTCACGCTCGGAAGTCGGGTCGGCCGGGTTGTTAACTGAGGCCGGGGATGAGGCCTGAGATGCCCGTGAGGCCTGCGCCTACACGCGTTGTCCCGGCAGCCGATTCCCAAACATCTACGGGATGCTGTTGCCAGGCTGAAACCCTGTGTGCTTCAGTGTGTGTGTGTAAATTGCCGCAGATTGACGGTTCAAGGTTGTTGTCGCCCGTTTGCTCCGGTAACACTCTAATGCGTTAATTGTTTCTGTGGTTTCTGTTCTCAAGGTCCTCAAGTTTATATAATGAGGAACAGTGGGCAAAGGCAAGTTGGGTGACAGTCTCTCGTAGTTCTCGTATGGCTGTGGCATGAGAGTCTTGTCTGTGCTCTGTGTCCTCCACCCTGTCCAGAATGTGAGCCATATCCGCTCTAACTCCCGCAATCTCCTTTTTTATGGAATTTTCTAGTCCACAGAACATCCCCACTAATTCTTTTTTATGCCCACTCACCAGTGATGACATGTCAGAACCTGTATGAGACCTGGGGTCATCCATGAGATCTGAGCAACCGGAAGATGTGGGAGAGCTCTCTGATGGAGGTAGCAAATGAGGAGGGGGGGGGATGTGCTCCGCCTTGTGGCCCTAGCCTGACAGCTACGTCCTGTGGGGCCAGCTCTGTCGGGCAGCTAGGAAGTGTTGTATGGAGCTGGTGGCAGATGGATTAATCCCTGGACCCTTCCCAGAGCTCTGGTTAGATGTGGAGCAGGACTTGGGCGTCTTCGCTGGCATAGTTGGAGCTGTGAAGCTGAATGCTGGATGGAGTTCCCCTTATTCACACCTCCTTAGTGCCATGTGCAGTAAGTTAAGGTCCCTCAAAAAAACCTCAGCCGTAACAGTTAGGGCGTATAATGATTAACTTTGTATGTGGCAGACAGTCCTCTCCTGCAGGGGGTAAGCAGAAAGGTTGAAGTTGTTCTGGGATGGGGAGGAAGGGGGGAGCAGCACTCCTAAGGGGGAGCACGCTGGACAGATGCGAGGTGTAGCTGGAGGAGCAATATGGCTTCCAGGCTCCACAGGCGGGCCGGAGCCACAGCCTTTCCTAGTGGCAGGTCCCCGTCAGGCTCCGGTTCAAATAGGCCTCAGAATCTCCCTCTGCAGGCTGCCGCTGTCTCAGTAGGCTATATGGTGGGCAATCAGTCACCAGAAGGGGTGAGATAAGGTCTGTTTTGGCCCTGTTATATGGTGCACTCACCGCTCTGTGGAGGTCAGCCCGTCTGTAATAGGGAGGCCCTTTCGCCATGTCCAGCGATTATACCAGAGGATTCTGCCTGGTAATCCCGAATGCCAGCCTGTACCGGACTTCAAGGCTTTCCAACAGGCCGACAGGAGTGGCTGCCCCAGGCTTGGGGAGCAGAGGGAGGGTGCAGTTTACTTGCAGGGCCTTGTAGGCCTCAAGATGGTGCTGGGTAGTCTGCAGAGCAGGCCGCGCTGTGTGTCCTTTTGCCTCTCCCCATGCCGGACCAGCAACAGAGAATGGCCCGCAGTACCCCAGTGCAGCAAGGGGGATTTAAGGTGTTCCCAGGCTGCAGATAGCTATGGCTCATCCCGGTCTACACAGAGCCTGATGAACACACATCCTCTCCCGTTTGCGGCTAGACATGCCCCCCATTAGCCAAGTGTGTTTGGCATTACTTTATTGGAGCGGTACAGAGAATTCAATCTTACAATTGCGAGACACTTTGGGCCTCTAACCATATACTCAGAACCAGACTGGTAAGGGAGGGAAGGGCTTTTGTAACACTGCATCCTAAGGCATAATGTATATCCTGGTGTTCTTACTTTATATGTGGGCTGATGTCTACAATACCTGTGGTGTCCTGGAACGTTGGGGGGCTGGGTGATCCCCTCAAAAGGGCCATGGTATCCTCTTTGCGCAAATAGCTCTCTGCTATTTGTGCTCTGCAGGAGAGACACTACACAACTGACTCCCTATCTTGCCTTACAGGTGGGGAGGTAAAATATTTAATATATATTTTTTAAAGTTGTTTATTTAAAAATTTCAACATACAGCATATAAAACAATCAGTATACATGTCGAATAGTCTCCCTCCAGAGGTGCATACAGAGGTATCGATGAAGATATCCCGCTGGAGTAAACAAAACTGTTACTGTTATATGCTAAAACACAGAAAAACCCCCAACAAAACAAAGACACAACAACGGACATACAGGCATTCCCACACACTCACACACCACACTCACACACACACCACACTCACACATGTCACCGTCCCACTATGCAGTATCATTTTAACATAAATAAATAGCAACCTCTTAATGCCCGAGACTCCGGCCCTACCCCCGCAGTCCCCCCAGGGGGTCCTGCGAGGATAGCACCTTCCCCCAGAATGAACCAGAGACATCCAACCATGGTTGCCACACCTTATGGAACTGTTTCAAGCAAGCTCTGTTTTTAAACACTATTTAAAATTTAGGGAGTTCACCATTAATAATACCATACAGTGATTGAATTCTGGGAGGAACATTCTCTTTCCAGTGCAATAAGATTACTTTACGTGCATAAAATAAAATGGTACATAGAAGAGTCCGAGCTGACGGCCTGTGAACAAAGTCATTCAATATACCCAGCAGCCCCACCTCAGGGGTTCGGGGCACCGGGAGAGCAAGATGATCAAAAAATGTTAACAGGTCCTTCCAATACGCATCCAGTCCAGGACAACTCCAAAACATGAAATAAATCAGCATTATCGTGAGTACATCTAGGGCACAAGGCCTCAGTTCTCAAACCCATTCTAGCCAATCTAGCCGGAGTATAATGCAGCTGATGAATAAACTTAAACTGAACATATTGGTCGGAAGTGCTGATAATGTCCTGGAAGCAGGTTTCAGTAGTTTCCCCCCACCCCTCCTCCTCCAGGTCAGGTATCAAACGCTTCCACTTCACAAATGAATGGTGAAATAGGTCTGCTCCCGTCCTGGAGAGGTGATCATAAAAAGTTGTAACCTGTTTATTAAGATCCGGGTGAGACATCAGGTCCTCCATAGGGGACTCCTGAAGCTCTATGTGCAAAGTGCCAAACTGTGCCCTGATGGCATGTCTAAGGAGTAGATAGTTATAGAAAAAATTATGATCTATTGAGAAGGTACCACATCAATTTTCAAAGGATTCAAGCACATTTCCCTTGATGATATGGGACAAGCGCAGAACATGCAGCCTAGACCACCATTGGGAGTCTGGATGCCCTAGTAATTGAGGTATACTAGGATTGTCCCATAACGGGGTTTGTGGTGACCTGCCCGGGGTAGAAATAGAAAGGAATTTCTCTCCCTCTCTCCAGGCCAGTAGGCCCACCTCCATAGGGGAAAATCTAGAGCATTTAGAATTTAGAGCCCTATGCAGTACGTCATTAACCGAGTCAAATGGGGCATGGAGGATTGACATGAGAGTGGCGGAGGGGGGCTGAGGGTTGGAATGCAGCCAATCATATACGTATGTCAGTTGGCAGGCAAGGAAATAATTACCTAAGTTCGGGTGGCCAAGGCCTCCTTTCAATTTAGAGGATTGCAAAGATGTCTTGGCAATCCGCGGATGGGAGTTTTGCCAGATAAAGGAAGACACAATGGATTTGATTTCCATAAATACCTTTTTTGGGGGATATACCGGGGCAGCTCGAAAAAATATAGGAATTTTGGGAGGAATATCATTTTAAAGATGTTAATACGACCTATCAAGTTGAGGGGGAGAGTTGCCCACGCCTGGAGTCTGTCAACCATCTGCTTTGTGATTGGGGCAATATTCAATTCTTCATATTTGGGGAGCTCGCTATGTATCTGAATGCCCAAATACTTGAATGTCTGGGACGTCTGAAGTTTAGAAGTATTCAAGTAGTCGTAGGGGCAGCGAGGGCCAATGGGAAAAGCTATCAATTTATCCCAACCTACCCTCAGATCAAACACATCCCCAAACTCCTCAACCACCTGCATGAGACCATGGAAGGAGCTTCCCTTACCATCTAAATAAATCAAGGCATCATCTGCATACAAAGATATCCTTTCCTCCAGCAACCCTATTCGGATGTCCCCTATCCCCGAAGCCTGCCGCACCGCCAGGGCCAAGGGCTCTATGGCGATGGTGAACAGGAGCAGGGACAGGGGGCACCCTTGTCTAGTCCCCCTAAACAACCGAAATGGTAAAGAGACATCTCTATTAGTTCTCACCCTCGCACTCGGCTTAGCATACAGCAAGCGGACCCATTTAGTAAATAGTGGGCCAAAGCCCATGTTAGCCATTGTCTCCCACAAAAAAGACCAACGCACCGTATCAAAAGCCTTTAACACATCTAAGGACAATACCAGGCTACTATGTTTATCCCTGCATGCTCTATGGATATGTAGATATAATCTGCGTATATTGTCAAATGTGCTACGTCCAGGCATAAACCCAGCCTGATCTGGCGATATCAATGTAAGTATAACTTTTTGCAAACGAAGTGCCAATATCTTGGCCAAATTTTTGGTGTCATGATTTAGGAGGGAGATAGGACGGTAGGACTCACATAGCAATTTGTTTTTGCCCAGCTTGGGCAAAACCACTAACAGGGCTTCATTCATGGAATCAGGAAGAGATCCCACATTCAGAGATGCTCTGTAAGTGAGGAGTAGTTTAGGAGCTATCAATTCATTGTAGGTCTGGTACCACGCCGAAGGGATACCATCCAGGCCGGGAGCCTTCGATGGTGGTATGGAACCTATCGCTGCCTGCAACCTCCTCAAGAGTAATTTCCTGCTCAAGGAGGTCTCGCTGGGCTTCCTCCAGTCCAGGGAACATCAACGATAAGAAAAACCCCCGAAATGTAGCCTCCGAGGGGGGCACTGGATCGTCGTAGAGTCTGCTGTAGTATGAGGTAAATTCCTGATTTATCGCCACCGGGTCCTTAGTAGTGGAACCATTGGGCAGTTGTATGGCAGAGATGGAACTATCCAGATAGTCCGTATGGGCAAGGAAGGCTAGCAGCCTCCCGTTCTTCCCCCCGTGTTCATGTAGTTTTGCCGTCAGATTGTTGTATTTTAGTCGTCTCTACAAGATGCAACTGCAACAGCTTATGGGCATTCGTCAGCTCACCTCAAGTAGTGTCTGTCGGGTTTAGCGTATGCCTATGTCTAGCCTCCTCAAGGGAACGTTCGAGATCCAGTTGTTGGGCCCTCCCCGCTCGTCTATGATGCTTAATACGGGATATGTACGAACCGCGCAAAACCGCCTTAAAGGCGTCCCAGGTAGGACCCGCTGCTGTGGAGCCAATGTTCGTGGACCAGTAGTCTGCCATATCTGATGGGATGGCCTCTTGTATCCCCGGCTAAGTTTCCACACCCTAAATGAAGGACAGTGCCCCAGGGAAAGAGTAACCTGCAGTAGTAAGTGATCCGACACTGTTTGAGAGATATATTTAATTGCCCTGACGACCGGCAGTAAGCTCCCGGTGGCCAGTGCATAGTCCAGTCTGGACAGAGAGCCATAGGTTTTGGATTGACAGGAGAATACCTTTTCCCCCGGGAACTTCCAACTTCAAATATCCACATATCCATATGCCTCACACCATTTACTAAACAACCTTGATTCGTTCCCATGGGGTTTCAGCCTATCCAAATCAGGCTGTAGCACAGAATTAAAATCCCCCACAATAAACGTAGGGCAAACAGGCAGCAGTGATAACTTAGCACTCAAATCGGAGAATAACGTGGCCGTGGCTGGTGAGGAACATATATTGTGACCAGAATGACAGGTGTTCTCAGCACCGTGGCATGTAACACTAAAAACTGATCCCTGGGGTCCGAGACCACCTGATGGCACTCAAACTGTAGTCCTATGCGTATTAAGATGGCCACCCCACGAGCATAATTGGAGTATGTGGAGTGAAAGTTTTGAGCCACCCAACACTTTAACGCAAGGATTTTTGAGCCCACCAGATGAGTCTCCTGAAGACAAAGAATATGCGGGTGTAGTCGTTTGATCTGCTCAAACACCAATGCACACTTAAATTTAGAATTCAGCCCCCGAACATTCCAGGAGCATATGTTTACCTCAGCCATGGGAGGGCTGGGAACAGCGCACAAGGGGGAACAAGCGGGTGCAGCATGCCCAGGAACCCCAGAGCAGTCCCCCGCCAAACAGCCAGAGCCACAGTACCTCCAGCGGGACAAGGTGACACATACATACTCTCATCCATCCATACACCACACACGCCTCACCCATACAACAAATAAAGAGCTGCCAAGCAGCAGCAACAACCCTGCCCTGCTCCCACGGAAATGGAGCGGGCTTGTACCCAAAACTAGGGCCATGCATGGGGCGCATGGCCTGATAGCCATGCGATTAACCGCAACTAGTCAACTGCACCACAATGTGGCTCAAGATCGTTCTCCTGGAGCAGCTCCCAGGTACTCATCCAAAAAAAATGGAAGAGGAAAAGAGTCCTGCAATATAAAAAATAAACCTTGGCAGTCCCAACTTGTTTCAATAAGAGCAGCAGAGACCCGCTGCTCTGACCAAAGGCAGTTGCAAAAATGAGGGCAAAAAAAGGAAATAGAGACAGTAACCATCAAGGCCAATATCCTTCAGGCAGGATCTTGAGGAGGTTGGGGCAGTGACTCCCACCATGCAAGGACGTTCTTGGGTGACTGGAAGAAAAGAACCTTCTCCTGATAGACAATGCACAGGGTAGCCGGGGATATCATAGAGTACTTCACTGCATGTTCTCTCAGCTTTTGTTTAACAGACTGGAATTGTGCCCGCTGGTTGCGAACAGCCACAGAATAATCTGGATACAGTGACACAGCAGCATTATTGATCTTCAAGCTGCCTTTCATTCTGGCCGCCCGCAGTATAGCATCTCTGTCTCTGTAGTTCAGCAACCTAATGGTACGTGGCGGATTGCCTGCAGGGAGAGGTCTGCCCGGGACTCTGTGAGCCTGATCTATCACAAAGCAGGGGGACAGGGTGTCACGGCAAAACTCCTGCTCAAGCCAACTTTCCAAAAAGGCCACTGGGTCAGACCCCTCTACCCGCTCAGGAAGGCCCACCAGCCTCAGGTTATTGTGTCTGAGGCGGTTCTCGAGGTCGTCCATCTTGTCTTCTAGGGAGGCTATTTTACCCCCCACCGTATTGAGTTTAGGCCATATGGGGTTAACTGCATCCTCCAAATCACTAATACGTTTCTCAGTCTCATCCACCCTTCCACGTATTTTCTGAACATCCTGTCTCAGCAATGTAAAGTCACTTCTAAGTTCAGCCACAGTCCCCATTAGAGCAGCATGGTTTACCTTGATGGTGTGCAGCACATCGGCAAGTGTCGGTCCCTGTCTGATGATGCAAGGCAACAACTGGATGCCCCCTCTGACATTCGAGGAACTTCAGGTGGCGAGCGGGATGTTGCCCAATTCCAAGGGACCAGGGGAGATGGGGTTGCCGCCAAGGTATAAAAGTAATATGATGAGACCCTACTGCCTAAACTACTGGAGGTGTTTAATGAAGCTAAAGTGAGTGGGTGCCTACCAAACCTCTTACTAGAGCATTTATAGTCCTGCTCCTAAAACCCGGGAAAGATCCCCTAGACCCAGGCTCCTATAGGCCGATTTCACTCCTCCAGATGTGAAAATACTTGCTAAGGTGCTGGCCCTCAGATTAAACAAGGCAATATCCACCATCATACACACTAACCAGGCAGGGTTTAAGCCTCAGAAATCCCACTGCCATAAATGTATGCATGTTGTTTTTCAACATGCAGTCCAGGTCTGATAACATCGGGGATAGGGCATTGCTATCACTTGATGCCCACAAGACCTTTGATAGTATAGAGTGGTCCTTTTTTATGGGCCATCCTACACAAATTCGGAATAGGAGAGGGACATATCTGCAGTATCAGGTTACTATATAGCTCCCTGAAGGCAGTAATCAGTCAGGTAGGGTTTCTCCATACTTTATTTTGGTGGTATGAAAGAGGAAGTGTCCCTAATCAGACATGACATACACAAAATTAGGAAAAGTACCACCACTGCTGAGAACAGGCTCAGTGATGGGGAGGACAAACTCCCCCATCTGATAAGAGACTCACAACACAATGCCAGGGTGGTAACTGTGGTAGATCAATGTGCAGATGACCCCAATAACCAAATCAAAAGGAATAATGTCTTTATAGTAGGACTCCCGGAGAAGATTGAGGGTAGAGACCCCACCAAATTCATTGAAAAACGGCTACCAGAGGTGTTTGGGAAAGATGTGTTCACATCTCTCTACACCAGGGATATGCAATTAGCAGACCTCCAGCTGTTTTTAAAACTGCAAGTCCCATCATGCCTCTGCCTCTGAGTGTCATGCTTGTGGCTGTCAGAGTCTTGCTATGCCTCATGGGATTTGTAGTTCTGCAACACCTGGAGGTCCGCTAATTGCATATCCCTGCTCTACACTGTGGAGAGGGCCCATAGGGTTCAGCTAAAACCCCTTCCATCCAACCACAACATTGCCTGGAGTTTGCATGTTCTCCCTGTGCGGGTTTCTTCTGGGTACTCCAGTTTCCTCACACACTCCAAAGACATGCTGGTAGGTTAATTGGCTTCTGTCCAAAACCGGCCCTAGTATATGAATGGGGATCTTGGATTGTAGGGCTCCTTAAGGATAGGGACCGATGTGAGTGTTTAATGTATGTGTGGAGCACTGTGTAAATTGAAAGTGCTATAGGGGTACCTTAAATAATATATAATAGAGGCGTATCATAACGATTAACAACGTACAGGGATAGGACGATTGTAGACATGCACCCACACTCACTCAGGTTGCACTGGATGGACCAGTGTCTTTATTCAACCTTACTAACTATATAACTATGTAACTGACTCTCAGGCTGGTGGTTGTGATGCCAGCAGAAAATAGGACCCATTGTCCTACAGCTATGCCTGTTGTACAATCTCTCTCAGTACATCTTAGCCTGGGTGCCCTCGCGGTCACGGCTGTGACCGGGACCACACACTATGTAGTGGTCACGTTTTTGCCCATTATCTACTGGGATGTACATGGCAAAGTGTGGTTACTCTCAAAGGATCAGTAAGTTTGGAACGGTCTATGCAGTACAGTACAATGTTTCCAACACCTACAGACTCAGACACTAAACTTAGAATTCAAATTGAATGATTTTTACTATTGGCTGCGGGTGGGGAACCAGGGAGGCCCGAACCGTGTTGTATTGTCACTTCCTGGATATGTGTATAATATAGCAGGAGGGCTTAACAAACTCAAAGTGATGTCCTGGAATGTTAGGGGACTAGGTGACCCTCTAAAGTGTACAATGGTCTCCATATTGGTGCGGAAACGTCTTCCGGCCATATGTGCATTACCCGATTCCCTGACATGTCTCAATTTCAGATGGGTGGGTAAGGCCTATCATTCCACCCACACCTCCTTTTCCAGGGGCATGAGTGTATTGATACATGGCGCTCCGGACTACAAAGAATTGAGTACAGAGATTGATAGCGAGGGGAGGTATATCATCTTACACTGTCGTTTGTTCTCACTGGAATGTATACTTGCCTTTGTGTACATCCCGCCTCCATATAGTCATCAGGTCCTGAATTTTCAGCTGGGTCGCCCGGAGGTGCCGATCTATATTATGGGAGACTTGAATTGTTGGTGCGCTTGTCGAGTCCAGCATTTGCGTCTACAGACACAGAATTCCTAACTCAGTCCCGCCTCCCGTGTCATTGGATTTGTTTGAAAGCAGTGGGAGTCAATGGCTGCGCTGATATTAATCTATCCAATCAAGAGCTGAGAACCGCAGAGAGACAGTGCGTACCTGATGAGTTCCAGGGTTCAGGTAAGAAAAATGGGAGGGCCGGTGTGCCAGTCACTGCCAGGTGTTTAACCTTAATGCTGATATGCATTAATAAAATGAAAAAAAAAAAAAAAAAAAAATGAACCCTTTTAATCACTTAAGGACCGCGGCATTGCCAATGTACGTCATTACAATGGCACAGGCAGGCACAAGCACGTACATGTACATGTACGTGTACGTGCCTGCCTTCCAGTGGGTGGGGGGGTCCGATCAGACCCCCTCCCGCTGGATACGGCGGTCCGTTTCCCTCCAGGAGCGATCCGTGATGAGGGGATGGCCGTTGGTTTCTGGCCACCCCCTCTGGATCGCTCCTGACCAATGACGAACTTCCTCCCACTGTGTATTGTTTATACAGGAAGGAGGAAGTGATGTCATTCTTCTTGGGGCGGTCTTTTTGACCGGACTACGAGGAGAAGACACAAAGTAAGTGTGCACCAACACTACACTGACATGTAGGTACACACAGGCACACAACCCCCCCCCCCCTCCCCCCCAGTCACAATGTCACTGATTGCATTGATCATTTCTTTACTGATCAATGCATTCAGTGTCAGTTGTAAAAGTAAAAACTGTCAGGACAGTTAGTGTTAGGTCCAGGGTAGCCCCCTATCACAACCCAATAAAGATATAACCCCCTGATTGCCGCTAGTTAACCCTTTCACCCCCTTTTGCCAGTGTCACTAAGCAATCGTTTTTCTGATCGCTGCATTAGTGTCGCTACTGTCGCTAGGTAGCTAGTTATTTTTTTTAGGTTCACCGCCAGGTTTTTATAGCGCTAGGTACCCCGATATACTACCCAATTATGGTTTTAACCCCCTGATTGCCCCTAGTTAACCCTTTCACCCCCCTTTGCCAGCGTCACTAAGCGATCATTTTTCTGATCGCTGCATTAGTGTCGCTAGTGTCGTTAGGTAGCTAGTTATTTTTTTAAGTTCACCGCCAGGTTTTTATAGCGTTAGGTACCCCCATATACTACCCAATAATGGTTTTAACCCCCTGATTGTTGCTAGTTAACCCTTTCACCAGCGATCACAGTATAAGTGTCACTGGTGACGCTGGTTAGCCAGTTAGTTATTTAGGTTCCCCGTCAGGTTTTTATATAGCGCCAGGGACCCCCATATACTACCTAATAAAAATTTGAACCCCCTGATTGCCCCTAGTTAACCCTTTCACCACTGATCACCGTATAAGTGTTACGGGTGACTCTGGTTAGTTTGTTTTTTATAGCATCAGGGCACCCACCATTTATTACCCAATAAAGGTTTAACCCCCTGATCACCCGGCAGGTGGTATCAATTAGGTTTTAGGGTCAGGGTCTGCGTCGCCCCAGGCAGCGCTAGGTTAGTGCCAGTACCGCTAACACCCACACACAAAGCATAAACCTCCCGTAGTGGTATAGAATCTGAACAGATCAATATCTGATCAGATCTATACTAGCGTCCCCAGCAGTTTAGGGTTCCAAAAAAACACATAGTTAGCGGGATCAGCCCAGATACCTGCTAGCACCTGCATTTTGCCCCTCTGCCCAGCCCACCCAAGTGCAGTATCGATCGATCACTGTCACTTACAAAACACTAAACACATAACTGCAGCGATCGCAGAGTCAGGCCTGATCCCTGCAATCGCGAACAGTTTTTTTGGTAGCATTTTATATTTAAATCCGGAAAGCAGTGCTTGGTTTTCGGGGTGCCGTGCGCGACTAGACTCCCAAAAAGTCCCACACATGTGGTATCCCCATACTCGGGAGAAGTAGCGGAATATATTTCGGGGTGCAATTCCACATATAACCATGGCATGTGTGAGCAATATATCATTTAGTGACAACTTTTTGTAATTTTTTTTATTTTTATTTCAGCAATTTCCTTGGGGTGTCTACTTTCCAAAATGGGGTCATTTGGGGGGGGGGGGGGGTTTGTACTGCCCTGCCATTTTAGCACCTCAAGAAATGAGATAGGCAGTCATAAATTAAAAGCTGTGTAAATTCCAGAAAATGTACTCTAGTTTGTAGACACTATAACTTTTGCGCAAACCAAAAAATATACGCTTATTGACATTTTTTTTTACTAAAGACATGTGGCTGAATAAATTTTGCCCTCAATGTATGACTAAAATTTAGTTTATTCGATTTTTCTTATAACAAAAAGAAGAAAATATCTTTTTTTTTTCAAAATTTTCGCTCTTTTTCCATTTATAATCGCAAAAAATAAAAATCGCAGAGGCAATCAAATACCATCAAAAGAAAGCTCTATTTGTGGGAAGAAAAGGACGCAAATTTCGTTTTGGTGCAATATTGCATGACCGAGCAATTACCAGTTAAAGCAGTGCAGTGCGAAATTGGAAAAAGACCTCTGGTCCTTAAGGTGTTTATTGGTCCGGGGCTGAAGTGGTTAAAGAGGAAGTAAACTCTCCCGCTATGATGCTTCTTTGCATTTAGTCCATTATAATAAGTCATTATCAGACTATAGCCACTGTAATCCAGCCCAAATTGCATATTACTGTTTAAAGAAACTTAAACTTGTTTCCAGGGGTTAGGCAGCGCCATCTTAAGTATTGTTTTCTGAGTCCACAGTGGAGTGTGTATTTCTGCCCTTACATTGAGCACTTCCTGCACTGTTAACCAAGCCTCCTTCTCAATCCAATGTTTCTATGACAACCCTGCTTCCCTGTTCATAGCTTACTTGTTTATGTCATAGTATTTACTTGTGCCAATGTCTAATGTGTCCCTCTGTCAGACTTATCAGCTTCAGCTGATAAGACTGCAGTAATGGGCAAGTTTACACTATGTCATGTCACATGGTGTGTAGGAGAAAGCACTGAGTGATTAGCAGAGTTCAGTGTTGTGCTGTAGGAAGTCCTGATAACAGATAGATAAGACAAAGTGTGCCTTAAAGCGGTTCTGCACTCATAATAAAACATTTGCCCATTCTGTTGCCTCTAGTTCATATATTTGATAATGCCACCTGTTTTTTTTTTTTTGATTCACCTACCTTTTGTAATCCGTAGTAGTTTATTTTCATCCCCTGCGGCGATGGGCGGTCTCTTGCGGGGATCAGCATCATTTCCTGCTGAAGCCCGCACTGTCTCCTGGGATCTCGTTCAAGTAATCCCAGGAGACATTGCGGCTAATGCACCCGACATCTCGCTAGATTTCGGCGAATACAGCCGACATCTCGCGTGATTTCGGTTATTACAGCCGACATCTCGCGTGATTTCGGTTATTACAGCCGAGATCTCGCGAGATCTCGGCTGTAATAACCGAAATCACGCGAGATGTCGGCTGTATTAGCCGAAATCTCGCGAGATGTCGGGTGCATTAGCCGCAATGTCTCCTGGGATTACTTGAACGAGATCCCAGGAGACAGTGCGGGCTTCAGCAGGAAATGATGCTGATCCCCGCAAGAGACCGCCCATCGCCGCAGGGGATGAAAATAAACTACTACGGATTACAAAAGGTAGGTGAATCAAAAAAAAAAAAAACAGGTGGCATTATCAAATATATGAACTAGAGGCAACAGAATGGGCAAATGTTTTATTATGAGTGCAGAACCGCTTTAAATCAGGGGAGATCTGGGCATGCTCAGTGACTGCATTCTACAGAACAAGGATAACAATACTAAGCAAGTAAGGAGATATGTACAAGCATTGTTCATTATGTTTTTTTTTTTTATACCGATTTACATGGGGCAAAGGGGCGTGTGTGTGTGTGTGTGTGTGTGTGTGTGTGTGTGTGTGTGTGTGTGGGGGGGGGGGGGGGGGGGGTTACTGTTCTGTTAAGTTCTGTTTACTTAATTTTGGTTTGATAGGCAATACTTCTTGCAGACAGTGGTGTGGTGATTGGCAGTCGTTTTGCTCCCAGTGTGGGCAATTTATTTAAGGCCCACTGGGAGGAGGATGTGTTTTTTTTTGGCAAGTGTGTTCCTCAATTGATCTGCTATAAGATGTAAATAGATGATTTAGCGATGATATGGGTGGGTGATCAGTCTAGTCTAGAGTTATTCATGAATAAACTGAATGGACACACTAAGAATATTAAACTTACTTGGACTATTGATATACAGAAAATTACTTTTTTTGATATCTTCTCTCCACACTAGAAATCACTTTAAACCCACTGATTGCAGCTCTTACATCCCTTTGAATAGTGGTCACCATGTGGCTGTGTTATATACCCAGAGAACAATTCATCCGACGGAATGGTTCGGAGGAATTTCTGCCCCAGTCTCAGGTTTCGGCTACCGGGTACAGACAGGTTATGCACACTCTGATATACCCAAGGACATTGAGATGGCCAGAGTCACTGATAGGAGTACCATTGTAGCTGATAAAGGGAAATAAATAAATAAATAAATGGGACTGTTGCCACTAATCAATTTAAGATAAGATAACGGATTACAGTATACAATGTTTGAAAAGATTGTAGCTAGGCATTGGATTATTTTGAAATGCCATCACACCTTAGGTCAATTACTTCCTTTTTGCCCTGAATGTATATACTTTAAGGCATCTTCTCTGAGGTAGTCTTGCTCTGAGAGTTATTGATGCGTGACTTGTAAAAATGCTAAAAATAACATTAAATAAGGGTGTGTGGCCTGGACAGAGACTGTGATGGACACCTAACTCGCGAGCTCTCGCGACCTGGGGACGAATAGCCTGATTTCCACTACTTTCCACTCCTGCTATGCACAGGTCCACCAGAAGCTCGTCCGCTTCCCGCACCCTTAAGGGTGCGGGAAGCGGACAAGAGGACAACCTTCTGGGTAGTAATATCCCAGAAATTACAAGCACATGTGGCGGCACAGGCCCAAGCCCCGATCTTGCCTGACGAACCGCCAAAGGCAGGTATGCCAGAGACAGCCTCTCCTATCCCCAGCGGGGCGCTCCCACCCAGCCTCTTTGACTTGGAGAAGGTGGCACTGGACATCAAGAGCACCGTTACAGTGGCGATTGCGGATCTGAAAGTGGATCTACAAGCCGTTGCACACCACATCAATAATGTGCAGCAGACGACCCAGACGCACGCTGCTGCCATTCGCCAGGTACAATCGGCAATATGACTTGCAATTCACAGGTCTTTGAGCTCCACCAGCATGTGGAAGACCTTAATAATCAGGGTCAGAGGCACAATATCAGGGTTCGGAGAGTCCCTGAGACCATTGACCCCGGAGCAGTTCAGCAGACCCTGTGCACCATCTTCAATGATCTCACTGAACGCCCTGCCGATTCCCCCATTGATATGGAAAGGGCCCACTGTGCCCTCCATCCCCCACTCCGAGACAATGAGCCGCCTAGGGACATCATATGCCGTTTTGTGAGTTCCCCCCCCCCCCCCCCTCAAGGAGGAGATTACCCGCAAGGCTAGAGAACGGGGTCATATTCTCTTTAATGGCACAGAGGTGAAATTATTTCAGGACTCACCTTCCAGAATAGGAGAGCCCTGCAACCATTGCTGGATGCACTCCGCTCCAGAAATATCCAATACCGTTGGAGGTTTCCTTTTGGACTGTCTGCATCCAATAGAGGGCACTCTGCCCTCCTACGTACCCCAGAGGACCTCCAAGGCTTGTGTGATCAACTTGATCACCCTTTCATAGAACTTCCAGAATGGTATGCCCTCTATTTCCCAGCAGAGCCTTGGCTTCCAGTTTCCCTCAACTCCTCACCAAAAGCTTCTTGCCAGGGGTCTCGCAGACGGAGACCCGGACCTGTCGCCAAATGCCCGCTCATCATGTCACCACCTGCACCAACTCGGCCCTGACTTTCCATCTTCTCCGCCTGCGAGACAAGAGATGCTGGAAGGCTGAAAGAACCTTACCTCTAGAGACATCAACAGCATGTGAGTAACCGCCCAGCATACCTACTTCTCTACCCGCCACTCCTTATGAGACTCTCATGCCCCCCTATCCTCCACCTGGCCCTCCCCGCCTCTGCCTCAGGGCCATTTTGGTCACCCACCCATGTTGATGGCTAGTGGGGGAGGATCCCGAGCCCTGGGTTATTGACGCATGCATGGCTGGTCCTATGTCCGTACGCCCCGATGTTCCATAAATTTAACAGAACTACCCTGTCCCCTCAGGCTTTGCCGTGTTACTTCCCTGGCTATGACCAGCCTTCTGCCCGGAAGCCCCCTTCCATCACACTTCTGAGGGACTCGGCTTGCAACAGCAGCCACGTGTGACATCGGTCCCGACCTCCCTTAGCATTTGACCTGACACTATCATATCATTCCCCTCTTTCGCTGGACATGCACCTTGGACCCCTTCTCGATACTAGCTATGCCCTGCCAGGGATCTGAATGTTGGGAATGTACTGCTGGAGAAATCACAAATCTCGAGGTGCGGAGACGAACGATCCCTGCAACAACCTAATCGGAGCAGAACACCTCTGAAGCTTTCATTCTTTTTAATATCCCCCTGGGGCCCAGCTGCTGATGCCGGAGAGGTGGACTCTCCCCTGCCACACACCTGCCTTAAGTGACCCTCCTTGCTGCAACCCTCACCACCATGTTCTACTACTTTATATGTATTATTATTATTATTATTATTATTTTATCCAGCTGGTGTTTTTCCTCCCCCCCCCCTTTTTTTTTCTCAGGATTATAACTTATCCTATTGTGTCTTCCCTCCGTAAACTGTATTTCACTATTATGCATAATAGCCTGTGCCTATATCTTCTATACATGTGCCAATTTGTTATAGAGCCCGAAATGTTTTCATTTTCCTTACGACCCAGGTTTGCCTCTCCTTACCCTCCCCTGTCCCGGGCTATCCTTATCCTTTCCTGTATCCCCCCCCCTCCTTCCCCCTCCCCCTGCTTCCTCTTCACCCCCATCCCCCCATCCCTCTCCCCCTGCTTCCTCTTCACCCCCACCCCCCATCCCTTTCCCTTGCCCCATCCCCCCTCACTCTCCCATATCCCCCCCCTCTCTCTTTCCCTTTACCATCCCCCCCTCTCCTTACCTCATGCCCCTCCCTTCTCTGTACCCCTTCCCCTATACCCCTCCCTCTCTGGACCTGAAACACGCCCCACATGGGGGTTCCTTTTTTTTTTTTTTTTTCAGTATTCTAGTTCATCCTATGGTGTTTTTCCCCCAGGAACTATATTTCCCTAATACATATGATAGCATGACAGCCTGTGCCTATATACTCTGTACATATACTACCCTGTTATAAGGCCCAAAATGTTATCGCTCTTCTATCGTAGGTAACCCAGGTTTACCACTCCTTAACCTCTCCTAGCCCGTGATACCCTTTCCCTACCAGTTTCTTTCCACTCCTTCCCCAGACCCAGGCTCACCCTTCTCCCCCCTCCTTCTCCCCTATCCCTCCCCCTCTTCCCTTCCCATACCCCCTTCTATTCAGACCCAAAATACACCCTACATAGGGTCTATTCCCCTTCTGCTGATGGGGCTGGACTCGGGTCACTCAACATATTTCTGTTATCTGGTTTAAGATGTTACTCATGGTTCGAAAATTGGTTAAAGCGGGAGTCCGCAGTTTTTTTTTTTTTAAAGCCAGCAGCTACAAATACTGCAGCTGCTTTTAAAATAATGACACTTACCCGCCCAGCGCGCCCACGATGTCGGCACCCAAAGCCGATCTCTCGATCGTCTCTCAGGTGCTGCCGCCGCCATCTTGGGTATGGGAATCAGGAAGTGGAGCCTTGCGGCTTCATTTCCCGGTTCCCTACTGTGCATGTGCGAGTCGCGCTGCGCAATAAGGATGGTCCCCGCTGTCTCTGGGATCCGTGTGTTTCCCAGTAAACAGCGTGGGACCTTCGGAAAGGGGTGCAGATTCTGCGGAAAGGGGCGTAGCTTCTGCAGATATCTATGCCGGAAGTAGGTGCAGATACCTGTACTGTACAGGTACCTGCACCTCCCCCCCCCGAAAGGTGCCAATTGTGGCGCCGGGGGGGGGGGGGGGGGGGGTTCCAAGAAGCGGAAGCTCCACTTTAAGGTGGAGCTCCGCTTTAATCTGCTTCTTGGAAATGGTTTTTGGCTCACGAGCCATGTGCAAATAGCTATGGAGTTCGCACTGTTTATACTTCTGTTTTAACACTGGTTTAACTATGCCCCCTCCAGAAGGTAGGCTCCTGTCGGTGTGGTTTCCCCGTTTTTTTCAGATCCCCGGATCACAGTTATTTTGTGGTTCTCGTCTTCTCTACTACCCCCACACAGCTGTCTCTCTGAGACAAAGCTGACATTCCAGAATTTTCATCTCCCTCTATCAGGTGGATAGCTGGGCTATCTCCAACCCTGGTGTACTCCCCCCCCCCCTTACTTTTCTTCTCCTCCCCCCATCTCAAATTCCTACCCCACTCTCCCTCGTTTCCCCTATCCCCTTCTAGTCCTACTTCCCCCTGCTTCCCTTTCCCTGCTCCCTCCCTTTACTTTACTGGGGGGTGGCCCTCACCCTCCCCCATGCTGATTGAGTGTCTGTATTTTCCACCGCCCAACCCATCACCATGCAACCTAAACCTCAAGCAAGCCTCCCTCTGACACTGAAATGTGTATCACTTAACGTGAAAGGCCTTAATTCGCCTGAGAAGAGATCCCAAGTTCTATCATCTCTCACCAAACTTAAAGCTCACTTCCTCTTCCTGCAGGAGACCCATTTCCGATCTGATGCTATTCCTAAGCTCTCCAACCACATATATCGCTCAGCATTCCATTCTACTACCCTGCAGCCAAATTGAAGGCCGCGCCTATCCTTATCTCCAAACATGCTAATTTCCACTTGACTGAATCTATGATAGATCCTAAGGGGAGGTTTATTTTCCTCAAAAGGTAAATATGCCTCCAAACCGGTCACGTTGGCCAATATCTACTGTCCCAACACTCACCAAGTCACCTCTTACTGCAAAACATGCGCTCTCCTATCCTACTTTTGGAGTGGGATGGTGCTCCTGGGTGGCGACTTCAAAGTCCCCTTAAACCCCTTGTTGGATACATCCATGGGGGACATCCTCCTTAACCCACCAGGCTTATTGCCATATGAAATCCCAACACCAAGCGTTGACCCTCCACGATACCTGGCGTACTCTATCCCCCCTCAACCAAAGACTACACCTATTACTCGGTCCCCCACCAAAATATCCCAGGATTGACGACTTTTTTTATAGACCAATACCTCTGTTGAACGTAGACATTTAAATGTACGCCAAGATCCTTGCCAATAGGTCGCTGCCCCTGATGTCCGGCCTTATCTCACTTGACCGGGTGGGTTTTGTCTCAAAGAAGGGTCCTTGCCTGTGGTGTGGCTCCTTAATCGTCCTGGCCTGTAGGAGCAAGGTACTCTTCCCACCTGTGAGGTTACTTGCTTCACCCCGGCAATGAACATTTCCAGGACCGCCGACAAAGCTCCCAAGGCACTACACTGTTTGCAGACAAGAAAGTTGCAAATGCAGGGAGTTCTGGGAAGAAACACCAGTTTGACTCAATCCATCTGTCACCCTGACAGGTGCACAATCCCACCCTCCTAGCGGATGAAGACTGAGGGGGCACCCAACGGAGGACTCACCACCCTGACCGAGTACTGTGCCGTTCTGTTACAGGTGCCTTTGTCCAGTATCAGCTCCCAGGTGTCCAGAGCAAAAAAAAACGGTGCTGTTCTGAGCAACAGGAACCAGTGATGAGGGTAAAGACTGTGCTGAGCTACAACAAAATGGCTGCCAGATACCCTGTATAAGGGACAGACAGATGGAAAATGGTTGCCACACAGAAAATGGCAGACAAGCAACTGAACACAGTGAATGAACAGAGATAATGGCGGCAGAACAGCACATGCAGAGCCTCCAAAACACCCAGCACAGAGACCACAGACACCCAGGGACACAGACACACAGTGCAGCCCCAAGCTAAGGTCAGAGTCCCCCCCCCCCCCCCGGAAGATCCCTGCTTCAGGTACACACTGCTCAGCAGCCCAGCCATGCAGCAAGGGGTCATATGGACAGAAAGAGAAGAAGACCCCCCCTAATCGATCTCCCAGGGAATGCCCAGCTGCTTAATCCCACCGAGGCAGGAAGAGTTGTACTTACCATCTGGACAAGCTGGGGACATCCCATCACAGACCCACTCCCGAGCAGTATGGGGTAGCTTCTGGCCAGAGCACACTGTGACAAAAACACCCATAGTCCGGTCATGTGTGCCCCGGAGCGTTGTGCTCACCAGCCGCCCCTTGGAGCCTGAGGGGCATGTTGTGGCCGACCGAGCGCGTAGCTAGGGTCTGCACAGGCTCGATGGCTAGGCTGGAGAGACTACAAGGATCTCGATTATCCAGCCTGTCACCCAGCCGGCTGTTGATAACAGATCACAGGATCTTAAAATCTTGTGCATGAGGCAAAAATACATACAATTCCCAGGATTGATGGTCCTGCAGGGAGCCTAGGTCCTTCTTCACTAGGCAGAAAAAAAAAAATTGAGCTGGAGGAAGCAGGCTGAGGGGTTATTACCAGAGGGATCATCCCCTGGGCGGAACTGTAAAGTTCTGCTGTTTTTCACATACATAACATGTTCTGCCTAGTCCTCTCCTGAAGGTGGCGTAATAACCCTACGGTCAAGATTACTGGAAATGTGTCCTTTAATGAAAGAAATTAGGATTTTTTTTGTTTACAATTGTGTTTTTTTTATTTTATTAGAAAATCACATAAAAATGACAGAGAATACCAGTATTAAAGAGCATTAAGACCTTTGGCAACGGTACATTTAGTGTTAAATACAGGTACACACATCTCTCAACTTTGCACGTCAGACAATTATATAACTAATGTATCCAAATAAAAACCATGTGTGGTACAGAGAGGTCTCAAGAGACCACAATGAGGTATCCCTGAGAAAGATCAGTTAGGACAGAATAACCAACCATAACAAGGAGAAATCAAAGCCTTTGATGCACTAGCTCAATAACCTATCTTAGCCATGATGGCGTCTGTATTGCAGGATCGCTAAAACTTTTTAGCCAACCCTCCCCCCTAAAGTGAGAGGAGAACCCCCCCTGTCATGTTTCATATCCTTAAAGTCATTCCCCTGATTGGGTTAGGGGGTTTTTCCAGTCCCGAGGTAAGAGGGCCGTCCACCCGCTCCACTTCCCATCGAATATGTGCATGGAGTCCAGGAGAGTATGGTAAATGTGCTCCATTAGTCTAATGGACTCCATGCGAAGAATAACCTGCGACCAGGGCACCGAGGGGCCCTTCCAATTCAGTGCTACTGCCCACTGAATGGCGATGAAAAGGGTATGGATAAGCCTTTGTTGTGGGCAGGGGACCCCTGGGAGATCAGCATAGAGAAAAACACATTTTGTACATAAGTGCGATAGAGGTACCAGTGATAAAATAGATCAATGTGGAGGTGTTAGCCCAAATATGTGCTAAAGCTTTGCACTCCCAGAAGGTGTGATGGAGCGTACCCTTGTCCCGACAACCCCTATAACAAGAGTTGGGCACTAGTGGGAACATCCTGTGCAGATGGTCCGGGGTGTAATACCACCTGATATGAAGCTTAAGGACTGTTTCTTTAGTGGAAATAGAGGGTGTACATTTGTGCATATTGTCTATCATACTCTCCCAATCTTCTACGGGAAACACTTGGGCTACCGCCGCCTCCCAACCCAGCATTGCCATTCATTTAGGGGCAGTGTTGTGGTCATTAAGGTATCTATATAGGGCGGAGATAGTACCTCTACCCAGAGCTGCCTCCCCACACAACCCCTCAAACAGCGTCCTCCCATCCCCCCTCAGTTTGTGGAATGTGGTGGTATAGAAATGTCTTATCTGGAGAAACTAATAGTGGGCTGATCTAGGTTGTGTGTTTGCTGTAGCAATGTGAATGAGCAAAAAGGAGAGTTTTGTAGCAAGGATTCTGGCTGTGTAAGGCCACATTTTGTCCATCCATTGAAGGATGTACCCGAGTGGAAGGCTGGGGGGAAACAGGGCTCCCCCATGAATGAAGATAGAGGAACCCTAGATTTCAATTGAAATTTCTGCCCATAGAGAGATCAAATATAGAGAGCCTGTCCCACTATGCCATTCAACGGGGAGATCTCCTTAGGGGAAACAGAGCTGGACCAGAGTAGACCCGGGAGGTAATAAGGGGCAATCGAGGCGCTCTCAAACTGTAACCATGGTATAAAGGTGGGGTCTACATGCCATTGCACCGTCTGTATCAAGCGAGAGGCCAATAAATATTTCCATAAATCTGGACACCCTAGACCACCCATCTGTCTGGCTCGGTAGAACAGCGATCAATTTAGACAAAGCTTTTTCTTTTGCCAGATAAATGAGAGTAATAGTGCTTGGATTTCTTGCAGAGTGGAGCGAGGGACATATATTTGTAGGGATCGAAACAAAGAAGCTTTGGGAGAATGGACATTTTGACCGCTTGGATACGACCCAAAAAAATATATGTGATAAGTGGACCATTGATTGAGAAGGGTTTAGATGGAGGAGAAGGCCTGTGGGTAGTTAAGGGAATACAGCTGCCTGAGGGTGGGGGTAAGCTTAATACCTAAGTATTGGAGGGAGTTATGATTCCACGAGAATTTATAGGAGTCTTTAAGGGAAGTTAAAAGCGGAGTGGGAAGGTGTATAGACATGGCCGAGCATTTGGTCGGGTTCACTCCCAATCCTGAGAGACAGTGAAACGAAGAAAGGGAGGCAAATAGATTGGGTAGGGAGATGAGGGGGTCGGATAAGAATAGAAGGACATCATCTGCATATAAGCGGATTTTAAATTCCTGGCCACCTTTCTCGTAGCCCCTTACGTTTGGATTATCTAGAATGGATCTCGTCAGGGGTTCCATGGCTAGGGCAAAAAGAAGGGGGGGGGGGGGGGGGACACCCCTGCCTCGTGCCCCGACCCAGGGGGAAGTATGCAGAACTACAGCCCGGGATCTTAATACTCGTGTGAGGGTTATGATAAAGGGCCTGGAATCCATGAATTCCCCTCGGAAGCCGAATTTAGCCAAGAGAACCTCCAGGTAGGGCCAGAGGACGCTGTCAAAGGCCTTTTTGATGCCCAAGCTCAGCATCAGGACCCGCCTGAGTTAGCGTCCGCATTCTGGATAATATTAGAGGCCAAGCAGATATTATCCGTGGTTTGCCTAGAGGGTATAAAATCTGCTTCTTCTGGTGAAATCAGGGTTGTGATTGAGGCTAAGCGGTCTGCTAAGATTTGCCCAAAAAATTTTAAGTTGTTATTGATAACTGAGATGGGCCTGAAATTTTGAGGTGGGGCGAGACCTTTTCCTGGTTTCAGGATGAGTGACAGACTAGCCAAAAGCATCTCCTCCGGGAAGTGTTTCCCTTGTAAGATAAAGTTGTATAGTTTGGTCAGTTTAGGGAGTAAGGAATCCGTTAATTTTTTATAGCAGGTTGCGGAGAAACAGTCAGGGCCCGGGGTTTTAGCAGGTTTAAGGGAGGAAATTACAGAGGCCAGCTCGTCTGTCGTGCAAGGGGCATTAAGGGCCTCTAGTTGTTCGTCCGACAGACGAGGAAGTCGTAGGGGGTCTAACCAGGACTGGGAAGGAACCGGGGGAGGGATGTGGAGCAGCGTACACCTGTTGATAGAAAGAGGTGAAAATCTGCAAATCCTCCCTAGAGTGAGAGGTGAGGTTGCCATCTCTGTCCCTCAATTTATATATGTGTATGGGTTGGATATGCTGCTTTAGTTTCCTGGCAAATGATGTGGAAGCAGAGTTGCTGTGTAGGAGGAACCGTGCTTTGGCCCATCTGAGGGATTTTTCTGTATGTTCTGTCAGGATGGTATCGAGGGCTCTTTGTTTAGAATTTATCTGGTTCAACAGGTCTTGGGACGGGGAGTGACTGTTTATGGTAGAGTGTATGAAGAGCCAAGGTGAGCTGTTGGGCCTCATGTGCTTTTTGCCACTTTCTAGTTGTGGAGATCTCTATCAAGTGTCCCCGCATGACGGCCTTATGGGCCATCCAAAGGGTAGTCGGGGCGGTATCCTCTATGTCATTGAGTCTAAAATATCCTGTGAGGCGTTCATTCAGCTGCGTGTGCACCACCGGGTCTGTGAGGAGAGAATTTGCCAAAAAGTGGCACACCACAGTCTTGGGGGGTGGGGGGGGGGAGAAGAGCCCCCCCTCTACCCAAAGAAAAAAAGTAATCCCACCTGACAGAACCCCCACCTGTAGCGGATCCTAGCAGACTGGAGTACTGTGGTGACCTCCTTCATTCTTCTGTGTTTATCCAATGTGGTGGGGGAGATATCTGGGTATATTTGTATGGGTGTATTTTCTAGGCGCAAATTTGAGGTGTTTCTCGATGCTCGGAGCACATCTTTTACTAGGAAGTCCTTTAGGCACAGTACTATGTCTCTCGGAGGCATCTCGGGGGGGGGGGGGGGGTGCATAGCCCTGTGGATCCTGTCACAAGCGAAGGCCGTAAGAGGGGATTCAGGAAGTAGCATGTGAAACAGTTTCTGGACAGTTGGCAATAGGTCTGTCACTGATTTGGGGACCCCCCGCACCCTAAGATTGTTGTGCCTGTGCCTATTATCTAAATCTTCGATATGCGCCTGGAGCTGGGACACTGTCTCTGATAATGCCTTGTGATCCTTACAGAGGTCAGAGCAAGCCAAGGACAGTTCATCTGTTCTGGTGCCCAGGGCCGCAGTCTCCAGGGAGAGAGTGTTGGTGGATTTATGCAGCTCAGATTGAAACTTCTGGGCCAGCTTGTCATACATCAGTGTGAGACTCATCTAAGTCCGCTTTTGTCAAATGTAAAGAGTACTCAGTCTCCGCCATGGAGTGTGCTGGGGAGGATGCTGCAGCATGTGGAGGGGGTCTGTGCTTGCTTCTTCTGGGCGCCATCCTGAGCCATCCCGCTCTGTTCGCTCACTCGCAGCAAGTAGGTCGTCAGGGATTTCTGAGCCGGTGTGCTACGGCGATGTTTAGGTCCCGTCATGCGCTGAGTGTTCCGCCGGGGGTGCAGAGTAAAATCAGGCCAAAAATTTGTGTTTATAGCCCCGGAGAAGTGCTTTTAGTCTCCGCGCTTCACGGAGCTCTCAGCCTGTACCTATCCCGTGCGCACCGTGCATGCGCCCCCAAGAAAATAGGATTTTTTGTACTTGCCGTAAAATTGTTTTCTCTGTAATTCACCGACTGACACAGATCCTCTCTTAGCCATTGGGTTGTTATGCCCTATTACTAGGAGATACTAGGCATTAGTTGTAATACAACACTCAGAATTCTTAGTTCCGCTCAGGGGGGCGGTCCCTTGGGCAACAACCCTCCACCCTGCCATGCAGTCATCAGTATGTCAACAAGCAGTATAACAAAGATAAAAAGTAAGGGCGGGTGCTGTTTCAGTAGGAGAATAACAGAAAAGGATTTTACGGTGAGTACAAAAAAAAAAAAAAATACCATATTTTCTCTTATATTCACAGACTGACACAGCTTCTCTCAGCCATTGGGACGTCCCCAAGCATTGCCAAACGAGGGGTGGGAAAACAGCATAAAAACTTCACCCATCATGGCAAGTGGGAACTAGTGAAACTTTACTCACAAAAAAAAACATAACAGTGTGTGGAGAAATCCACCAACAAACCAGGGTACCCTCAGCAGAAGTGACTACCCACAACCGCACAAAAAAAAAAAAAAAAAAAAAAAAACTGCAGAATTTAATGCAACAGCACATTATCTTAACGGTACTGAGTTTTTAATGAAAAAACAGTAAAAAAAAAAAAAGAATATATTGCAAATGCAATTGTAACTATACGGCTGCCTGCAAAACTTGGCGGCCAAAAACAGGCATCAGCCGATGCACTGACATCTACCTTGTAGAATTTGGTAAACTTGTGGACAGACGACCGGGTTGCCGCCTAACACACCTGAGCGACAGACGCCTGGTGTCGGAAGGCCCAAGACTTTCCGATTGTCCTTGTGGAGTGGGCCGTGACCGGAAAGGGGGGCACCTGCCCCTTCAAGGCTTAGGCTTGTACTAAAATCTGTCTGATCCAGCTGAAAATGGTGGCTGACGAGACAGCCATGCCTTTCTTGGGACCAGCCACTGAAACAAACAGCAAGTCTGACTTCCGAAAGGGAGCAGTGGTAGACAAATACACCTTCAGAGCCCGAACCACATCCAGAGCGTGAAGGGCGACCTCCTTAAGGTGTTTTGGCTTAGGACAGAGAGATGGTAAAACAATGTCCTTATTAATATGAAATGCCGAGACCACTTTTGGTCGCAACACCACCATATACTTAGGGCAACTTGCAAGACAAAGCAGCCAGTTCCGAAACCCTCCTGGCTGATGTGATGGTCACTAGAAAGACCACATTTTGGGAAAGTCAACAGCGGAATCTCCCTGATATTTTAAAACAGTGGTTTTTGAAGTGCCGGTAAAACTAGGTTCAAATCCCATGGGGGTAACGGTGGACATACCGGGGGGACTAAATAAAAAGCAGTGCAGCACAAAACAATTAAACACAAAAAGACAATGTATAGTAATTGCAAGAAAAGAAAGTCCATAGAGGCACCAACAAGTGGCCATACAGGGTGATCCCATCACCGAACAGACATGGTATAATACATTCTCTTCAACCAAGTGATCTCCTCCACCAATCGAGAGTGCTAGCAGCTCACCTCATCTGATGGATCCCTCAGCATGGATAGGGTCAAACATGCATTCCCTTAATACAGGGTAAATATAGTATCACACTTTCACCTCTATAGTGCTAGGGATATATTTCTAGGCAGTGTAGATCACGTTTTCAAAAGTAGGCTCCACCGGTTCCCAAACGAACGGACATGCAATGGCAATAAAAGGTACAAAATAGTGCTCTCTGTATGGTAAAATAAATATGAATTTATTAAACAACTATTGCACTTGCATGTTTTTGCACTGTTCCCCAGTTTGTAGGATCAACAGTAAAAACGATTGTGATAGCCACAAGTATGAATGGAGGAGGCGGGTGGCGTCAAGTGATCATGTGATTCCATAGGAGTTAAGTCCCAGGGGGCAGGACTTCATCACCAGAGGGACTACATGTCGTACCCCCTGAACAAAGGTACTCACTAATGAGTGAGACATCAGGGGTTGCTGAAAAAAAGACAGCCGAGGCTGAGATTTGCCCCTTAATGGTGCTTAACACCAATTTTTGGTCTACTCCTTGCTGAAGAGAAAGCAGGATCCTGGCTATAGAAAAGGAGTGTGGGGTGGGCGTGGCTTGGCGTGCGGCGAAGATGGCAGCTTAACAGAGGAGCTCCGTTGGATTAGCAGCCCTAGCCCGTCTGTACACACTAATGAATAAGCGAGGATGAACAAGAAGAACAGACATCTGCACCACACTCGTTCCTGCCGCTCTCTGGCTTCCAGCGCCGGGAGAAACATCTCGGATATCTTTAAAACCCAAGCCTCAGCGCTGAAGGTAACTGCGGGAGGCAAGATGGCGCCGGTCCACGTGGACGAAGAATACAGTGAAGATTCACAGTCAGCCGTGGAGGACATCGGCAGGAGAGGTACCTGTACTGCTCACTCCCTTACCTATGAGGACATGTCAGGCTTTGCAGCAGACATTAAAGCCTCGTTCTCCGCCACCATCACGGACCTTAAGACCAGCTTTCTAGTCCTGCAGGAGAAGATGGCGGCCACAGAGACAGCGGGGAAGTTAAGGAACAAGTCTATAAGTAGGCTTGACAATGTGGTCACCGCTCACTCCCTCCATTTTATTGAAATGAACCGGCATTTAGAAGATCTTGACAATAGGGGGAGACACAACAATATTGGGGTATGTGGTATATCGGAATCAGTTATGGCGGAACAGATTACCTCGGTTTTGCAGAGAGTTTAATACCCTCCTAGACCGGCCAGAGGATACTGCTATAGAATTTGTTAGAGCACACAGGGTGCTCAGGGTGAGGGGACCGGACACCCTGAGATATTATCCGCTGTCTGCAGAACTTTGCCCTTAAAGAGGACATTATGTCAAGGGCGCGCAGAAATGAACAGATTATATTCAATGGGGAGAACATTAAACTTTTTCAGGATCTTTCCCAGATCACCCTGAAAAATTGCAGGGCTCTGCACCCTCTTTTAGATAAGCTGAGAAAGACCTGCGATACTCATGGCGCTTTCCTTTTCGCCTTGCTGGTCACTCACGGCGGCAAACAACACATTCTGCGCACACCTGCTGACCTTCCGGAGTTCTGTGCTGCTCTCCAGATTGAGCTGATATCCCTACCCGACTGGTACCAAGAGTTCGCATTGCCACCTAAGGAACGAAGCCCACCTTTCTCCCTGCGGACGTCCCCAGAGAAACACCTTACCAAGAGACAGACAGGGACACCATGAAACACCACCAGTGGGAACCCCCCAAAACCACCCACATTCATCCAGGAACCTGGAGGACTAGGCGGCACGGATTGCCTAACTTTACTTATTTTTCTTGTATGGCCACAGACATGAGAAATAAGAAGTTTCCACTGACTTGGGGGGGGGGGGGGGTATGTTTTTTGTGTTTTTTTTTTTCCCCTTTACCTTCCCGAAAACCTGTTTTGGAACTTGTTAGCACTCACAAACTTTGGATCAGGTGGACGATTGGCTCCCGCTTGCCTAGCGTATACCTGCATGACTGCCCAATTACCCGGCTGATGGCCCCCTACACGTTTGCCTACACTCTTGTTCTTATGGAGCTATTTTAGGGCAGCACTGGACCGGAGTAATCCATTAACTGGTTGAGACGTCCACTATAGACATCTGAAACCTCATATATGAATGCAGGCGGTTCTTGATGATATATGGGTTATCCACCGGAGTCAATTAGCCCAGTGGTTACTAGTAGTTTCAGTGGGGCATTGCTATTTAAGGCATATTAAACTCCCTGGTCACGGTCTTATATCGTAGCGATCATATTGATTTGCTCGGGGGGGGGGGGGGGGGTGGATCCTATTCTGGTTATGTGCCTGGCGCTGGCGGACCCCTTCGACCTGGCGGTGGCTGATCGTGGAGCGATTTTATTGAGGCGCTCTTCTGCCCGGACACGTTCCAGGAGGATCACATGCCAGGCCTTATCTGAGGATAGGCATGAGTGGATGTTTCGTTTGCCTCATGTTTCATTTGACTATTGTTCATCGTTAACGTTATTTGACTTCATCTGGTCGTTGGCACAAAACAGACCATTTAGCACTGCTAATATGATGGTGTGCTTAATGCGGGGAGTGCTGCTGTTGCCGGGGTGGGCCTCCCCGGACCCCACAGTAGTGTCTCGGGAAGGCTCGATTTGGGCCCACCCGCACACACTAAAATTAAGGGGGGAGTAACTTTCATTATCCACTCCCTCTTTCCTCCACTTCCTTCTCTCTGCTGTCTTTCTACTCTTTCTTTTGCCTTACCATTGAGTTAGAACACGTTAAGACTTACTTGTTCACGACTGCAACTAACAATCTTTGAGCTATATCTGCAGGTTCTGATCACATCTCCCTGAGTCTACACTGACCTAGTCCATAATCCTATAGTGATCTCGCATAATGTTAAGGGGCTTAACATTCCTGAGAAGAGAACTATCCTGCTGAGAGAACTTAAAAAAAGTAGGTCCAGTTTTGTTTTTCTCCAGGAGACCCATTTTAAGACAAATTACATACCCAGGCTTACTGACTGTTATTTCATTGAGGCGCACCATGCTACCAATGCCGAAGCCAAATCCAAGGGGGTCTCTATATTGGTGAGCAGAGATGCTGCTTTTGAGGTGGCGGACAAATTAGTTGACCCAGAAGGGATATTTATCTTCCTCAAGGGGTCGTACCGTGGGGTCCCCCTGACACTAGCGAACGCATATTTCCCCAATACAGCCCAGCTCACATTTTGCCGGAAGCTAACGAACTGCTGAGCTTTAGCTCAGGCAAGATGATTTTGGGTGGGGATTTTAATGTTCCCCTTTATGCCAACCGAGGACACCTCCACATGGAAGACTACAGTCATATTTAGAGTCCTTAAGACCATTAAGAAGGGGAGCGTGGCCACCACATAGAGAGAAGCTCCGCTCAGCACAGGGGGAATTAGCCTATGATCGGCGAACAGAACGGCGCATAGAGGCCAACCGATACACCGGAGCTTAGCGGAACACCGCAACCTCACGATGTCATCCAGAAGGAGGCAATCTCAGGCACTTAAACTGCCGGATTCCTACCCGGCAGTGGACAGAGGTGACAGGAGACACGGACCTCCGCAGCTGAGCGGCGCTCAGCCATCCATCCCGCCAGAGCAGAGCAAACCGCTGCAGACACAGGAGGGTGAGCGCTGTTTAGCAGAGGAATCTGACTCCAGTGACACCCGTTCAACTTGTGTATCGCCTTCCTCCAGGAGTCCTGTCAAATCTAAACCTAGGCTGGAGCCAAATACAGAAGGAAGTTATACTGGGGCGCTGCAGTGTATGGAGGTGAGTGACCCGCAACATCAACCATTAAAAGACAGGCCAAACGCAGATCCCATGGCCCAATTTCCTACAACAGGGCAACCTATTTCTGACATCACAATGAAAGAAATGCAAAGAGAGAAGGAGGTTTTTTTAGGGACTTTCAGGAAATCATGGCCTGGTAAGGTCACACATTTCCATCCCTAGGGACTTTTATTGAAATAATGGCCCGGTAAGGTCATACATTTCCATCCTAATGTAAATGATGAAGAGAGGGGGCTTTTTCAGCCACCAAAAGGGGGGGGGGGGGGTGGGACTTTACATGAAGCACGCGACTGCAAAAAAGTAAATAGGTGATCATAAGGGAATTTTATTAACGTGATCCTAAAACATACAAATGATAATCACAATTTACATATAATTATGCATAAAATACAAAAATGAGTCATAGGGTAGATAGACATACATCGAAATATTCATATAAATTGTAAAATGATAAACAATAACAACAAGAGATAATAATGGGTAAAGCAAGCAATCACTCAATAAAATTTCCCTAGTTCACCAACAATCCGAATTGAGCACAGCAATAATTAAACAGTATAACCTGCAGGACCTAAGGCCTCATTTAGACCTGTGAGGATGAGTAATTAATCATATTGTAGAGAATGTGAAAGGAACACGGCAGATGTTAGCTCTACGCGTTTCGTGGCTTCCATGCCACTCGTCAGGAGCAAGCACGTGTAATATTGATAACTGTAAAGATATGAATTTGAGCAAGAGCGGGATAAACAAGAGCAGGTATAATCAAGGATGAGGCATAAAAACCCCTGTAACTATGGTATGTAATTATACTCACTAGAGTTCTATATAATAGTGGTGTAGTGGTGGGGGACCATAAACCATCCGGAGTACCCCCAACCGGGAGCCGCGGCAGGGGGCCCCACAGAGACGAAACGGGTGCCAAACAAGGCTGGCAGAGAACCGAGGTGTATCTAAAAGAGAGGTGGGGTGATGATTAATTCATCAACCTATAATAGTGGTAGAGCTCTTTAATTTCACCTCCTTGTACTACTATTATAGGTTGATGACAGCACTCACCAAGGCACTACGTAATCATAAAATAATGTACTGCTGGAAATATCCAGCCAAACTCATTATCACTTATAATGGCATAAACCACCTGGTAACCACACTGGAGGATGGCATTTGCCTGCTGCAGAATTGGCAGATCTTGCTCCCAGAAAAAGCTCCACATACACCTCCACACCCACAAGGCCCACTGCACAGTGGAAAAATCGTACCAGACTGGTCAATCAAAACCCAAAGGAAATCCACTAAAAAACATTATTGAGGTTCATCACTAAACCTCTGTGCGTTATATGAGGACACTAGGATCCCCCCAGTGTCTAGCACTGGGTACCTGACACCGTACCTGACCGCACCTTTTAAGGTTTTCTTTTTTCGCCTGTCCTTTGTACCGTTATTCTTAAATTGTTTAGTTCGCAAGGTAAAATGTTCCCCGTTGGGAAACGTTCAGTTGATCTCCACAGTTCTAACAGGAAAACAGAGCAACAAAGAGATTGGGAACGTTTCCACTGTCTAGGATTCAGCGGTAAAAAAGCTCTCAAGTCCACACCCCTTTTACTTGAGCAATCCATCTCAGAAGGTATCTTCATTGACATACATTTTGGTAGATTGTTTACTATTACTTTACCACCCTTTCAGCAGGAAGTCTATTAACATTTCACCATGTTTAGCACGTCTTGTGAAACTCCAATCGACTTTCCGGCACTAAAAACTACAGCTACTGGAACACAAATATGGGTATTAGAATTCTATCTATTAATGCAAGAGGTTTAAATCATCCTGCCAAGCGCAGATCACTATGGAGGGAGGCCAATCTCCACAATGCGGATAAACTGACAATACAGGAACTCACTTCCATCAACAAGCAACACCAAAATGCTCCCACCCAAATTTTCCTCATGTTTTTCAAGCATCATTCACTTCCAAAAAAAAAAGAAAGAAAAAAAGAGGTGTGATGATAGCCATTAGAGACAAAACATCTTTTGAACTTAGAAAGTCCATAATTGACCCTGAAGGTCGATTTATAATATTGGTTTGCATAATTGATAATATACGGCTAATACTAGCCAATGTTTATGCTCCCAACTCGCACCAACTCAAATTTATCAATAAGGTTATATGGACAATCTCTCAAGTGCGGGAGGGGAGCATACTTGTGTGTGGAGATTGCAACTGTGTCATAGATAAAAAATTGGATACTATCCCCTCGAGGAAGAGACATCCCTCGCATTTTAGCGATCTCCTTCTTCGAGAAGAATTATTTGATGTCAAATTCTCGACATACACTTAGAGAACTACTATGCACTCAACACGAAAACTATATGAGAAAATTGAAATTAAACTAGTATGCAAATAACAATAAAGCAGGTAAACTTCTGGCCAACCGCCTTACAGTTCAGAGATCCAGAACCACAATTCTGCATATATATCATCCCAAGAGCTCTTTGAAGCTTATAAATCCACAGGAGATAGCAGATGCTTTTGCGGACTACTACTCATCTTTATATAATTTGGTAGATTACCCGGACACTCCCCAGCCAGTTACTACAGACATCGAAGAATTCTTAGCTAAACTTCATATTCCCACACTTTCATTGGACCACTTACAATCATTAAATGCCCCTTTTTCAGAAGTGGAAATAGAAAAGATCATAATGCCCCTACCTTCTGGAAAAGCCCCAGGCCCAGATGGTCTGACAAACTCTTACTATAAAGTATTCAAACACATATTAATGCCCAACTTATTAACAGTATTTAATGAAGGCCTAAATAAAGGTACATTTTCAGAAGAGATGTTAAAGGTGTACATTGTCACTATCCCCGAACCGGGTAAAACGCCTGACACCCCAGCGAATTTCCGCCCAATAGCTCTGTTAAATACAATTTATGCCAAAATGCTTGCCTGGAGATTACATGATATTATACCTTCACTAGTCAAACAAGATCAGTCAGGCTTCACTAAAAATCCTCAAGCGTCTGACGTTACTAGACGGTTAACAAATATTATACAACTAGCAGAATCCCGGAAAACACCTTCTCTGCTTCTCTCAATAGACTCAGAGAAGGCGTTTGACAGAATCCATTGGGTCTACATGGAAAAAGTTCTACACAAATTTGGCTTCCAGGGAAAACAGCCTCTCGGCAATGCTGGCCCTGTATTCAAATCCATCTGCACAAGTTCTTACAGCTGGGCTAGTTGCCAAAAAATTTAAAACAAATGGTACGCGCCAAAGTTGCCCGCTTTCTCCATCCATATTAAACCTCATGATGGAGCCTTTGGCAGAAGCGATTAGAATCCAGCCTCACATTACAGGTTTTAAACTATGACAGGATACACATGTAATAAACTAATTTGCAGATGACGTCATCTTAATTCTTACAAACCCTATCATCTCACTACAATATGCGCATGACACTCTCAATCATTTCAGTAAACTTTCCTACTATAAAGTCAATTTCAATAAATCCCTCATATTAGATTTAGGCATAAACCACCATATCTGATCACATCTACAATGCCATTTCCCGTACAAATGGGCGGAAAAGCCGATACCCAACTTAGGAATTCTTCTTACGCCTAAGGTTGCACAACTTGCTGAAGCTAACATAAAACCTTTAATAGGGAGCATACGAGAATTACTAAATCGTATCGCCAAGGTGGAAATGTCCTGGGTAGGCAAAATTTCGGCCTTCAAAATGTTGGCCCTCCCCAAAATTTGATACATATTTCATACACTCCCAATCCCACTTAAAAATTCTTACATATTGGATCTCCAAAAAGAACTCAGACAAAACTTGTGGCAGGGAAAAAGGGCAAGATGTTCTTACAGACATCTTATTCAGCACCGCAGAGTTGGAGGAATAGGTATGCCAGACATCAAGGACTATTACTGGGAAGCCGAGGTGGACGGACGCACTGGAGGAGAGCTCCGTGCATCCCCAATCACATCCACCTCAATCCGTACCCGGGATCGACCGTCGAGGCCCCAAAACAGCTCATCCTGAGTGGGGAAGCCGCCCGGATCGGATTACGGGCGATATTTCCGTCCCCCGGCGCTCTCACCGTTTGCGGCCTAGTGCGCGGCCGGCGCCGCGGTGTGTGTCCCGCCGCCATCTTGCGGCCTACTTCCTCTGACGGGCCCTGCAGGCTCCGGACTCCACCGAGCAGGTAGACGCACCTGCCCACCGTAGAACCGCCGCACGCACCGGAGGGTGACCGCGAGGACGGCGGAACACCCACAGCGACATTCCTGGAGGTTTCCAGAAGCAGCAGCGATCCTTCAGGCTCCCGAGGTACTCCGGCGGCCATCTTGGTACACCCGGGCCTAAGGTGAGGAGAAGTCCTGGGAGTCCACTAAAGTGCTTACCCCTGCTGGCTTAGCTCTGCACTGTACACACGCAGGCAGGGCAACAGACTTCTGCATCTCCCCCTACCACTGCCCTCAGCTGAACACTGAGGCTCTGGCCTACCTGGCGGCCATATTGGGACTCCCAAGTCACTCTCAGTGAGCACAGCTCCTCCATTCTCCCCAGATCCTTCCACCTCACCAGCACAATATCCCCCCTTGGAATTCTCTTTCTCATTTCGGGTCCCCGCAATACCCTTTATACCCGTGTGGTCCTTGTAGCTCATGTGCTTCATTCTCTGCAGTGGGGGCCACATGTTTGGTCCCATAGGATGACCACCATGTAACCATTAAATGTCGCCCTAAGCCGCCTTCCTACTCCCCCTACAACGCATAATCAGCATCTCTACAACGGGGGACAGCACAACTGTCTGACTTCTAGTCCAAACGCCTCATGGTGAAGTACGGGCCAAAACATCCCACCCAGTCTCAATCTCCAGACCTGCGACCCTCACAAACACTTGACCGTTTTCTGAGCAGACCTACATCCCCTTCCCCAACCTCGACGGCCATCCTGTCCACACAAACGCCTTCTCAAGGGGTGCCGCGCAACGCTTCTCAGCTTTCCTCAGACGCCTCACCGGAAACAATGGCCGCCCCTGTCACGGTAGAAGTTCTTGATGACAAACTTAAGGCCCTACTGCAAGACCTGACTAGCAACGTCTCTAAAGAAATGGGAAAACTTGCACACGAACTACGGGGAGAGATAGCTCAAATTGATGAACGCACCGATGTCTTGGAAACAAAGTTTGATGATCTGATCCAATATGTTCACGTATTGGAAGAAGACAATGTCGGCCTGAAACAATCAATCTCCCAGCTTCAATCCCAGCAAGAAGACTTGGAGAATAGGGAACGCCGTCAAAATTTACGTATCAGAGGCGTGCCGGAGACCGTTAGCGAGGGAGAAATTAGACCATATCTCCTCAGCTTGTTCAATGTGGTGGCCCCTCGGATTCCGGACATTGACTGGAGACTGGATAGGGCGCACAGATCCCTGGCTCCCAAGCCCCCAGCGGGTGCCAACCCCAGGGACATCATAGTACGTTTTCATTACTATGACAGTAAGGAGGCTTTAATAGTGGCTACCCGCAACAAATCCCGCCTAGAGTTTAAAGGGGCGAAGATACAGATTTTCAGTGACTTATCCCCGATCACCCTTGCCAAACGCAGAAGCTTCCGCCCGGTGACTACGCATCTACAGAATCATCAACTCCCATACCGATGGGGTTTCCCCTTTCGCCTGTCTGCCTCAAAAGACGGAATTCAATACTCCATGAGAGACTTACAGGAAAGTGAAGCTTTTCTCCGTAGCCTTGGTTTACCACCGATTCCAGATGAAGACCCCACTCCTCTTCCCGTGACACCCAAACCCACTTTCATTCCAGGACGACTCTGGACCCCCGCTCGGCAGAGGTCGCAGAAGAACTTTTCTACTCCTCAACGCTCGCCATTCGCCAGACATCCTACTTGAGATGGACCCCTTCCCCAACCCTGGTTGGGATTGATTTCGGCCCCTAAGTCACCATGTTTCCCCTGTTAAGGGGTTGGTCATACCCGTAATTATGGGTCTTTCTTTGCTCCTTTGGACTGGAGTCAAGCTAAGTTACATTGTTTTTTGCTATTTCTAGACGCTGTCGGAAGGTGGCGAGGGGAACCACTCCCGATGAGATGGAACCCCTTGTGTGCCTTCGATTGTTCCGCGGCCTTGGCCGTGGACTCCTGGGTGGTTTTTACCCCCCAGGCTCTTTTTCTCTGTTTTTTTCTTTCTTTTTTTTTCTTGTTATGGGCCTTTTTTTTGGCCTATTGGTTCTTTTTGACCTACATTGTTCGAGGTATTGTGTTGCTTTTTTCCTTACAGTCGATGTTGTATGCGTACATCTGCTTTTATTCCACAGGATACACCATGGTTTATACTGCCTAGTTAATTTTTACGGGTATTTTTGGTTAATACATGTTTGTTCTGCCTACATTGCATTAATGCCAATCCATAAAGATGGCTTTAAGGGTTCTTACTTATAATGTTAAAGGCTTGAACTCTATTCATAAGCGTTGGCTGGCTCTGAAAGAGTTCAAATCTTCGGCTGCGGACATAGTCCTGGTCCAGGAGACTCATTTTCGCCCTGGGGGTTCTCTCAAATTTGCTGCTAAACACTTTCCAAATTCTTTTCTGGCTTCTGACCCCTCTGGCAAAGCAGGGGTTGCAATCCTGATTAGGAAATCTTGCCCAATTAGGGTGAAATCTTCATTTATAGATCCC
The DNA here is from genome assembly GCF_037356315.1 of Lithobates pipiens. NCBI lineage: Eukaryota > Metazoa > Chordata > Amphibia > Anura > Ranidae > Lithobates > Lithobates pipiens. The sequence continues at coordinate 207,440,964 of NW_027507758.1, forward strand.
CATGGTAGATATATTCTCCTGGACTGCGAATATCTCTCACGCTCTCTCACTGTGATTAATGTATATGCTCCTAACTCGGGCCAAATCCAATTTCTTTCTGACTTACTGGACAGCTTAGGTAACTATGCTCAACCTTTCATGATCATGGGGGGGGATTTCAACATGGTCATGTCTCCAAAGAGAGACAGACAGACGCTTTTTCCTTCCACTACCTCATCTAGAGTGGAACGTCAGTCCACCACATTTCGTAAACTAATTAGAACCCATAACCTGTTGGACATATGGAGAATCAAACACCCCACTAGCAGACAATTTACATTTTTCTCCCCCCCCCACATAAGATGTACTCCAGACTTGACCACCTTTTTATATCAACACCTCTACTGACATCGGCGGTGGCCTCAGAACTGAACCCCATAACGTGGTCAGATCACGCCTCGCTTCAGCTTGACCTGGCCCTTGCCTGCTCCATGCCGAGAACCTGTCATTGGAGACTCAATGACTTTCTCCTCCGCAACCCCATTGTCGAAGCTCAACTGTCCCAAACTTTATCAGAATTTTTTCAACTGAATGAGGGTTCAGTGGCAGAGGTGTCTACCCTATGGGAAGCCCACAAGGCGTTTTTTAGAGGTGCATGTATCTCTGCCGGCGCCCGCTTAAAGCGGGACTCGGCGGCCCTGAGGCAAGAAACCCTCTTGCAGCTCCGTAAGGCTGAAGATCTGCTCCTGGCTTCCCCTACGGTAACCCATCTGCGCACAGTCACGACCCTTCGTGAGCGTTTGAGGTCGCTAGATATGCAAAAATGTTCTAAGGCCCTAATTTGGGCAAAGCAGAAATTTTATGAGTTTGCCAACAAACCCCACAGGATGCTAGTAAATAAGCTTAAACCGCGTCCCTTTCAATCCTATCCTGATCTCCTCCTTCAGGATGACGGCTTCCCGACCCATTGTCCTTTGGCAATGTCCAAAGTTTTTGGCTCGTTTTATGACAAATTGTACAACTGTTTAGCTTCTGACCCTAAACACCTCTTCACTCAAGAGGCTTTTGATTCTTTCTGCTCCCCTTTAAAGTTGCCTAAAATTTCACCGTCACAGCTAGTTGCCCTTAATGCAGATATCTCGACAGAAGAGTTAGCAGCAGTAGTGAAAGAACTGCCCTTACATAAGTCCCCTGGCCCTGACGGTCTACCATATCAATATTATAAAACTTTCCTTCCCATCCTTGGCCCTCACTTATTAAAGCTTTACTCCTCCTTACAAAAAGGGGTCACTCCACATTCGCAATTCCTACACGCCCATATCACGGTCCTTCCGAAACCGGGCAAATCCCCATCCCTGCCAGATAATTACAGGCCCATCGCCCTACTGAATTCAGACTATAAAATCTTTACAAAAATTTTAGCCAATAGACTTTCTTCCATAATCCCTGCCCTTGTTCACAACGATCAAGTGGGTTTTGTTCTAGGTAGACGAGCGGGCGATAACACCAGACGCACCATTGATCTAATTGACATGCTTGATAAAACCTCTCGCTCTGCTCTTATTCTCAGCCTAGATGCACAAAAGGCTTTTGATAGGCTTGGCTGGCCTTACATGTTTGCCACACTTGCACGCTACGGTTTTTCAGGCTCCTTTGTATCGGCTCTTCGTACCCTTTATCCCCATCCCACCTCACAAGTTCAATTGGCATCCTTCAAATCCCCAACGTTTACACATAGCAATGGAACTAGACAGGGTTGCCCCCTTTCCCCCTTGTTATTTATATTATGCCTTGAACCCCTGGCAGCCCGCATTCGGGGAGACTCAGATATCAGGGGAGTCTCTTTACGACAGAAGGAATACAAGCTGTCCTTGTTTGCCGACGACATATTGCTTACCGTATATACTCGAGTATAAGCCGAGATTTTCAGCCTCTTTTTTGAGGCTGAAAGTGCCCCCCTCGGCTTATACTCGAGTCATCGCTGTCTGCCCGCTCGATCAGCGTGTCGAGCAGACAGACAGCGGCCATTCTATGATTCAAAAGCCGCGCCTCCGGCTCCGCCTTCGCCTGTGATAGGCGGAACACTGAATTTCCCAGCAGCCTGTGTTCCGCCTATCACGGGCATCCGCTCATCCTCGTACTACGGACGAGGATGATACGACGTCCGTGATAGGCGGAACACAGGCTGCTGGGAAATTCAGTGTTCCGCCTATCACAGGCGAAGGAGGAGGCGCGGCTTTTGAATTTTACAATGGCCGCCGACGAAGAGGGCACGGGACGGAGGCAAGGCAAGGCACGGCACGGGACGGGACGGGACGAGACGAAGGCAAGGCACGACACGGGACGGAGGCTCGGGACAAAGGCTCGGGACACAGGTAGGCTGGACACACACACACACACACACACACACACACACACACACCTGTACTGCCCACTAAACATGATGGGATTTTTGTCGTGGCTATGACGCAAAGTGGCTGCTGGATGGTCTTCTCTGTGTGGGTGGCCAGCGGGAATAAATCTACGACTCAACTATTCCCTTTTCCCTGCCAAAGTGAATGGGTCCTCAGCCCTGGTTCACACTATATTGCCATGCAGCTAACACTGCAAACCCTATTCATTTCCGCACTGCGTTTTGCGATCTGCTGCGGGTGTAGGTGCAGGTAGGCTGGACACACACACACACACACACACACACACACACACACGGATGGAGACACACACACACGGATGGATGGATGGATGGAGACACACACACACGGATGGATGGATGGAGACCCACACACACACAGGGATGGATGGATACACACAGGGATGGATGGATGGATGGAGACACACACACACACAGGGATGGATGGATGGATGGATGGAGACACACACACACAGGGATGGATGGATGGATGGACACACACACACACAGGGATGGATGGACGGACACACAGGGATGGACGGACACACAGGGATGGACGGACACACAGGGATGGACGGACACACACACAGGGATGGACAGGCATGTCTCACCCTCGGCTTATACACGAGTCAATAAGTTTGCCAGTTTTTTTGGGGGTAAATTGGGGGCCTCGGCTTATATTCGGGTCGGCCTATACTCGAGTATATACGGTACTTTAACTAAACCTCACACCTCGCTCCCCAACCTCCATGCCCTCCTAGAAACGTTCGGTAATATATCAGGATATAAAGTTAATACAGCTTAAACTGAAGCGCTTCCCATTCATATTCCTCCCCTACTTCTCGCCGCTTTGCACAACACCTTTCCCTACCAGTGGCGTTCTGACTCGCTCAAATACTTGGGCATTCATCTAACAGCATCCTATTGCACACTATACCAGGCTAACTTTCTCTCATTTAATTTCAGAAACGCACAGTCTACTCCGTAAATGGATGGAATGTCCCTTGTCCCTTTTAGGTAGGATAAATGTCCTTAAAATGGCAATACTCCCTAAATTTTTGTATCTCTTCGAAACTTTACCTGTGGCCCTTCCCATGTCCCACCTCTGCAATATCCAAAGGGCCTTTACTAAATTTATATGGGGTGACAAAGCACATAGAATTGCCCATACGGGGTCCCTTTCTGGACGGAAGTTTGTAACATAACTACCCAGGTCACTACATACAACATTGAACCTACCCCAGCTCAGTGTCTACTGCATATCTTTCCCGGATCTCATAACACTTACCACAAATCATTAGCTATGTTCATGATAAATGCAGCAAAACAATGTATTCCGACTAAATGGAAATCCATTCAGGTACCCACCATTAAAGAATGGTTTTGTAGAATTAATCACTCGGCTGCGATGGAAGAGCTGATTCACATCGCTCGGGACACTCCATCAAAATTTAGCTGGAAATGGGCCTGCTGGATTCACTTTAAAACCACCCCTTCCTATGCAAATCTCATGAATAGTCATTCTTGACCACTGAAAGTGTAATAGACACAAAGATCGTTCTACTTTCTCCTGTAACAGTTTAAACACATCTTCCCTCTTAGGAACAATTGACTACTAGGAATGATCCCGGGAGGCAAATTCACTCACTTTCCTTGCCTTTTTATCTACTATATTTGCTATATCTCTCTCATTCTCTCTATGTCCTCTGACTACCCTTTCCCTTCCCACCCATTCCCCCTCTACTGATTCCTCTCTTCTGAATTTATGAGCCCCCTTGTTATGCACGTTCACGCTTTTCCCCAGCCATCATCTTTTGTAAGACCCCACTCTCCTGGATAGTTCCCAATACAGCTTAAGATCCGGCGCACCCCAAAGCGGGTAGCTTCAACCTAATATCTCAATATATGATACAGATAACGCTCTCCTCATAATCTAATAGACACAAGATTCAAGGGTTTTCTTATTGGTCTCCGAGAATATGTATGATTATGTACCCCTTGATTCCACACTATTTATATGTGGATAGGCACACACAGTTCATTATTCCTAGGAGACATGGCCTTTAGACCAGAGCCCGATTCCCGAGTAAACTTACATACATCGGGTTCGCTAGATACAATCCACATTTGCTTAAACCAATTGGGATAAAATCATCTACATATATGAGGTCAATATTTTCGGTTAGTCTCCCTACTGGGGACATTCTTTGGTTTTACTGTATTGACAATGCTTGATATTTGGATTAACTCAGAAGAGATCTGTTTGTATTACTGTTCACATGTATTGAAATAAACTTTAATAAAATTTCCTTTAAAAAAAAAGAAAAAATTGCCCATACGGTTGTCTTTGCACCGCGCTCGCATGGGGGTCTGGGAGCTCCCGATATTATACGATATTATTACGCGACCCACCTATCTACGACGGTCTCCTGGTCCTCCTATTTTGCGACGAGTCGTTGGGCGGAGATAGAAATGAGTATCACTGACCCGGTCCATCCTTGTTCTATGCTCTGGTCTGACCTTTCCTCCTCTATATCTCAACTCAGACGTATTTGCCTTGCTCCTATGCTATTTAATGTGGATATTTGGAAAAAATGCCACAAGAAGTTCTCTCTTTCCTCCCCCTGTCCACCCCTTTTAAATGTTACTCACAACCCAGATATACCTGACAGTTTGTCCACAATGGCTATGACCCCGTGGACTCAAGCAGGTATTTTCCAACTCCGCCACTTAGTTCACCCAGTGTCCCGCAAACTTTTATCTTTTCCGGACTTACAGGATAAATTTGACATTCCACAACGGTCCATTTTCACCTACCTTCAATTTAAGCACTACTTTTGCTCCGTATCTCCTGCCATGAGCCTAGAGAAACCTAACGCCTTTGAAATGTTATGCACCCAGGGTTCACACCAGAAGGGTCTCATATCCGCTATTTACAGGATTCTACATGACTCACTACCCCCCACTCTAGACTCTCACCTTTATATGCGGAAATGGGCCAAAATCCTACCCGTTGCTGTTTCTCTCTCTCAATGGCAGGAGATCTGGACTTCCATTTCCAAAGTCTCGAGATGTGTAGAGCAGAAAGAAACTGCTTATAAAGTACTAATGTTTTGGTATAGGACCCCCGAAGTTTTACATAAATATGATCCCTCACTGTCTCGTTTATGCTGGCGGTGCCTACAGGATATTGGCACACAATTTCATATCTTTTGGGATTGTCCACGTATCACATCTTTTTGGTCTATGGTCCAATCCATTCTCCAATCAATATTGAAGAGAGATATCCCACTGACTCCGACACACTACCTGTTAGGCCTTCCGATCCTAGATCTCCCTAAACATGCCAGGAAACTAATGGCTTTCATACTCCTGGCTGCCAAGAGAGTAATTCCAGCTCATTGGCTATCTCCCATACCCCCCACACAAGCACATGTAGTCTCGTCCATTGCTCACATGCGTAGGATGGAACATTTGACGGCAATAGCTCATGATTCCTTGCCCAAATTTTCCAAGACATGGGACCCATGGGATGCCTCCATATTCAACCCAGAATCTTTGACTACCCCCTCTGCCGGCCCCTCCTTAAGTGACCTTAGGGGGATTTGATATTTTGATATTCTGTTTACTGTATTATACCGTATCAGACCAAGAACACCCATACGTCTGGTTTCCAATGAATGTCTTAGTTCGTTCTATCCTTCTTTTTCAGTTATGTTATCACCATTGTATACAGCTTCATGGTGTATCCTACCACTTAACCCGTTTGTAACCTACAATATGGTGCCCATACTATGTCCAACCAATGTTACTGACTACTGTACCGTATTTATGTCATTTTTGTACTGTTTACAGAAATTTTTTTTCAATAAATATACATTTAAAAAAAAAAAAAGGACTATTACTGGGCTAATCTTCTTAACCAAGTAGGGAAATAGTTTATCTCTGACGGAACACAACATTGGGTAAAAATAGAGTCTGCTATGCTTAAAATTCCGTATCTACCACACCTGTTATTAGCTGATATATGGAAACCAAGACCATTAAGTTCTTTCTCTACTATACAGGCCTCGCTTATGGCCTGGAGACACTTGCATACACACATAGCTAGTGAGGTTCCATACACTATTAGACTTCCCTTGGAAACACTAGAAGTACTCCTCCCATATAGCTCATTTGCTTACCGGAAAGAAAAAGGTATAATATGGTTAGATTAACTGATAAATCAGGGGACGATTCATCCATTTGAAATTTTACAGAGGAAATATGGACTATTAGGAACAAGCACATACTTATACAGACGGCCTCATTTGTGCAAAATAATCCACCTCCATTAGTCAAAGTACAGTCCAAGATCTGGAAACTTTATATGACACCGGAACGCACTAATGTAGGTATTGGCCTCCTTTATAACACCTTACAGTCAAAACACGAGTTTACCAAAACTCCACCTATGGTTGCTTGGGAGACAGATTTAGGTCAGAATTTTGAATCAAAACAATGGGTGGCTATGTTAAAATATAATTATACTGCCTCTTACTGTATAAATCACTGGGAATTAACCCAAATAGTATTGGCGAGATGGGATAGGGCCCCATACCAACTCGCCAAAATGTACCCATCCCAGTCCTCACTTAGCTGGAGGGACTGCGGACTTACAGGTTCAATTTTTCATATCCTATGGAACTGCAAAAATCTAACCAGCTACTGCACGATTTTTGGTATAGTAGCAGAAATCACAGGTGTCATAAGACCCCCTGCACCCGCATTAGCAATTCTAAATTTAGGCATTGAAGAATATCCACCAAACTATCGTAATGTAGTTAGCCACTTATTGACCACTTCAAAATTAGTTATAGCTAGGCATTGGCGTAATATCTTGGTTCCCAACCCCTCCGAAGTTATCACTCAAGTAAACCTAAACTATCAATATGAAAGGCTTTTAGCCATCAGGAAGAACTCTTGCACAGCCTTTGATAAACAATGGAAATGCTGGAAAGTTTGGTATACGAATCATAAAGGATAAAGTAATTGGGTTATAGGGTCGGACATATTGGAAACATAATACAACTATAGACAGTACTATGCCTCATTGGCACAGCAAGATCCCATAAGGGGTACGGGTGTAGGCAGGGTTCTATTGAGAACTACTGGAGATGGTCAGAGAAGACCTAGGAAATCACACTGAGGTTAAGGACCTCTGGGTCCTAGTTAGTTAGTGCGTTCAATATATATATATATATATATATATATATCATATTTTAGTATGTCAGAATGTTAAAGAACTGTAACATGTTCATGCAATGTATCATGGTGATCTCATTGATTGTACGTGCAATCTGCTCTGTACATTGTATTCGTTGGAAAATCCTAAAAAAAAAAAAAAAAAGAGCATTAGGAAGCTTCTACACTCATTGAACCTGGTAGACACCTGGCATTATCTACACCCAGAGGGGAGGGATTATTGCTTTTTCTCCATTCCCCATAATCGCCTCTCAAGAATCGATTACATTTTCATTGCACAGAGGGATCTTTCCCTGCTGCGAGGCGCCCATATTGGATTGCAAACTGTATCGGACCATGCTCCAATCTCCATCTCACTGGATCTGACAGAACCCCCCTACCAAACAACACATGTGGAGACTAAACAGCTCCCTACTAACGGACCTAATGTTACTCCCTGACTTGGTTTCCTCCCTGACTGAATTTTTCAAGTTAAACATTACACCTGGGATGAATCCTCTAGTGATATGGGAGGCACACAGGTGTCATATCAGGGGTGAGCTGAGAGAGATTAGACTTGACCACTAAAATTTGTACCCTAGAATCTCTCCACAAACACCCCCTCACCAATGACTCAGCAGGGGCATTACTCAAAGCCAGAAAGGCCCTTTAACAGATCTTAGACAATAAAACCAGGAGGTTCTTATTTTTTAGGAAGAAGATATATTATGAGCACAGCGATAAAACGGGCAAGATACTAGCAAGAGCCTTGAAAGCCTAGATAACTTATAACCACATCAAGGGCATCAGAGGCAAGGACAGTAGAATAAACAGTGATACCACGATGATAGCCCAACACTTCCAAGATTACTACAATGCCCTTTATAATGTCCCAGCACCGCACAAACCGCCAGATATGCAGAACTAAAGATCCCAGGTGATAAAAGATTACTTGGAAGCAGCTAATCTCCCTACATAAGGCGAGGAGGACAGTGCCCAGCTGGAAAGGCCCATAGATGAAGCAGAAATCAAGGTAGCTATCGGGGAACTGAAAACTGGCAAGAGCCCCGGACCAGATGGGCTTAGTGCCATATACTATAAGACGTTCACGGAAATTTTACTTACCCCTATCAAAGACGCTATGAACTCACTAACAACTCAGGGACAGACTTCTAACGACTTCTTGTCAGCATTTATCACGGTTTTACGCAAGGATGGAAAGGACCCGCTGAACTGCTCCAGTTATAGGCCGATATCTCTCCTGAATATTGATGTCAAACTTCTGGCCACAATTTTAGCTAACAGGTTGAGACCCCTACTTCATGATCTGATAGGCCCTGCTCAGGCTGGATTCATGTCTGGTAGGGAGGCCAAAGATAAAGTTACAAAGTCCCTGAACTTGATCCATCTGGCACACCAGCGAAACATCGAGGGCTTTCTCATGTCGACCGACGCGGAGAAGGCCTTTGATCGAGTAGCTTGGGATTACATGTTGGAGACGTGCGGGTCTGGGCTCTCACATGATGGCCTGGATTTAAGCATTATACCAAAACCCTTCAGCTAGGCTCAAGGTGAATGGTAAACTCTCGGACATAGTCCATATCAGAAACTGTACTAGACAGGGGTGCCCTTTGTGGCCCCTGCTCTTCATCATCTCACGTGAACCATTCATTAGACATATCCTCGCAAATCAAAGGCTTCCAACTCAATGGGGCGGGCTTCAAAGTAGCGGCTTATGCCAGTGACCTCCTGTTCTTTTTGACCAACCCCCATGTCTCCACTCCCTCCCTTGAGAGAATTTGCTCTTTTTGGCTATTTATCTAACCTCAAAATAAACTACTCTAAATCTGAAACTATGGGGGCGTGGCCTGACGCGAATGGCAACGGACGTATAGTTGAGGAGCTCCAGCCATTCACGGAGCTATCCGTCGCTATCCACCTACCACCGCACTCAATCAGCCTCAAAAAGTGTTTTGCCCGGACCACACTGTGCCGCCACGGGGTTCTGGACGACTATTCCCCGGAATTGAGGCTCCCAGCCGCCCGGACCTGCCGCTGGTTTCTCCGCCGGCCGCCGCCATCTTGGGCGTCCGGGATCGCCTGAAGCCACCGGAGCCACGCCGACGGGTGAGGTAAGGGGCTGTCATCGGTCCCCTCCCGTCCTCTCCCCCCTCACCCGGATCTTATTTGGGGTGGTTTCGGGCTTCCGCGGCCCTCGGGGAGCCCGCGGCCGGCTCCGGCCTAGTGCGGCCTACTGAGGCCTAAGGATCCCCGGGGTTTCCTACGGCTGCTGCCCGGGAAAGTGCTCCAGGCTGTTTTGGCCTACAACTGCGGCCGCGGTCTGCCTGTTTGCTCTGACCTGATTTCCCCCCCCCCCCCCACGGAGGATTGCTTTATTTGAACTATGTATATGCTTGTGGTTCTCCATCCACATTTGATTGTGACCCCAGCCTGCTCTCCTGGTCCACTATTCCAGGCATCCTTGTTCCAGGCACCCCCTGCAGCCCTCTGCATACAGACTCTGCTCTGGCTACCTTTGTGTATTCGTTTACTCTACTGCAGCAGGGGACTGACAACTTTACAATCCTTCTACCTGGATGATTTTTCAATCCTCTCAGATAATAAGCCAGTATACCTCACAGAATTACTACGGCGGAGGTCACCTTGCTCTATCTCATGACTGTAACTATAGGACCACGTCCTGATGTATGCCAGCCCCTCCTGAATGATCTAGACTTTCACCTATAAGGGCCTGCCCCCACGTATGGAGAGGTAGGTCGGGCCTACACTCAGCTCCTGGCTCACCCAGCCCCACGGCCCTCATTTCGGACAGTAAACCGGACTAAACACAGCTCCATGGGGAAAGACAAACCCAAAGCACACAAGAGCGGTAATGGCCGTCACCCGGGAGGGGATCTAGATGATTATTTTGGCCATGGCCGGTTGTCCTCACAGCACCGACCGGCATCCAAAGGGACGCCGGCCCCTCCATCTCCGGCACGCTCTGAATCAGCCCTGCAGTCTCAGGTGCGTCCCCACAGCCTGCTCTCACACTCTGAGGACACTGCCCTCTCCCCCAGGCTTACCAGAAGCCGCTCTAATGCCACCCTAGGATCGGGGGATGGATGGGACATGGAATCGCAGATTAGATCCCTGCACAGCTACATGAGGTCTCTACCCACCAAAGCTGACTTTGAACACTGTGTGCTTCGGATCGAGGAAACATATCGAAAAGAGATCTCTGATTTGAGAAAAGATGTGGGGGTATGCTTTGATGATGTGGATAGCACAGTAAATGGCCTGCGGGACACTGTACAGTCACATGATCGGATCCTCAATACCCACACTGTCCTGCTCCAGCAGCTCTCATACCAACAGGACGGCCTCGAAAACCACAGTCGCCGCAACAACATACGTATACGGGGGATACCCGAGTCGGTTGACCCCAAGAATCTACCTGCAGCTGTGACGACTATCTTCAACCAAATACTCCAATGACCCAAAGATGACCCGATCGAATTGGACTGGGTGCACCGTACATCGGGTCCCCGCACCCCTGACCCTCTCCTTCATCCGTGACACATTGTGCCGTGTCCATTTCTACAAAATAAAGGAGAACATTATGAGGGCCGCCAGCACGCAGCAGTCGATTCTCTTCAACGAAGCACCCATCATGCTCCTTCCTGATCTCTCCCGCCAAACACTGGCTATGCGGAAGTCCCTACGACCCCTCACGCAACTCCTACAAGCACGACAGATCAAATACCAGTGGTGTTTCCCGTTCCATCTTCGAGTGCACCATGCGGGTAAAACCGCTGTATTTCGTACAGTGGGGGACCTGCCTACATTTCTCAGTACGCTTGAACTGCCTCAAGTCGCCCTGCCTGACTGGCCGTTTACACCGACCACTCCAGGTCTACCCTACATCCCGCAATGGCAGAAGCAAGGTCGCAAGCGCACCCCTCGGTCCCCGCAGCTTCAGGATCCCAACGACTGACCCGATCCAGTGCCCCCCCCCCCCCGGGCCTGTTTTCTCTTCCTGCCACTGGGGTCCTTCCCCGTGGTGGCCTTGGACCCGTATGGGTCGAATAACTCACATGCTGATTAACCCTTTTGTTTACAGGTTTTTTGTATATCTTTTACAACCCCCGTTGCTGTGCCCCCTCCTCCCTATCCCTATAGTTGGGGTTCTCCGTTGTGCTGATAGTTCCTGGACGGATCTCAGGACTTGTCTTTGCAATCCACTGCCTACAAAGGTCCCCTCTGTGTTGCCCTTGACAGACTTTACGATTATTGTTATGTTTAATCTGACTCCTTCGTAGGGCCTGTTGCATATCCTTCCCACTATGACTCATAGATGTTGTCTATTTTATGCCGGTTTACAAATGCATTTATTTACGACCACTAAGATAATTATGCTTATTCTGTTCTTTGGTTTACTCTTTAGGTCGCAACTGCTATTGGTTTACCCGTGGGGCCGGGGTGCTGGGAGCTGCCCGACTTTGTGTTTTTGTTCCACACTCTTCCCCCCCCCCCTTACAGGTTTTTCTTCCCTTTTTCGTTTTTGTTTTTCGTTGTGCGCCCCACGGTGTTCCTATGATCTCTGTGCGATGCACCGATATGTGCCTTTATGACAGGCTTTTTTTTTCTCTATAATGTTTGCCTTTTGGAGCCACCTAGTGGCCTTTTTTTATTTTTGTTTTTGTCTTGACTACTCCTCTTTTCTGCCTGACCTATTGGGCCCGTCTCCTACCATTGATGTTTACAAATGCTCTGTTCCATATCCCCCTGTTTGTTGTGTTGGGAGCGGGTTGCCATACCTACCACTGTTGCTACTACCTATGCAAGGTTGTTATACTGTCTTTTCTCTCTCTTACTTTTTTTCTCCCCTTCGCCTTCTCTCTGCCTATGCCCTCCCACCCCTTCCCCCCTCCCTTACCTCACATGTTCGTCTATTCCCGTTCCTTACCCCAATGGGGTTTGCCCATAATGTCACTTATCACATTGATCCTGAGCTCCACCCCCCTGATCCCCCATGGCTAGTGACGATTCAATAACCTTCGCTTCCTTTAATTGTAGAGGTTTCAACACTCCAGAGAAGCGGAGCCAGACACTTTACCATTTTCACAAAAAGCGTACGAAAATTCTGCTGCTTCAAGAAACACATTTTCGCGCTGGAGCTATTCCGGCTCTGCGCAATAGGTATTACTCTCAATGGTTTCACAGTGTTAATCCGCAGGCCAAATCCAAGGGGGTATCTGTTGCATTTCATAAATCTTTTAATCCGGAGGTTATGGACTCTCTCATAGATGATTCAGGCCGCTATGTATTTTTGAAACTGAAACTAAATGATTTTCTTTTTACAGTAGCTAACATCTACGTGCCGAACGTGGGCCAGGCTCGGTTCCTCTCTTCAGTCCTCACCAGACTATCCTCCTTTGGAGGGTCGGCTTTTATTGTTGGAGGTGATCTCAATATTGCCCTCTCCTCATCCGCAGACACATCCTCGGGTAAGTCTTCTGTACCTTATTCCACCTTGACACGTATTAAATCACTCCTCCATTCTTCCCATCTGGTGGATGCCTGGCGAGTCCAGCATCCCACAGAAAGGGATTAGTTATTTCTCAGTTTCACACAACTCCTACAGTAGACTGGACCACTTTCTCATATCGCAATCACTTCTAGACACACCTCTGCACACAGCGATCGGTAACCACCTATGGTCCGACCATGCCCCCATCTATCTGACTCTAGTCTGCCCCCCTGTTGCCCGCCAGGGGACAAGCTGGAGACTTAACGACAATCTGCTGCGGGACACAGTGTGCGTAGCGGATGTCTCTAAAGTCTCTAAAGATTTCATAGGTGACCACTCCTCTGACACAACCTCCCCTTTGAACCAATGGGACACACTCAAATGTGTGATCCAGGGTACCCTTATACAACACGGCTCCCGCCTTAAGAAGGCCCGCGCTCATGACATACGCAAACTCCTTTCTACCATAGCGGACCTTGAACCCCTTCATAAAAAAGAACTGGACCCTACGGTTTTTGTCCAGCTTTCCAACGCCCACAGAGACTTACTCCAGCTCCTAGACGCACACTCCCTAATTGGCAGGGATAAAGCGCGGAACCACTTCTACTCCCTGGCGAACAAATGTGGTAACCCCTGTTCTAGAATTATTCACCCTAGACCCCCGCGACATTCTATCCCCTTTATCATCCAATCGGATCATAGGAAAACATTTAACACCTCTGGGATTTCTGAATCCTTCCGGCAATACTATTCACAGCTTTATAACCTTTCGCGTGCAAACCCCTCCGATCGGTCCCCCCCTCCCCCGACCCCACACAGGATTATATTATGGAGACTGCTTTACCCACTATTGATGATGCAGACGCGACATCCCTAGATGAGCCCCTAATTACTTCTGAATTTTTGCAGGCCATCAAAGCCCTCAAAGTGGGAAAATGCCCGGGTCCTGGCGGCTTTACACCCCGGTTCTACAAGACATTTGCCCCCCAACTTGCACCCCTTCTGACAAAGGCCTTTAACTTGGTAGACAGTCTTAACCTCCCCTCCAAGGAATCTTTATCTGCCAACATCTCCATTATCCCTAAACCAGGCAAGGACCCCTCCCAGTGTAGCAGCTATCGGCTCATATCCCTGCTCAACATAGATATTAAGCTATTTGCAAAAGTTCTGGCTACCCGTCTGTCCCCTTTACTGCCTAAAATTATTCATAATGATCAAGTGGGGTTTGTCCCTGGCAGAGAAGCGAGGGACAACACCACCAAGACGATACATCTTATCCCCCTGATCCAACGCAAAGGCCTGAAAGCTTGCCTCTTATCTTTTGATGCTGAAAAGGCCTTCGATAGGGTCAGCTGGAGGTTTCTGCAGCTGTCTCTACGACAACTTGGCCTCGGAGCTCCCTTCATCTCTAAAGTTATGTCCCTATATTCACGACCCTCGGCTACGGTCCTAGTCAACGGTACCACATCAGCCCCCTTTGACATTGCAAACGGTACCCGACAGGGCTGCCCCCTGTCCCCCCTCCTCTTTGTCATCATCATTGAACATTTGGCCTGTGCCATACGACAAAACCCCTCCATTCTTGGTATTCAAACTCCGTCTGCACATCACAAACTTTCCCTGTATGCTAATGACCTCCTTGTGTATGTTCAGAATCCGCACATCTCCCTACCATCCCTACTCAGAGAATTTCAACGTTTTGGTATCCATAGTAACTTTAAGATCAACATTGCTAAGACTGAAGGACTCAACATATCCCTCACCCCCTCCACACTGTCCCTTCTAAAATCCAACTTCTCATTTAAATGGCAGACCAAGGGGATCTCTTACCTAGGGGTCATTATACCCTCCAACCTAGCTAATTTGTTTTCACTGAATTATATTCCCCTGCTTAACCGTATACGGAAGGACCTTGAGGAATGGGGGGGGGGGGGGATCTCCCTTGCCCTGCTTCGGAAGGATTAATAGCCTAAAGATGGACACCCTACCCAAGTTCCTGTATTTATTTCAAACAATCCCCATCCACGTCCCCAAATCATTTTTTATCTCCCTACGTTCGCTAGCCATCAGATTCATGTGGAACAGGGGCCTCCCCAGAGTTAAATTTAAACTGCTTACACTTCCGAAGACTATGGGAGGAACAGGCCTCCCTGATTTTGAGACTTACCATACAGCTGCTCATATGACTCGCATCATAGAATGGTTCCCCCGTCCTCCCTGCAAGGCCTCGGTGGCCGTTGAACAGGACCTTTCTCCTGTGGATCTCCGAGCTCTTCTATGGGGGTACAATCAGGACTACTCTTGTATGACGTCCTTATCCCCACTGACTTTGGCCTCCTTGAAGCTGTGGTATAAGACAGGGCTAAACACCACCCTCTCCTCTGATCCGGGCCCCCTGACGTCCCTCTTTGACCATCCTGCTTTACCACAAAGTACAGGGGCAGCCTCCCTAGGATCCTTTAAGCGTACGGAGTGGCCGCAAGCTTTCACATTTGTACATCCCTCTCAGGGCACCCCGGTCCCCCTGGCAGACTCCGGAGATTGGCTCACGGCCCTACAGGTGTCCACATTTACCAAACGCCTACACTCCTCCTCCCAAATACATTGCAAGCTTACCAACTTCGAGATACTGTGCTCGCTCCCAGAAACTCCCAAACACCTACTATCCTCCTTATATAACTTACTACAGACTTTAGCACATGATCAACTCCCACATTACACTAGGCTGTGGTCTGCGGATCTGGGTGAAGACATCTCTGTGCCGGAATGGCAAACCTCTTTTCACTTCACGCACAAGTCGACCATCTCCTGCTACTCTCAAGAGAAGAACTACAAGCTACTGTCCAGATGGTACAGAGACCCTGCTACTTTACACAAAATCTTCCAGTCTACACCAGCCACCTGCTGGCGCTGTGAAGCCTCAGTCGGAACTTATATACATGTCTGGTGGGACTGTGAGAGGATCCGCCCCTTCTGGACACATGTTTTTGAATGTTATAACCTATTTGCTGATACTCCGGTTCCTATCTCTCCGAAAATTGCATTACTCTCAATACTGCCCGGGTCTATTAAATCGCAGAGACAAAGATTGCTCCGCTTCTTTATGTCCTCTGCTAGGCAACTGATACCTGCTTATTGGAAGACGACGACTACTCCCCCATTGTCACGGTGGGTATCCATTATGAATGACACCATGAGAATGGAGGAGATGTTGGCACTGGACAATGACACTTACACCGAATTTATATCTCAATGGTCGATCTGGCTCCGCTTCTCTTCCTCTGACACCTTAATGAACCAAATCTTGAAGGCATAGGGACGCTGTGGGCTCTTTCCTACCCTACCCCCCTTACCCATATCCCTTCCCCTCCCCCCTTTCCCTCTCCTCTCCTCTCGCTATTCAGCTTTCCCCTCTACCACTCTGTTCCTCTTTCTTTTGCTCCTCTCTTCCCTTTCCTCTTCTCTCTTTCTTTCTGTCTTCTTCATACTATTGATTACACATTGTCTCATGTAGTAACCCATGAGTATTTCCCCCTACTGTGGCCTCGTGGATCGGGAACAGGCCGTCTTCCCTGCTTTCCAAGCTTCCCGACAGGGACCGGCTGTGGCCGATAGTCATTAGCCGGCCACCCGTAAATGTAATCCTGTTACTGTTCCTGCTTGCATTTGCCTCATGACGGTTACTGTTTTATTGTTTTCACTTGAAATGTTTCAATAAAAATATTTTCAACACTAAATCTGAAACTATGAATATTTCACTTCCCACAGCTCAATTGACCATGGCCCAAGTCAACAGCCCCTTCAAATGGTTTGACTCTGCTACTAGATAGTTAGGAATTTGGTTGATCCCCAGACGTTCTTAAAAGGTATAGATCAGGACTTATAGAAATGGCACTCTGGTTATTTTTCTTGGTTTGGCAGGGCAGCCATTTGTAAGATGATTGTACTGACAAAAATCCTTTTTTGTTGCGCACCCTACCCATTAAGATACCCATGAGCTTTTTTTTAATCCCTGCATTCCCTTCAGATGAAATTCATCTGGGCACACAAACCACCTCGCCTGAAGATGGCCCTTTTGACCAGACCTAAGGCCATGGGTGGCATGGGCATTCCTGACTACAAATACTACTATTATGCTACACACATTGCGTGCATCATTGACTGGCACTGTCATCATACACTTAAAGACTGGGTTCTTCTGGAGGAAGACAAGTACAGTTCCCCTCAGATTCTCGCCCTGGATACCACAAGCTAAATATCCCACATCCATGACACCACACCCTCTCATTGGCACCACCCTTAATATATTCCATGTGCTAGCCAAAAACCCCAAATTTTCTACCCCCTTGAGTCCTCTCACCCCTTTGCAAAACAACCCGGACTTTCCACCGGGAGTGAGAAACCCTCTAATTAGACCAACTAATCCAAGAGGGACACTCTTGGCAGCTCAATGCTTCACTAACAAAATTATGAAAGACCTTGCACAACTTAAACTAGATTGTGAAATACTGCATGTGCCTCTATGGTCATACTTTCAAATATGCAGCTATGTTAATGACAGATCTCTCGTGAAGTGGACCCTACGAGCTGTAACGGAATTTGAGTCAGTAGGCTCAAAGGGAGAGCCAATCCCAAGAACCACGTAAGTTTGCTATGCATGGCTGCAATCCTTGGGGCCAAGGGAGGACCACAGACTCAGGGAGTGGTGGATTGATGAACTGGGAGTCCCGATCACGGGCGACCAATGGGACAGGGCATGCATTCTTTCTCACTGATGCTCACTGAGCACAAAAATGCAGGAAACGGCCTATAAGGTACTAACACATTGGTATGCCACCCCAGAGAAAATCCACAAATTGTAACCACAATCATCCAGCAGATGCTGGAGATGTGATAGAGGTAAAGGCACTCTGCTCCATATATGGTGGCACTGTGAGATGGTGATACCATTTGGTCGGGGGTGAAGGATTTGATCGTCCAAATCACTGAGACCAGACTCAGGATGGATGCTGCATGCCGTTTGCTACATATATCAAATATTTATTTCAGAAAGTACAAAAATTCACTCTCAAGACACATGATAAATGCAGTCAACTCCCTTATTCCACTTTTCTTGAAATCTAGAACAATCCCTACTCTAAAGGATTGGTTACATAAAATTTATTTCATCTGCGAGATGGAAGACACGGCGGCCCAATCAAACGAGCGGGTGGATCGCTTCCACAAGATCTGGTCTCCCTGGTTTGCTTTCAGATACTCCCAGACCTATAAGGATCTGCTGAACCAGGCTGGAGTCTGAGTCCGGGGGTCAGCAACTAATCCTGGGTCGAATGAGACACCTGAGCTTTCAAATTTGGATTTGGGGGTCGTTATCCCTAAAACTTGGTATTGCACTTCTAGATTTCTCGCTATATTCTTTGGTTGTATGGTAAAGGCACTCTTTTTCCTTCCTTTTCTTTACTTATCTCTGCTTCTGATATAGATCTTTACTTCCTTCCAATCCTACGTACCTTTCACCTAATGGGAACAAATGGGACTACATGGAGTAGAGGTGTCAGACAATGATTCAAACTCCGGGGGCCAAAATGGCCTACACTGGATGTTGCTTTGCATACAACCTATACCACCTCTGTTATAAACAGACGATGTTAGAATGTACTCTTATGTTTTGATTTGACATGATTCATTTGTCATTGGTTCTACACTCATGTTATTTGTACTCTAATTTGCAAATAAACTTCACCTTTAATGAAAAAAAAATAAAAAAAAATAAAAATAAAAGGAGTGTGGATGCCATCCTTTCTCCTCACACATGGAGATGTAGGCCTTCCAGGTACGATGGTATATCTTCCGGGAAGAAGATTTGTGCTCTCAACAGACCCCGGTTCCTCAACACCTGGCTCTCAATAGCCATGCCGTTAAAGCCAGCGATGGTAAAGCAGGATGTAGAATCGGACCTTGAGACAGAAGGTCTTCTCGCAACGGCAGTCACCAGGGAGCATCTGCCATCAGAAGCACCAGGTCTGCGTATCAAGGAGAATCTGGAGCACCCAGTATTACTGGGATCTCCTCCGCTTCCAACCTGCGAAGCAGGTGTGGAAAACAGTTTTAGTGGAGGAAAGGTGTAGATCAGCTGGTACTGATCCCACAGAGTCACCATCGCCTCTGCTCACGGATCTCTTGTCCTAGACACAAATCTTGGCACCTTCAGATTGAGACGGGAGGCCAGAAAATCTACATCTGGTGTGCCCCACCTCAGGCACAGTAACCTGAATACCTCCGGATGGAACGCCCATTCTCCTGAGTCCAGCATCTGGCAACTCGGATAGTCCGCCTGCCAGTTCTCCACCCCCGGGATGTAAACGCCCGATAGGGCCGGTATTGCTCTCCACTTCAGAGGCAGAAACGATTTCCCGGACTGAATCACCGGGGACCTCAGGAAACCAGATCAGTGAGTCTCTGACTGACTGACTCAGCTGGATCTGTCGATCCAGGGACAACTGAGATTTGTCCCATTTTGTCAAAATCTCCTTCTGCAAAACTCTGGTGTGGAACTGGGCATAAAGTACTGCCTCAAAGGAGGGTACCATGAGACCCAAGACTAACATGTGAAAGTGGAGTCATGACCTACCAGGGAATGCCCAGCTGCCAGCGAAGCAGGGGGAGCTGTACTCATCAGTCCTGAAGAACTGGGAGACATTCCATCATAGACCCAATCACTGATCAGTACAGGGTGGCTGCTGGCCCGGCATAATGTGAAGCAGACATCAGTAGCCGGGTCATATGTATGCCCCGGAGCATAAAAGCTCACCAACCACCTCTGGAGCTGATGTTTCGTCATGGCCTGCCAAGTGCGTAGCCGCGGCTTGCACGCGCTCGATGGCTGGACTGGGGAGACTACAAGGATAAGGGTATCCAACCTGTCACCCAGCCGGCTGTTGATAGTAGATCACAGGATCATTCATCTTACGGACAAAGTCACGCTTCTGCATAAAAAAAAGCACAGACCGATGGGCCTGCAGGGTTTCTAGGTTGTTCTTCACTAGGCAAAATAAAACTGATGAGTGCATGGCAGGGTTGTTGCCCAAGGGACCCCCCCCCCCCCCGGGCAGAACTAAGATCTCAGTGTGGTATCACAACGCCTAGTATCTACTAGTAATAGGGCATAACAACTCAATGGCTAAAAGGAGCTATGTCGGTCAGTGAATATAAGAGGAAATGGGTTTGTCTGTTGCTCTACTTCTCTAGTTATGGGATTTACCCCTCTTGCTTCTTCTGTGCCTCACTGTGTCTGCTACTAATTCCTCCCTATCGTTCATCAGAGCGTGTTACTTAATTTTGGGATGTTTGTCTGTATATACTATTATTGTAAAGTTTGAGATCATTTGTGGTTAACCTAGTTTTCTCTTATGTACACTGAGCATAAACACAGAGTGGCCCCAGTCTCGTTTTCCAATTATGCAGTCTTGCCCCATGGACACACAAAAGTTTAACATGGGAGACATCAACCAACAAATAAGGAATTTACATGCACGGAAATCAACCGACTGTGCACTTGAACATAATATCCATATGAGAATCTATGTGATCATATTACAAAGAGAAAACTTTAAAAAGACCACCATAAGTTTTAGCACCTACGTGAAACAATATGAAACAGAACAGGAAGATCAAGTGTTTGATGTTCATACCCAGGCCCATAATCTTGAGAGAAGAAAAAGGGAGTGGGACACTTTCTAGAAGTTTAATTCTTCTAGCAATTGCAAAGTAATGCATAAAATGGTCTAATAAAATGTCATGAGACAACTTTGCCAGGCAAAAAGATTGTGACGGTATTCCAAAAAAGCTGCCTATGATGCATAAAGACACCAGGACTGGTACCACAATCTTGATAGAGACACAATAGATCAAGAGCAGTCCAAAATAGATGATCACAAATTGGGAAAATCTCCCTATAGCTGTAAAAGTGTGGCCAGTACAGCATCCCATGAATTGATCTTTCATTATTTGATCTGACAAACTGAGGAGGAAAGGGAAGAAGGCACAGTACCAGTCATCACAAAGTATGGCACAGGCATATCTTAGCCAATTTTTTAGCTTTGTGTGTACCAAAAACGAATGCAGACTCCTCTGTCCCAGCAGTTTACATTCAAACTCACTTCAAGAAAAGGGTCTGAGACATTTAAAAAATACAGATCTGGATGATTGTCAAGTCACCAAATTAGAAGGATTTGTGGGTTAGAGGGGACAAGTACGTACCTAAATTGCCAAGGCTGGCAGATCCAGTATCACAAATTAACAGCAACTGATAAACATGACATCAAATGTAAGATTACAACTGGTGCATACAGAAAAGGCATGCTGTGTTAACTTCTCTGGCGGTATGATTATGTCGGATTTTAGGTGCTGGAAGCGGTACAATTATTTTGCATGGAAATTTGGCGTTTCATATTGTAGGCCTGTAATTCTTAGAAATAATTCACTTAAATCCATCCAAGAGTCTAATAGACTTCTGGGGTATGATAAAGTGTGTGTGTGTGTGTGTAGATAGATAGAAAGATATATTATATATATATATATATATATATATATATATATATATATATATATATATATATATATATATATATATATATATATATATAAAAACAAATAATTAAAATTATTCAACAATGTAACCAAATCAAAAACACTGAAATGTGCCGAGTTGGCCAATTGTCACTGTCATTACTTTTAGTGTTTGATGACAAATTCCCCCACAAATTACTATCGCTCAATTCTGCAAGCAATTCTAATTTATTATCACTGTTTTCTAGCTGGTATATAACCACTTTTGATGTAAATGGACATTTTTTGGTTGCTATGGACAATCTCCAGTTTTCTGACATAAAGAACAGTATTTATAATATAAAATTGCATGCAGGACACTGGGCAGACCACTAGGGACAAAGGGGATGTGTAATTATTTGATAGAGTACTGTAATATTACAGTATAGAGTTTTTTTTTGTTTTTTTTTTGGAGCTGAACTCTGTCCCCGTGTGTCGTAAAGCTTGCAGGGAACAGAGCTCGGCACTGTCACAGACCAAGCGAGACACGGCGGCTCGCAGGTCACAGCAGGGAGACATCGCTGGATCCAGGGGACAAGGTAAGTAACCCCTTCCATGTATCCAGTGATGCAATCCTGAGTCTGGCTCGGGAATACTGCTTATGGTACTGAAATCTTACCCTGAGCCAGACTTGAGAATACCACCAGGGAGGCTACGAGTTCATCACAGTGGGCTTTGTTAGTGCCCAACATGTTGCAACAGCTTGTAGATACTCTTAAGGCAAAAAGGCCCACACCAGAGCACCACCAAGAAAATATGAAGTGCCAAATTGGCATATCAGCAGGGGAGAACTGATCACATTTTCTTAACATTATTATCTGATGTAGCAAGAGTTTAAATACCCTGTGTAAGCAACACACAAGACAGCTGGACCACTGATTAACACAACACAGCAGTCTGATTGCTTAGAGAAGATCAGAGCTGTTAATTGTTGCACTGAGGATGGAGAGTTGAAAACAGATTGAGATCTGGGTCAGAGTACAGCTTTGCAGAGTGATCCCAGCAAAGGCTATATTAACCCTTGCTGCAACAGGAAAAAAAAAAAAAAAATACTTTTAAAAGTCAAAAATTATTTCTGTTTACGAGAGTGCATTAGTGCAATGTAGGAAGCTTCAACTGCCATTTAATAATTCAACACATCTATAAAGAACAGACAACTTCCCAATTCTTAACAGGCACATTTTTGCTAGTGTCTCTAAGTTTACTAGATGAAAAAGATGCACATAAGAAAATGAAAGCCTAATGAGTTTGAAAAGAAGCCTTAGAGGCCAACATTAGCATGTACTCACTCATTGTGATTTAAATCCAAGTAAGCAAAGTTGATTCCACTTTTGATACCACTATAATTACTTTCAGAGCCCTGTAAGAGAAATCAAAGCATGTGTTACATAAGCATACACAATATCAAAAAGCTAAAGAGAAAAAAAAAAAAAAAAGAGTGAAAGTTATTACACCATTCTCAATGGTGTGAACCCAGCCTTAATTGGTATTGGCAAAAAAACAATTTGTAAAAAAACAAAAAAAAAAACACTTCCCGCTATAATACATATCCAAAAAAAAAAAAAGTTTTTAACTTAGTTATTCATCTGTTTAGGCCAATTCTTCTACATATTGTTAAAAAAAAAAAAAATTTGCAATAGACATACAGGATCAATTTAGGGACTTTTTTCATTGTTTTTATTGGTAAAGCAGGTGATCTGCTATTTTTAAACAGGACTGCAATATTGTGGCGGACAAATCTGACTCCAAACTACACTTTTTTGGGACCAGTGACATTACATTTATCAGTGCTATAAAAATGCACTAATCAGTGACAAAAATACACTGTCTGTGAAGGGGTGGACACTAGGGGGTGATCAAGGTTAAGTGCGTTTCCTCAGTGTGTTCTAACTGGGGGGGGGGGGGTTACTGAAACATGACCCATCACTGCTCCCGCTCACTAGGAACAGAAGGTACCTGTATTGTCACTGGGCAGAACGGGGAAATGCCTCCTTTACATAGGCAGCTCCCAGTTCTACCTCTCCTTGATCGTGGGCCGCCAGCGGACAGAGTCCGTGCTCGGGTGGAATTGATGTCTGCCCTCGACCCTCAATTGCCTATTACAGGGCTGGAATGGGAGCTGTATTGGTAAACAAGGCGATTCCCCTTTCTGACAAGGGATACCTGCCCCTGAACTCATTCAATGTTATCCTATGTGTCCATGTACACAGTCTAGTTTTTTGCCATTTTTATTTTTAAGCAGTTGCACTTAACCTAGTTTTTCCAGAAGCAAAAAAATGGGTTCAGACGCAAAAGTTTTCCACGTTTCAGACGCAAAAGCACGGCAAAACGCTGGTACCGTGTTTTGCAGCATTTTCGTTTATAAGCTTTTTTAAAGGTGACCGGTTTTTTTCACATTAAAAATCGAAAAAATGATGGCAAATAATGAAAAACCATTAACAAATATTGAAAATAAATTGCAAGTGGACAATCCACAACGTGTGGCAAGTGACATGGCAGGTGGCAAGTGGACAACCCACAACTTGTGGCAAGGGACATGGCAGGTGGCAAGTGGTCAATCCACAACTTGTGGCAAGTGACATGGCAGGTGGCAAGTAGACAATCCACAACCTGTGACGTGGCAAGTGGACAACCCACAACATGTGGCAGGTGGACAACCCACAACTTGTGGCAAGTGACGTGGCAAGTGACATGGTAGGTGGACAATCCACAACTTGTGGCAAGTGACGTGGCAGGTGGACAATCCACAATTTGTGGCAGGTGAGGCGGCAAGTGACGTGACAGGTGGACAATCCACAAATCGTGGCAGGTGACATGGCAAGTGACACGCTAAATACAAGTACACTGCTGCTCTCACGGTTGCTGCTACTCTGGTCTCACAAAAAGGCTGAAACAGTTAATACTGTTTTTTGAGCTTGGAGAGGGTCTATGATGTAGGCTAAACGAAACGCTTCGAGACGCAAACGTGGTAAAACTTGTTTTAAACTAAAATTGTGGTAAAAATTGCGGCAAAGCGGGTGTTTCTAAATGCCGGTTTCAGCTTTTAAAAACATGCGTCCAGCAGAGTTTGCACCGGCGTCTCGCGTGCATGGGGGGAGGGCTTAGTCCACCCCGACCAGTTTGGATTTATTCCCGGGAAGAAGGGACAATGGAGTGAGAACAATGCTCCCCCTCCAGAAAATTAAACCTGGCGGGTCCCCAGGTCCATTCCTGTTGGTCGATGCTGAAAAAGCATTCGACAGGGTAGACTGGGGACTCCTGATTAAAAAAAAAAAAAAAACATTGGACTCCATGGGATTGGGTCCAAAAATGAGCCATAGGATAAAAGTATTATACAAAACAACCGACTGCGGTCATAAAGATCAATGGGGAACTATCCCCCTCCTTTGACATGAAGAATGGGACAAGGCAGGGATGTACCCTATCCCCACTGCTTTTTGTAATATCAAACCCATTTTAGCAAAAATCAGGTCCAATCCCGATATCGGAGGAATTAGAGTTGGGCATGTGGAGCATAAAGTTGTGGTGTTTGCCGACAATTTGTTGTTCTACATATCCAGCCCTAGGTTAAAAATGCCCTATTTACTTAAAACAATATGGGGAATGATCACATTCTTTAATTTTAATAAATCAGAGATTTTAAACATAAATTTAAATAAACAACAGCAGCAAAGCCTGCAAAAGGAGTTAAAATTCCCTTGAAAGAAAGGATTAAAATATCTAGGAGTAACGTTGGCAACTTCGCTGAAAAAAAATATATATAAAGAAAATGATATTGCTCTATTAGACAAAATAATAAATATATATATATATATATATATATATATATATATATATATATAGATAGATAGATAGATAGATAGATAGATATATATAGATATATATATATATATATATATATCTCATTTAGATCTCTCTCCTGGGTGGGGTGAATTAATACAGTGAAGATGGTTTTATTACCAAAGATTACTTACAAGTTCCAGGCAATTATGAGATTTGGCAAAAAAAAAAAAAAAACCTAGGAGGTTTTTCCCTGGTTTGAAAATGGCAAATGATACCTGATATTAAAAAAAATATATATATTACCAGGCAGTAGTGATATCATGCGTTATAGAATGGACATGGGAAAACAGTGAAAAACAATGGGTTAATATAGAAAATTATACTAGTGGAACACAGTTTAACAGGGCAATATGGATCCCTCCACACTTTAGGGGATTGGGGGAAAAAAAAACACACAAGTTGCCAAGACATGCACTTAAAATATGGGACTTGGTTCACAAACAGTTTGAATGGAAATTAAATTCACCTTTAATTTATTTGAAAGATAACGATTATTTAGTGCCTGGGAAAAGGGATATAGGAGGGAATTGGGTTAGGGAAACTACACAATTAAGAGATATAGTTAATAAAGGGAAGATAAATACACTTGTGGAGCTACAACAAAACACAGATTTAATAATAATAATAAATAAATGGTGCTACCTCCAGTTGAAACATTTTGTGGAGAATCTACCCCAACCAATAAAAACAGGGGAAGATTTAACACCATTTGAACGACTATGGATGGGAGAGCAAAAAAAGGTATATTGTGGTTATATAAAATATTATTGACAAATGAGTAACTGGAGGTACCATCATTCTTTAAAAAGTGGGGTAAAGAACTTCAATCACTTGAGTGCAAACATAAGATAGGGAAGACTTTGACATTAACACACAGCTCGGCTATTGATATTAGAACAGCTGAAATGAACTATACGTGTTTGGTAAGGTGGTACGCAACACCAGATAGACTTAGTAGGTTCCAACCAGAGAAATCCCAGGATTGTTGGAGAGGATGTAGGGTAGTTGGAACAATGGCCCATCTGTGGTGGAACTGTACTAAGATTAAAGATACTGGAAAGTAATTTTGCAACTTATTAAGGAAATAACTGGAGAAACAGTGCCTGAAGACACGTGGATATATCTATTCCACGGAACAGAGGGCTCAGTGAAACAATATAATAAAACATTAGTACCTTGCTCAATGTAGCAAAAAGTCTTATCCCCAAAAAATGGCAGGAGGAAGATAGCCCCAAAATGATAGATTGGATTTGGGCCGTGGGAGGAATATATTACTTGGAAAGTTTGAGATTTAGTGGAAAAGAGGGAAAGGAGAGGGATGGTGGACAAATGGGAATGCTGGCAGGAATTTAAGAGGACATGGAGGCATTTTGAAATAACTTAAAAAGAGTAGAGGTAATAAGCTCTTAAAGAAAGAAAATATATAGAACTTAACATGACGAAAGGTTGGGGTGGTTGGGGTAGTTGGGGGGAGTGTAGGGCAAGGGGAGGGGTTAAATATATTGTATTGATTGGAAACGGAGTTGTATATGTTTGTTGTTTATTTTTTCTCTCTGTATTTTTTTTAAATGTGAAATTTGTAACAGGAAAAATTTAATAGATTAAAAAAAAAAAAAAAAATCTCTCCTCATTGATAGTTCACAGAACGCAGGTGCATTGAAACAGGTTAGTGAGCACATACTGCCTGATTATTATTGTGCAAATAAAGCATGGATGACAAGCTTTATTTAGTTCATCAACTGTTTAATAACCTTAGTCAAGCATTATTGTCATCAAAAGGGTGTTCTCTTTAAAAATTATCCTCCTGCTTGATAATGTCCCAGGCTATCTCTTGATGACCTACATCCAGACATAAAGGTAGTTTATCTGCCAAAAAATGCAACTGCTATCCTACAACCCATGAATCAGGTTTCAGTACCAATTCTCAAGGCCTACTATTTGCACTCCACCTTTTCCAAAGCTGTAGCAGCAACTGAAAATGATGAAGTTACCCTTTGCAGTGTTTGCATTGCATAAAAAAACACATCAGCTTGGGAGGGAGTAACAAAAGCATGCAGGGTATATGGGAAAAAAAAAAAATGCTTGAAGTGTTTTGTGAACAACAGTGAAGAGTTTGATGAAACAGATGTTATGATAAATGAAAAAAAAAAAAAAAAGTGTGCAACTTGCCAACATGCTTGACTTAGATGTTGAAGTGACAGATATTAACCGTTTAACAACCGGCCCATAGCCGAATGACGGCTACAGGGTGGTTGCTTAACTCTGGGAGGCCGTCATATGACGTCCTCCCAGAATTCCGCTCTTGGGCACACACTCGAGAGCATCCGTGACCGCCGGGTCCACATCATGGATCACGGTAAACGGCCGCTCATCGTGGCCATTTATCACGTGATTGCTCTGTCAAATGATGGAGCGATCACTTGTAAATAAACCGGTGTCATGTTATGAGGTTCCTTCCTCCCTCCCCTCACTTTACCGATCGGTATGAGCAGTTCTGTGGGCTGGATCTGCAGTGCACACAGTGCTGCTCACCGACAACTACCCTAAAAAAAAAAGTGACGTTTGGCGCCATTCCACGAGCCTGTGCAATTTTGAAGGGTGACATGTTAGGCATCTATTTACTCGGCGTAACTTCATCTTTCACATTATGCAAAAACATTGGGCTAACTTTACTTTTTTTATTTTTTTAAGCACAAAACATTTTATTTCCCCCAAAAAAGGTGTTCGAAAAATTGTTGTGCAAATATCGTGCAAGATAAAAAGTTGCAACGACCACCATTGTATTCTCTAGGTTTTTTTTTTTTTTTTTTTAGCACACACACAACATATGTTTTGGGGTTCTATGTAATTTTCAAGCAAATAAATGATTTTTTACATGTAGGAGAGAAATGTCCTAATTGGCCTGTGTGCTCCATAACGCCTGATGGCACTGCCTGCATGTTGGGCCTCTGTATGTGGCCATGATGTGTAAAAGCCTCACACATGAAGTATCACCATACTCGGGAGGAGTTATAGCAGAATGTGTTTTGGGGTGTAATTTGTGGTATGCATATGCTGTGCGTGAGAAATAACCTGATAATATGACAATTTTGTGAGGAGAAAAAAAAAAAAAAAAGGAAAAAAAAATCTTGATTTTGCAAAGAATTGTGGGGGAAAAAAAAATGACAACTTCAAAAAACCCATCATGCCTTTTACTAAATACTTTGGAATGTCTTCTTTCCAAAAAGGGGTCATTTTGGGGGGGGGGGGGGGGGTATTTGTACTTTTCTGGCATGTTAGGGTCCCAAGAAATTAGATAGGCCATCAGTACTTCAGGTATGATTAATTTTCAGATATTGGCACCACAGCTTGTGGACTCTAACTTTCACAAAGATCAAATAATATCCACCAATTTGCACTTTTTTGTACCAAAGATATGTAGTGGTATAAATTTTGGCCAACATTTAATAAGAAAAATTACTAATCTGCTAAATTTTATAACAGAAAGACTTTTTATTTTTTTATTTTTTCAGAATTCCCAGTCTTTTTTTCTTTTATAGCACAAAAAATAAAAAACCCAGCGGTGATTAACCACTACAATACAGGGCACTTTCACCCCCTTCCTTCCCAGCCCAATTTTCAGCTTTCAGCGCTCTAGCGCTTTCAGTGACAATTGCGCGGTCAAGCTACACTGTACCCAAATGAAATTGTTATCATTTTGTTCGCACAAATAGAGCTTTATTTTGGTGTTATTTATTCACGACTCCGTTTTTTTTTTTTTTTTTTTTTTGCGATATAAGCGCAAAAATAGTGGAAATTTGGAAAAAAAAACAATATTTTCTTTTTTCTATTTGAAAAGAAATCCAATAAAATCAAATGTTGTCATAAATGTAAGCCAAAATGTATTCTGCTACATGTTTTTGGTAAAAAAAATTCCGTTAAGTGTATAATAATTGGTTTGTGTGATCACGGACATATGTACGCAAATGATCATGTACATATGTGTGCAGGTGATCACGTACATATGTGTGCAGATAATCATTGGGACATGTGATTTTAGTGGGACATATGTGGGGGACATGTTTTTATTATTAGGGACATGTGTTTTTATTATTTGGGGACATGTATGT
This sequence comes from Lithobates pipiens, assembly GCF_037356315.1. Taxonomy (NCBI): domain Eukaryota; kingdom Metazoa; phylum Chordata; class Amphibia; order Anura; family Ranidae; genus Lithobates; species Lithobates pipiens. The sequence continues at coordinate 207,470,668 of NW_027507758.1, forward strand.
TTTGGGGACATGTGTGTTTTGGGGACATATGTGCGGACTGTGTTTGTACTGTGTGGTGTGTTGTGTGTTTACACTACACTGATGATCAGTGAGTAAAAAGCTGTAAAAAGCAGCCCATACTCACTGATCATCAGCCGGCTGCAGCGTTCTGCTCTCCTCTCCTCAGCGGTGACTTCCGTGTGAGGAGAGGAGAGCCGATTGCCTAGCAACCGGCTGTTTGTTTACATCACATGACGGCCGTGATTGGACACGGCCGTCATGTGATCAGGAGGGCCAATCACAGAGCCCTCCTGCCGATCTGAGATGTGCCGTGTCCGGGTGACACGAGCACATCGGGATCGCGCCGCTGCGCAGGCACGCGCGCGATCCCGCTACTCCTGAAGGACGTTCCTGAACGTCCTATCAGGAGTAGACGGCTCCCACCCGGCCGTATATATGCATTGGCCGGGTGGGAAGTGGTTAAATACCACCAAAAGAAAGCTCTATTTGTGGTAAAAAAAATAAAAAAAGGACACATATTTCATATGGGTACAGTGTTGCATGACTCATTAAAAATGTAAGAGCACCAAAAGCTGAAAATTGGTCTGGTTATTATGGGTGTTGAAATGCTCAGTGGTCAAGTGGTTAAAGAATTTGTGGAATTTGTTGAGGGAGCGCTAAGTAAGGAAGATCCAATAGAGTTGGAAGCACAACAGCACTTAGAACAGGAAGAGGAAAAAAAGGAGGAAACAATGCAATTAGTACAAAAGAAGTTCAGAGCCAGGGGTTAGCTAGTGTGTTCTCAAAACTGAATGGAACTGCCGTATCGCACAAAAATGGTCTGGTCAGGAAGGGGACAAATCCTTTTAGGTCTGAAGTAGTCAAAACAATGTTCTTGCAAGGAAATTTTGTGTTTATAAGTTTTTTTTTTCCTCCATAATACAGTACAGTAGTTAAGAATGTTTAAAATATTACATGTGGCTCCTCTTAACGACTTGGTTGCTGGAACGAAACCTGGATGTTAAGTGAGGAATACCTGTATGGCAGTGTCAATTTGCTGTCCCCTCAAAATAACTCAACACATAACCATTAATGTCTTAACCGCTGGCAAAAACACTCCTCAGTGAAAATATCCAAATTGGGGTCAAAGTGTCAATATTTTGCGTGGCTACCATTCTTTTCTAGCACTGCCTTAACCCTCTTGGGCATGGAGTTAACCAGAGCTTCACAGGTTGCCACTCCGCCACGACGACATCATAGAGCAGGTGGATGTTAGAGACCTTGCGCTCCTACACCTTTTGTTGGAGGGTGCCCCACAAATACTCAATAGGGTTTAGGTCTGAAGACATGCTTAGCCAGTCCATCACCTTTATCCTCAGCTAAGTAGCAAGGCAGCGATGTTCTTGGAGTTTGTAGGTTTTGTGCATCATCTTTAGAAGATGATTCCTTCTGGGATGACAGCCACACAGACTAATATGATGCAGTGTGTGGCATATGGTCTGAGCACTGACTGGCTGGCCCCCTACCCCTTCAACCTTTGCAGCAATGCAGGCAGCATTCATGAATCCATTTCCCAAAGACAACTTCTGGATATGACGCCAAGCATGTGCACTCAACCTTTGTTCGACCATGGCAAGGCCTGTTCTAAGTGGAACATGTCCTGTTAAAGAGGAAGTAAACCCTGATGAGTTTACTTCCTCTTTCATTCCCTGCAAAGGCAAAGCATAATGGACTACTATGCATCGCATAGTAGTCCATTATGTGTCACTTACCTGACACAGGAGCCAGTGAAGTCACTGCAGTCCCCTGTAGTCAGGCTGCATCCATCTTCTTGGTGGGGTCTCGCAGCTCCGCCGCTGTCATTCAGTGAAGCCGCAATGACGTCACTCCCGACACGCGCGGCAGTTCCGTCGCTGAGAATGCCGCGCTCAGTGCGCCGCTGTCTACGGTGCCTGTTTTCAGGCAAATATCTCCTAAACCATATAGGTTTAGGAGATATTTATTGGACCTACAGGTAAGCCTTAATCTAGGCTTACCTGTAGGTCAAAGTGGTTTGTAAGGGTTTACAACCACTTTAAACGGCTGTATGATCTTGGCCACAGTGCTGCAAATCTTATAGCCTAGCCCATCTTTAAGTAGAGCAGCAATTATTCCTTATGAGGTGCCACGTTGAACTTGCAGTGATCAGTATGAGTGAGAACACCTTATTTAACATGCCTGCGCCCCATCCGTGCCTGAGACCTTGTAACACTAACGAATAACATGACACCAGTGATGGAAAAATAGTTAATTGGGCCAATTTGGACATTTTCACTTGGGGTGTTCTCACTTTTGTTGCCAGTGGTTTTGACATTAATGTCTCTGTGTTGAGTTATTTTGAGGGGACAGTAAATTTACACTGTTATGCAAGCTGTACAGTCACTACTATGCATTGTAACAAAGTGTAATTTCTTCAGTGTTGTACATGAAAAGATATAATACAATATTTACAAAAATGTGAGGGGCATGCTCACTTTTGTGAGATACTGTATATACACAGTGCTCTGCATAAATTAGTACACCAACAGATTTGTCAGAAAACCTTTACTTTCCTTTCAGAATATGTGGGACACTAAACTACAAAATATCCCCACAAATGTGGGCCACTGATTGCAACCAAGATTTGTTAATGTGCCCACACAAAAAAGTTTATATCCTAACAAATCCATTTAAGGCCATGTTGAAAAAATGAAGTAATAATAATCAGAATTTATATAGTCCCAACCATTTATGCCGTGCTTTACAATAGATGTGGAACCAACCATGCAGCTTCACACAGCTGCTATAAGGCAAGTTTAACACACTTAAAGATTCACAACTCTTATTTGTGTTACCTCCACTGCCAAGTCGAAGACCTCAACAATCGAGGTCACAGACATAACTTGAGAGTTGGGGGGTGTCCGGGGGTTTGAAAGCCGGTGCTTTACTGCAAACAATTTGTGCCATCTGTAACGACAACCTAGACCGCCCGGCGAACTCCCCTATCGAGATGGAGAGGCTGCACAGAGCCCCGAGATCTCCACCCCAAGACAATGAGCCCCCGAGAGATGTGATATGCTTCATAGTAAACTTCCCATTGAAGGAAGAAGTACTGAGAAAGGCTAGGGAGAGAGGCCATATACTATATAACGGCACTGAAATCAAGCTATTTCAGGATCTCTCCCCAACCACCTTGCAGAACAGAAGGGCTCTGTGCCCCCTACTGGACCAACTAAGATCTCACAATATACAATATCGATGGAAGCTCCCGTTCTGTCTCTCAACATCCACTAGAGGCTGCACTGCTTTCCTGCTCTCACCTGACAACTTGCCAGCCTTCTGTGAACAGCTTGACCTGCCTCTAACGGAACTTCCAGATTGGTGTGCCTTCCACTTCCCGTCTGAGCCGTGGAGCCCGGTGTTGCACAACCCTTCTCCTAAAGCACAAAGGCATTGCTCGTGGCGTCGGAGATCAGACCCTCCCTCAACTGAAGCTCAAACATCTTAAACCAACACACCCTGGGACCACCCGAGACTCCCCGAAGGGATCGTCAGGAAGCATGAGCTATCTTCAAGTCCTGTGATCTTACCTACCTGTAAGTGCATGCCAACAAAGTTTATGTTGTTGTACTCTCACTTGTTCTAGCTAACCTTGTTTCCGTTGCTGAAATTGCTCTGAGCCCCAACCTACTTTTGCTGACACACCAATTATGGGGAACAAACCATGCCTGACAAAATTTCTCAGGGCCCGACATGTCGTCACTGAACTTCAATATGAAACAGACATGGTCATCTTTATAATGAATCCTTTCAAAAACTGCAACGAGAAATAAGCCCCTTCGTATGATCAGACTGCATCACATGTAGCTTAACATTTGCAGTGTTAATGCAGCCTGAAAACGTATTGGAGGCCACCAGCTGCAGAACCAACTACCGTATATATTAGAGTATAGGCCGGCCCGAATATAAGCCGAGGCCCCCAATTTACCCCCAAAAAACTGGGAAACTTATTGACTCGTGTATAAGCCGAGGGTGAGACATGCCTGTCCATCCCTGTGTGTCTGTCCATCCATCCACCCCTGTGTGTCCGTCCATCCATCCACCCCTGTGTGTCCGTCCATCCATCCACCCCTGTGTGTCCGTCCATCCATCCACCCCTGTGTGTCCGTCCATCCATCCACCCCTGTGTGTCCGTCCATCCATCCACCCCTGTGTGTCCGTCCATCCATCCACCCCTGTGTGTCCGTCCATCCATCCACCCCTGTGTGTGTGTCCATCCATCCATCCCTGTGTGTGTGTCCATCCATCCATCCCTGTGTGTGTGTCCATCCATCCATCCCTGTGTGTGTCCATCCATCCATCCCTGTGTGTGTGTCCGTGCAGCCTTGTGTGTCCAGCCTACCTGTGTCCCGAGCCTCCGTGCCGAGCCTCCGTCCCGTGCCGAGCCTCCGTCCTTCTGCCATGCCAGGATCGCCGCTCTTAGTCGGCGCCTCGGCGGCCATTCCTCTGTTCAAAAGCCGCGCCTCCGTCTGTGATAGGCGGAACACTCAATTTCCCAGCAGTCTGTGTTCCGCCTATCACGGACATCCTCTCATCCTCGTCCGTAGTATGAGGATGAGCGGATGTCCGTGATAGGCGGACCACTGACTGCTGGGAAATTGAGTGTTCCGCCTATCACAGACAGGGAGGCGCGGCTTTTGAATAGTAGAATGTCCGCCGTCTGTCTGCTCGACATGCTGATCGGGCAGGCAGACGGCAATGACTCGAGTATAAGCCGAGGGGGGCACTTTCAGCCTCAAAAAAGAGGCTGGAAATCTCGGCTTATACTCGAGTATATACGGTACATCACCTCAATGTAAGAATACTATCTCAATCTTCATCTTAATATGAATGCTATGGTTCAATAATTATTAAACTTTAGTTTAAGTCTGGATTCTAGTTCTTAGCTTTTGACCCAAGACCCCCAAGGCTCCTTGAATATGACATCCTGTTCTATCCAGGGTCATGTCTATTACCTGAGATGTGTCCTGGAGGGAACCAAATAGGTCTTTACGTATGCATAAAGGATTATCTTAAACTGCTACCAATGATGACATTTTACCTGAGTCTTGTTAACCCATTTCTCTACAGGACCTACAGATTGGACTATATTTTGGGTACTGGAGCCAACTTCCTTTTAATTAAGGTTAAATATTGCAGAATTGCCGTTTAGAAGTGTATGATACTTACAGGCTGGCAACAATGTTACTCTCCTTTTTGTTGTTATTGATTTGCCTCTTGATACTCAAGCCGGCCCTCCTCCTCTCTTGTTTTCTACTTTACTGTTCCCCACTTAACTACTGTTTTCTAGTTCCTCCAGATTGCAGCAGCATATGATCCCAGACATTCTCAGTGCCCCCCTACAGCAGTACTGTAAATTAGTCTGCTGACCACCCAGCTTTCTGCTTCTTAGGTGGATTGGCATTCCCACCTCCACTTCTGGTACCTCCTTATCGCTATACTTTGTGATATTCACAAACTCATCCCTTCTCTCTTCTACTGCTCTTTGGGTCTCCTCCCCTCACTCATCTATTTCCCCCCTTCTCCCTTTCCCGCATTTCCCTCCCCCCCCCCCACCTCCCTCTCTCTCTCCTTTTCCTCTTCCCACCCTCCCTGACCCACAGTTTCCCTACCCCCCTCATCCTCACCCCTCCCTCCATGGTTACACAAGCTCATCCTTCAGTGCAACCACCTCGGCGTAGGCAGGCACTTCTTAAAATAAGTCAAATGAAACCAGCACCCCGTAAATCCTCTTAACTCTCCTCCCACCAAGCATAAAGACATGAGGCTGCATGGCTCTCTATCGCTGAAGTGGGTGTCAGTTAATGTAAAAGGCCTAAATGTACCCAAAAACGATTGCAAGTCATATCCGCCCTCACTAAACAGAAAGCCCAATTTATTTTTCTCCAAGAAACCCATTTTCGCACGAACTCCATTCCCAAGATCACTAATCATATCACACGGCTACCCATGCCACAAACCCCTCTGGAAAGACTCAAGGGGCTTCCATTTTAATATCCAAACACGCTCCCTTCCAACTCTCATTCTCTAGTAGTCCCGGAGGGCAGATTTGTCTTCATTAAGGGCCTATACGCCTCCAAACCACTTACATTGGCGAACATTTCTGCCCCGAACGAGCATCAGTTTTCTTTTCTTTTTTTTTTTTCTTTTTTTTTAGGAAAATGTGTGATCTTTTACTCTTTCAGGGAGGGCATGGATTTTCCTGGGGGAAGACTTCAACGTCCCACTGAACCCAGATATTGATAGCTCGTCAGGCACTTCTGTGCTGCCCTACAGAGCCATTTGACAAATTAAATTAAAATTTCAGGGCCTGGGATTGCACGACACATGGCATACATTATGTCCCCTGGTCAAAGATGATACTTTCTACTCTAACCCATTTCAAAAATACTCACGCATAGACTACTTTTTTTTTTCTCTCCCAACCTGATCTGACCTTATACACGCAACAGTAGATCCAATGCACCTGTCAGACCATCATCCTATCTCAGTTTCCCTGACCTTTCTGGACTCAGTTCCAAGAAACAAAACCTGGCGATTAAATTCTGCCTTACTTAAGGAAGTGGAATTTACCACAAGCCTAGAATCCTGAATCTGCAAGTATTTCTTAGGAAAGAACACCACAGACATATCTCCAATTACACTATGGGAAGCACACAAATGTGTCATCCGGGGGGAACTAATGGCACAAGCAGCAAAAGTCAAAAGACAACACCAGAAAACCATAATTGTTTGAATTAAGCACTTACAAGCCTCGCACAAACACTCCCAATCACAACGGTCCCTACAAGAATGGTCTCTCTCACGCTCCCCGTTATTGGCAGAATTAGGAAAATGCACAAGACGCCGCTATGTACTCCAGAGAGTCTTTTATGAACAGGGTAATCAATGTGGGAGACTGGTGGCTCAAGTAGTGAGAGCCTCTAGACCTTCCAACACAATTCATCAGATCCAAAACCCACAAGGCACATCCCTCTTTAAAAATGAGGACATTGAAGGCCTTCCTCTCCCTATTGTCCACGCCGTTTGTGTCAGCCTTTAACGCCCTATTGGAGGGCCAGACCTTTCCGCCAGAGCTGTTGCAGGCAAGCATCTCGGTCATACCCAAGCCAGAGAAGGATCCGCTTCTTTGTGCCAACTACAGGCCCATCTCCTTATTAAATTGTGACCTTAAGCTCTTTACCAAGATACTGGAGGAACGGTTGGCGCCCATTCTCCAACGCCTGATACCTATGGATCAGGTGGGATTTATTCGTAACAGAGAACCCTGAGACAACACTACCAGGACAATCAATGTTATGGAACGCGCCAGGCACCTTAAACTACCGATCATGTTGCTCTCTGTAGACACAGAAAAAGCGTTTGACAGGGTGAGCTGGCCTTTTTTACTAGCCACCCTGCGACACCTGGGTGTACCCCCCCCCCCCCATGCTTTCATGGGTTACAGCTCTTTACTCATCACCGACGGCGATGGTTAGGGTCCAATGGGTTTGCCTCATCACGTTTCACTATTGGCAATGGAACGAGGCAGGGATGCCCGTTGTCCCCCCTTCTATTTGTGCTATCGCTTGAACCCTTGCTGCAACACATCAGACAGAACATGGACATTAAGGGACTGGACACCCCTCACACCATCACAAGGTCACAGCCTTTGCAGATGACCTCTTGTTTTATGTCTCGGAGCCCCACATTACATTGCCGAATCTCTTAGCGGAAATAAGACGATATGGCACACTGTCAAATTTTAAAATTAACTTGCAGAAATCGGAGGCACTTAACGTCTCCCTGTCTACCAACGCCCAGACGAGTCTAAGCACTAATTTTTCCTTTCGTTGGGCAACTGGTGCTATACAATACCTGGGTACCAAGGTTCCCTCAGACCCACATCTGGTTTTCCAGCTGAATTTCCAGCCTCTTCTGAAAACCTTTGCCGGGGATCTAGAGAGGTGGTCAAAGTTGGCGACCTCTTGGTTTGGGAGATGCAATGTGCTCAAAATGAATGTAATGCCAAGACTCTTGTACCTTTTACAAGCCTTACCGATAAAAATCCCCCAATCGTTTTTTAAAGCCATGTGCTCCATCTTTATTCGATACGTGTGGCAAGGCAAGCCTCCAAGGCTCAGCCGAACATTGCTACTCAGACCAAAGGACAAGGGAGGGATTGGCCTCCCAGACCCGGCATGGTACTATACAGCGGTACACATGAACAGAGTAGTTGACTGGTGCAGACACCTGAAGGATAAGCTGTGGGTTCGTCTGGAACATGAATCCATACCATTTCCACTTGAAGGTTTGCCCTGGAGTGGACAGGGCTGGTCGGGAGCAACGCGGGCGCACCCACTCATTGAGCCAACGTTGCAAGAACTAGACAGATATTTTACGCTGACGGGCGTGCCCAGTTTCCCTTCGCCCATGACTCCTATTATTGGACACCCACGCTTTGAACCCAGCATGACGGAAAAGTCTCTCCGCCTTGACCCTGACCGGGACCTGGTGCGAGCCTCTTCTTTTCTTGGCCCTAGGACGTGGAAGGCGGTCTCCACTATGTACGAGACGTTAGAAACCACGGCCCTGGGGCAGTGGAGGCTTGCCCAACTCTCCCACTTCCTAAAATCTTTACCGAATAGTGGCGAATTCCGCAGACCCCTAACGTCGTTTGAAGAGGTATGCTCAGGAGAGGGACCGACCCGGGGGTCTCTTTCCCTTTCGTATCGCATCCTACTGGACCAACTCTCCCAAGGTAATCTGGTGTTCTTAGAAAAGTGGGAGCGAGACCTGAATGTCAGGCTCTCGCCAGACCAGAAGGCCCGCGCGCTTCTTTTTGCGCACAAGTCATCCTTATGTAGTAAATACCAGGAAATAGCTTATAAAATTTTGACCCGTTGGTACAGGACCCCCACTGTCCTGGCAGCTATGTTTCCCGGGCACAGCCCATTGTGCTGGAGATGCGGTGAACAGGCCGGTACGTTACTGCATATCTTCTGGGAGTGCCCTCAACTGACCCATTTCTGGAGACAGGTTCTCAATATCATTTATGACCTCACAGCTATCGACCTTCGGAACAACCCAGCGGCGATCTCTCTCAATCTGACCCCACTCTCGAGCAAGAAGTACCATAAATCTCTATTAAAACATCTCCTGAGTGCGGCCAGGGCATGTATACCTAGCATGTGGAAGCAGCAGGCCGCTCCAATAGTGTCTCACTGGTTCGCAAGAGTGTGCGACATCTACCGTATGGAACAGCTCACATCAGCGTTAGGCGACAGGGAGGAAGAAAACACTACTCGTTGGTTGCCTTGGAGCCTGTTCAGGTTTTCCGACGCATACAGATCCTATCTGTAAACTCTGGCACGTGCGCAGAGGGAAGGACCCGGCCGTAGGAACCCACCAGAGTCCTCTTTCTTTCTCTTCCCTTCTTGTGGACCGTTCTGGTCCACTCTCCCCCCCCTTTTTTTTTGACCCCCGTCTGCCTCATAACACTGTTAGCCCGCTATGTACTTCTTTCTTTCTACCCCTATCCCCTTCTCCTGCCCATTTGCTCCCCCCTCTTTCCCTATCCCCTAACTCCCAAGTATAATTAAAATAAATGGTGATTGCAAGGATTTTTCCGTTCCGTTCTCTCAGTTTCCCAGCCAGGGGTTGGCGGCCCTCGGGGTGGTCCCGGCTGAGCTATATGACGTATAGAATGAAGGTGACCGATGTTGGAGGCCCCTCTGACTGGGCCTGGGGGGGGATCGCCCCGGGGACTGCCCTGGTTTATAAGTAGACAATGGGGTGCCGGCTCATTACAGTGGGATAATGTGGTGGTCTAGACATGGTTGGGGCTGCTGCTGCCATAGGTTGATAGGTTTCCCCAGGTCCCCCACGAAGTGTTAACTGTGTATTTTTATCAAATTGGAAAACTGAGTGATTTGTGTCTTTTACTGTTGGTCTCTGTATTACCTGCAATCCGTAAATAAAGAATTAAAAAAAAAAAAAAAAAAAAAAAAAAAAAAAATGAGGACATTGTGAAATGCTTTGAGCATTATTACAAAAAAAAAAATTATATAACCTAAAACCTAACACCCAGAACCTGGAACAGGCAGAAAGGAGGTCAGAAGCCATCAGGGACTTTCTAGCTCAATATTGCCCTAGACCTCTTCCACGTTTGCAAGCTAAGGACATGGAGCGACCCCTCTATAGAAGAGCTCCAGATTGCACTAAAACAAATGGAAACAGGGAAGAGCCCAGGTGGGTTTACATTGCAATATTACAAATGTTTCACTGTATTGTCCCCAAAGCGGATAACCACTTTTAATGCCATGGCGAGCCCTAAGGCCTCAGTCAGGCGCATGTTAGAGGCCCACATTACGGTCATACCAAAAGAGGGTAAAGATAACACGCAAGTACAGAATTACAGACCCATTTCTCTTAACGTGGATATCTAACTCTACGCCAAAAATTTAGCTAATTGTCTGCACTCCTACCCAAACTTATCTCTTTAGACCAGGTGGGCTTTGTCCCAGGAAGGGAGGCTAGGGACAACACCATTAGAGAATTAACCCTCCATCACTGTCTTTCTATCTCAAAAACCCAAGGCTGCTTCTTATCCCTAAACACTGAGAAGGTGTCCGATAGAGTGGCCTGGGATTATATGCACGAGACCTTGAGTGCAGTTGGTCTTCGCTCTCACATGTTGGCCCATATTTCGGCTTTATATTCCTCTCCGAGCGCAAGCATCAAAGTAAATGGACACCTATGGGACGCCTTCAACATAGGAAATGGTACCCGTCAGGGTTGTCCTCTGCCCCCCATAATTGTTGTGCTGATACTAGAACCCTTCCTTAATAGACTAAGAGATAACCCTGATATAAAAGGATTGTTGATACAAGAAAGGGAGTACAAAGTGGCTGCATTCACAAACATCTTCCTTTCCCTTACCTCCTCTCTTACCTCCATACCCAACTTGTTGAAAGATATAGAACATTGTCACATCTAAAGATCAATTACATGAAAATGCATGCCCTAAACGTCTCCCTGCCAGGAAAAGATGTAGAAAGCTGCCAGAGATCCTTCCCCTTTCTATGGAATCAGGTCATTACCTATCTAGGCATACAAATCACGGCAAAACTGGCTGACCTATATAATGAGATCTTTCTGATAGCCCTGAAAAGAGCCCAACATGATCTGAAAGAATGGGGCAATCTTAAAGTTTTGTGGTTTGGCTGATCAGCCCCCCTGAAAAGTAATATACATAAATGTACGTGACTTAGTGCATGACCTTTGTGATCTGTTAACTACACAAAATAATAATAATAATAATAATAATAATAATTTTACCATATGTGCATCAAAAAACATTCATTTAAATGTGCTCAATAAAGTGCATAAACAAAGTGCACCCAATAGTCCAATGTATAAAGTGCACTCCAACTGGTAATAATACTGTAATGCATACAATATAGTCCAGTGGTAGGGTGAATTCTGATCTTATCCCCACTTCCGTAAATGTAGGTCAATCAATTCAGCAATAAAGGTTAGGTATGGGAGATGAATAACCGCTTAGGCTCCATAGTAGTATCCACATGTAAAATAAATGGGTTCCTAATAGTGCAATACCCAAATAATATGAATTGTATTTCTAAAAAGGGCTGCTTACACATCAGTAGCTAAAAGTAGGACAAACTCATAGTACATCTGCGTTCCACGCCACTTCTTACATTAGTTCTGGTCCGCAGCATCCACGTCCGGACCGTTGGTAACAACTTCTACCCCCACCCCCCCTGCCACTAGATCCAGCAATGTCTCCACTTGATGTCCTTCCAAATGGAACTTCCCATCTGTAACCTTTATTGCTGAATTGATTGACCTACATTTACGGAAGTGGGGACAAGATCAGTGTAACCTATTAGAGCACTGTCCCCAAACCAATGAGGCAAGGGCACCAAGAGCACTTGGATTCACAACGCACCCTGAATCACCATAATTGGGAGTGAACGGTCACAAGATTTTGGATTTCCTATTTTTTGGCACAGAATTTGTTAGCACTTTATCTTTGCCTGCAGCGGAGTGCACTTTATGAATTCACCCTACCACTGGACTATATTGGATGCATTACAGTATTAGGAATAGAAGTGCACTTTATACATTGGACTATTGGATGCACTTTATTGAGCATGTTTAAATTAATGTTTGTTGATGCATATATGCTAAATTATTATTGTTGTTATATTGTGTGTAGTAAACAGATCATGTGCAAAGTCACGCACATGTATATTACTTTTCAGTCTTTATGTGATTGGTGATCACTTGATTTGGCAGCATTTCCACATACACTATTTGATTTATTGTAGTTGTATATTAACACAGAAGACCTCTTTTACATATCTTTTCCGTTCTGGCCGTATAGACAGATTTGACATTTTCTATCCACTCAGGCAACAATAGAGACATGGACAAGACAATTGACGATTTGAAACATGCACACGTCCTCCACAAAGACACTTGATCTCGGGCATATATGAGAAATAAGGATGAGATGGTGCAAAAAAAAAAAAGAAAAAAACAATCACCGTGAAAGCTCTCTTTTTTTCATAAAAAGAAGGGGGGGGGGGGGACATAATAATGTTCAAAAGAATTATTATTATAGTCAATAAATGTTCCAGTTCAAAGCACCAGTGGCAGCAGCAATCTTGAGAGGAGAAGCAACACTCTCTAGGAAAATATAATGCAAAAAAAAAAAGAAGTGTGCCAAAGTAAGTGCAGTATGTATAAAATTGCAGCCAAATAGCAGCTCAGAAACGTTGTGAATGGTCAAGCACGTCTATATAGTGAAGGGAGAAGTATTCAAGTTCACTTGTCTACGGAGAAGTGAGGATGGTTGTTTGCTGATAAACCCATCAGAGGTGGTGTAGCGGTAGAGGATTTGTAGTTGTTGATTTTAGTTTTTTTTTTTAATTGCCGCCTTGTGGATGCTGTAATAGCAGTGGTGTATAGGCTGTACAGCGTCCGGCGAGCCGAGAGACTGGAACCAAAAGTGCGCCTCAGCGTGGAACGCAAGCTTTGTATACCGGAAGTGACATAACGACCAATCAGAAGACACATTTCGCAATATCCATTGTTTCCGCCATTCTGTCGGTCAGAGCAGGAAAAAAAAACTGTTATAAAATTGAGACACGCTGGTATAGGACTGCATCACTCCTACATAATTTTTCACCATCCATTCCAGAAACATACTGGAGATGCAAGACAGCGAAAGGAACCATGTTCCACATAAGGTGGGAATGTGATTCCTTTGAGCCATTCTGGAAAGAGGTACATGAGCTTATCACCCTCATCACCACATACACCCTAGACTACTCCCTGACGCAAGATCTTCTACACCATTTATTATGCATGGTGAATGTGCCAAAATCCTAGAGACGAGCATGGGAGGAGGAGACAAGAGAGCTTGAATGCACTCCATTGAACGTTTTAGGATTTTGTTGTCTAAAATTTAGCTTTGCTTCTAACAAGAACTCAACTACAGGGGAGTCTAATTATTCATTAATCAGGTGTCCAGCAGACAGTGGATTATAAAAAGGGTGTTAAAAGGAAAACCCTTCCCATTCCATGCTATCAGCAGTGGCAACATATGGAAGAGAAATGTCAAGGCCTGAGAAAGAAAAATTATTTACACAAGAAAGGTGAAAGCTACAAGAAGATTAGCAAAGCATTACTTATCAGTCAGAATACTGATAAGTGGTACAAAAATTTAACAAAGATGGAACTGCAACCCTCTCACAGACGCCCAGGCCATGCACTGAAGTTAACACTAGGGATGCACCGAAATTTCGGCCACCGAAACATAATGGTCTTTTTGGCATTTAGCGTAAAGAGAATTCTTGCCGATAATGGTGCCAAAAATCACGCATGCACAGTAGCGGTGTGAGAAACTTCGGATGACGTCATTCGTTATGTGGGCGGCTTGCACGTTACTTGCGGATAAGACCCTGCACTTGTGTGTCCCCTGCTGAGATGCCAGCACCTTCCCCGAGAGACGCTGCTGGGACCCGAGAGACAGCTTCATAGAGGGCTCCACATAGCATTCTCAAGTACAAGAGTGGGCACAGTACCTCCTGGATGGCTATCATTACTACTATTCGCCGGTGATCAATGCATTGCCCTTTTTGCCTTACTTAAACTGACAAAAACAATCCAACTATTTTTATGTTTACTGTACTACTGAAACGGTCATAGCAGTCATACAACATGTATTACTTACTACTTGGACTTTGTGCCATGTAGTATGGTATTAAATATGTCTGTCTGCACTGCAGTACATCCGACTTGTAGCAAAAATAATATTATATATAATAAAACTGATTTGAAATGGAATAGCACGCTATTTATTCTGTAGTAAAATTAAATGTATGCCCTTGTCATTGCATTTGTCACAGTATAGTTATTAGTTATACAGTACACACCAATATGACAGCACATGATTTTTTATTTTTATTTTTTTAAACATAACAGTATGCAATAAATATAATAACTATTATATATTTTATTGCATACTGTCATGTTTCAACAAATCATGTACAACTTAGTTATAAATTAATCAGTGCAATTATATTATAATTTTGGTAAAAGTCAGATATACTGCAGCGCAGACTTAAGTACCTTGCATGGCAAGAGCTGCACAGTTTGAAAAATAACAAACTATCACTTTTTTATTTATTTATTTACTTTTAAAGCTGCCTCCTGGGGTTTAGCTTTTAACTTGATTTTGTCCTTTTTTACCCCCTCAGATTTCACTCCCACTATAGATCATTCTATGCTATTATTCTGCACTATCAGCAAAGGTGGACCATGCCTGCAGTGTGGAAATACTTTAACCACTTGCCGACCGCCTCACGCCGATGTACGTCGGCAGAATGGCACGGGCAGGCATAAGCACGTACATGTACGTGATTTGCCTCCCGCGGGTCGGGGGCCCGATCGGGCCCCCGCCCGGTGCCTGCGGCGGTCGGTTTTCGTTCGGGAGCGATCCCGGACGAGGGGACGGCCATTCATTCATGGCCACCCCCTCGCGATCGCTCCCGACGAATGGAAATCCCCGGTGACATCACTTCCTCTCCTGTAATGTAAACACAGGAGAGGAAGTGATGTATTCTCTCCTCCGTGTCGGTATTTTTCGTTCCGACACGGAGGAGAGCGGATCAGTGAGTTGCACCAACACATCCCACACACAGTAGAACATGCCAGGCACACTCACACCCCCCCTTTACCCCCCGATCACCCCCCCAATTACCCCTGCCCCCCAGTCACAGTGACACCAATGTCATTTTTTTTTTTTTTTTTTTTTTTTTGCATTGGTGTCATTTGTGACTGTAATAACTGTTAGGGCAGTTAGGGTTAGCCCCCTTTAGTTCTAATGTACCCCCCTAACCCCCCCAATAAAGGTTTAACCCCGTGATCACCCCCCGTCGCCAGTGTCACTAAGGCTGGGTTCACATTGCAGCGGTTTATGAGAACGAATGTGATTCGCACCGCACTGCAGTGCAAATCACATCCGATCTCTGTGCGATTCGAGTTCAGCCATTCGCCGCACCCGCCGCACCCGCCACACCCGCCGCACCCGCCGCAAATTCGCACGGGACCCTTTTTTTGGCCCGCAGCAGAATCGGATCGCATGGGTGTTCACACCATGCGATCCGAGTTTGCAGATCGCACTGCGATATGCGAACTGATCTGGGGGTGTCAGTAACATTTCACTGACACTCCCAGCAGTTCGCATAGGGCAGTGTGAACTGCCGCCGGGAGGCATGCGATGCGGGAACCCGCCGCGGATTCGCGGCGTTTCCGCATCGCTCCAGTGTGAACCCAGCCTAATAAGCGATCATTTTTCTGATCGCCGTATTAGTGTCACAGGTGACGCTAGTTAGGCAGGTAGGTATTTAGGTTCGCCGCAGCTTTTTATAGCGCTAGGGACCCCCATATACTACCGCATAAAGCCCCCTGATTGCCCCCTAGTTAACCCTTTCACCAGTGATCACCATATAACTGTTACAGGTGACGCTGGTTGGTTAGTTATTTTTTTATAGTTTCAGGGCACCCGCCATTTATTACCTAATAAAGGTTTAACCCCCTGATCACCCGGCAGGTGTCATTTGTGACTAATAACTGTTAGGGCAGTTAGGGTTAGCCCCCTTTAGTTCTAAGGTACCCCCCTAACCCCCCCAATAAAGGTTTAACCCCGTGATCACCCCCCGTCGCCAGTGTCACTAAGGCTGGGTTCACATTGCAGCGGTTTATGAGAACGGATGTGATTCGCACCGCACTGCAGTGCAAATCACATCCGATCTCTGTGCGATTCGAGTTCAGCTATACAGATAGTATGGCTGAATTCGTGTCGCACCCGCCGCACCCGCCGCAAACTCGCACGGGACCCTTTTTTTGGTCCGCAGCAGAATCGGATCGCATGGGTGTTCACACCATGCGATCCAAGTTTGCAGATCGCACTGCGATATGCAAACTGATCTGGGGGTGTCATTAACATTTCACTGACACTCCCAGCAGTTCGCATAGGGCAGTGTGAACTGCCGCCGGGAGGCATGCGATGCGGGAACCCGCCGCGCATTTGTGGCGTTCCCGCATCGCTCCAGTGTGAACCCAGCCTAATAAGCGATCGTTTTTCTGATCGCTGTATTAGTGTCACAGGTGACGCTAGTTAGGCAGGTAGGTATTTAGGTTCGCCGCAGCTTTTTATAGCGCCAGGGACCCCCATATACTACCGCATAAAGCCCCCTGATTGCCCCCTAGTTAACCCTTTCACCAGTGATCACCATATAACTGTTACAGGTGACGCTGGTTGGTTAGTTATTTTTTTATAGTTTCAGGGCACCCGCCATTTATTACCTAGTCTCACTAGTGTACCCCTAAATTTAGGGGTGTCTACTTTCTAAAATGGGGTCATTTGGGGGGGGGGGTTTGTGCCATCTTGGCATTTTATGGCCTTCAAAACTGTAACGCCCTTAGAAAGCCTGAAGGCGGTGCTTGGTTTTTGGGGCCCCGTACGCGGCTAGGCTCCCAAAAAGTCCCACATATGTGGTATCCCCGTACTCAGGAGAAGCAGCAGAATTTATTTTGGGGTGTCATTTCACATATGCCCATGGCATGCGTGAGCAATATATCATTTAGTGACAACTTTGTGAAAAAAAAAAAAAGTTTGTAATTTTCCCGCAACTTGTGGCAAAATATAAAATATTCCATGGACTCAACATGCCTCTCAGCAAATAGCTTGGGGTGTCTACTTTCTAAAATGGGGTCATTTGTGGGGGTTTTGTGCCATCTTGGCATTTTATGGCCTTCAAAACTGTAATAGGTAGTGAGAAGTGAACTCAAAAAATTACGCCCTTAGAAAGCCTGAAGGCGGTGCTTGGTTTTCGGGGCCCCGTACGCGGCTAGGCTCCCAAAAAGTCCCACATATGTGGTATCCCCGTACTCAGGAGAAGCAGCAGAATTTATTTTGGGGTGTCATTTCACATATGCCCATGGCATGCATGAGCAATATATCATTTAGTGACAACTTTGTGAAAAAAAAAAAAAAAAAAAAAAAGTTTGTAATTTTCCCGCAACTTGTGGCAAAATATAAAATATTCCATGGACTCAACATGCCTCTCAGCAAATAGCTTGGGGTGTCTACTTTCTAAAATGGGGTCATTTGTGGGGGTTTTGTGCCATCTTGGCATTTTATGGCCTTCAAAACTGTAATAGGTAGTGAGGCGTGAAATCAAAAATTTACGCCCTTAGAAAGCCTGAAGGCGGTGCTTGGTTTTCGGGGCCCTGTACGCGGCTAGGCTCCCAAAAAGTCCCACATATGTGGTATCCCCGTACTCAGGAGAAGCAGCAGAATTTATTTTGGGGTGTCATTTCACATACGCCCATAGCATGTGTGAGCAATATATCATTTAGTGACAACTTTGTGTAAAAAAAAAAAAAATTTTTTTTTTTGTCATTATTCAATCGCTTGAGGCAAAAAAATAAAATATTCAATGGGCTCAACATGCCTCTTATCAATTTCCTTAGGGGGTCTACTTTCCAAAATGGGGTCATTTGGGGGGGTTTTGTACTGCCCTGTCATTTTAGCACCTCAAGAAATGAGATAGGCAGTCGTAAACTAAAAGCTGCGTAAATTCCAGAAAACGTACCTTAGTTTGTAGATGTGACAACTTTTGCGCAAACCAATAAATATACAATTATTGACTTTTTTTTTACCAAAGACATGTGGCTGAATACATTTTGGCCTAAATGTATGACTAAAATTGAGTTTATTGGATTTTTCTAATAACAAAAAGTAGAAAATATCATTTTTTTTCAAAATTTGCGGTCTTTTTACGTTTATATCGCAAAAAATAAAAATCGCAGAGGCAATCAAATACCATCAAAAGAAAGCTCTATTTGTGGGAAGAAAAGGACGCAAATTTTGTTTGGGTACAACATTGCATGACCGCGCAATTACCAGTTAAAGCAGCGCAGTGCCAAAGTGTAAAAAGACCTCTGGTCATTTACCAGCAAAATGGTCCGGTCTGAAAGTGGTTAAAGTTTCTCTCTTTGTTTTCCAAATTTGCAATCTGTAGTCTTTGCTCAGCAGAAATTTCAAGAGGGGGTACAGTGTCAAGACATTTTTCAACAGGTTTGATACACCACCTGAAAACAAATCATTGTCTGGGCTGGCCGCTCAGCTGTCGGCTAATTGCCAGCTCTCTTCTCTTTCCACAGTTACCAGCTGTTCCCGATGATGCTTGTCTGACCTGCCTATTTAAAGTCTCCCAGCTCACTCTTGCCTTTGCGTTGGTCACTTAACTAGGAACCATCTCCTGCTGTTTGTTTCAAGACTGGCTTATTGAAATCCCTCCTGGCTTCTATCTTGCTTGCAGTTGCTCTCCTTAGATCCCTGATGTCTGGACTGGCTGACTATCAGATCTGGCTACTGGACTTAAACAAGTCTGATTTGATTGTACTTCTGTCTCTACCTGTTTCATGGTTCCTGACAGTACGTGAAGGCCATGAATTCAGAAGATACAGTCAATCCACTTGTTGGTAATATTTTTTCCAGATTGGATGAGCAAGATCACAGCATGGATCAGTTTGCCTTGGCATTACAAACGCTCCTGAATCGCACAGCTCACCTGGAATCCCCCACGGTGGCTGCTCCTGTACAACCTGAGTCGAAGGCCGCCCCTGCTGTTGCACCTGTCTCTGTGCAGGCACCCACCTTGAGTATTAACTCTATAAGAGGTATGTCTAGTTCTGCTCCGCTTCCCCACAATTTGGGGGCGATCCAGTTCAATGCAGAGGGTTTCTCAATCAGGTTGAGATATACTTCGAAATGTTGCCCCAGGTGTTCCCCACGGACAGAAGCAAAGTAGGTTTTGTGATATCTTTGCTTTCTGAGAGAGCCTTGGCCTGGGCTAACCCTCTATGGGAGAGAAAAAAACCTGTTGTCTTGAGTTACCCTCAGTTTGTGGCCTCCTTTAAAAGGGTTTTTGACATTCCCGCGCGCTCCGCTTTTGCTGCCAAGTGCCTCACGTCCATCAGAGTACGAAAACTGTTGCCGACTACGCCATTGAATTCTGTACTTTGGCAGCAGAGGTTGCTTGGAACAATGAAGCCCTTGTGGCTGCTTTTTCTCATGGTCTCTCGGATTCCATCAAGGATGAAATAGCAACCCGAGATATACCCACTGAGATGGAGAGCTTGATCTCGTTTGCCATCCTCATTGACTCCAGACTCAGAGAAAGACCTTCTCTTAAGGAGCGCTTGCGAAAGTCTCCTGTACGTTTGCCTCCCAGCATTGTAGTCTCACCCATGCCTCCCTCACCTCTCATGCCTCCTGGTACCGAGTTGGTCAGTGAAGATGAACCCATGCACCTGGGCTTCACGTGTCTCTCTGTGGATGAGAGAGCCTTTAGGAGGAGGGAAAGATAGTGCCTTTGTGGACAGGCAGGTCACTTTTTGAAGTCTTGTCCTAACTGTCCAGGGAACGCCCGAACCTTGAGGTCCCGTCATGGACAGACCTTAGGTGGCATGTTTTGTCCCCAGTTATCCAGAAGTATAAGCCCCTGGTTTTGGTCACCCTTTCTTGGGCTGAGTCACCCATCGAGATACAGACTCTAATCGACCCTGGGGCTACATGCCTGTTCATTGATGCTGCATTTGTTTCGCAGCACTCGATTCCGCTGCAGCTGCGTGACACTCCACTTGCCACAGGCTCTTGATGGGAGACCTTTACAGCCTGCCCATGTGACTCATGAGACGGTTCCGTTGTCCATGGCCGTAGGGGCTCTTCACCATGAGCTAATCCAATTCCAAGTTATTTCCTCACCCAGATTTCCGCTGGTTATTGGTTATCCTTGGTTACAGAGGCACAACCCCTCTTTCGATTGGCTCTGTGCCGAGGTTCTCTCCTGGTAACCCCAAGGCAGTGAGACATGCTTCCTGAAGGTATCCAAGGTCCTGTGCACCACTTCACTCCCCTCCCTGCCGGAGGAGTACCGTGATTTTGTCGATGTCTTTGATAAGGCCAGTGTGGAGGCAAACTACCGGCTTGACCTTTATAATTGCACAATTGACCTTCAACCTGGTGCCATATCTCCTCGTGGATGGGTTTTCCCTTTGTCGGTCTTGGAGGATAAGGCCATGGAGGAGTATGTTGCTGATGCACTCTCTCGAGGTTTCATCTGCAAGTCCTCGTCTCCTGCTGGTTTCTTCTTTGTGAAAAAGAAGAGTGGTGAACTGAGACCTTGTATAAAATATAGGGGTCTCAATTGTGTCACGATTAAGAATGCCTACCCGATTCCATTAATTACAGAATTATTTGACCGCCTCAAGGGAGCAACGGTTTTCAAAAAGCTTGACCTGAAAGGGGCATATAATCTTGTGCGCATTAAGGAGGTTAACGAGTGGAAACTGTGTTTAATACCAGAACAGGCCATTATGAATACCTGGTAATGCCTTTTGGCCTTTGTAACGCCCTGGCAGTTTTTCAGGAATTTATAAACTATGTCCTCCTAGATTTGTTGCAATTGTGTGTGGTGGTTTATCTCGATGATATCCTCATATTTTCCAAGTCCCTGTAGAGCCACCACACAGATGTCTGTTGTGTGCTTCAGAAACTAAGGGAGAACAATCTATTGTAAACTGGAAAAGTGTTCCATCGTTAACAGGTTACATTCCTGGGCCATGTGATTTCCACTGCTGGTTTTTCGATGGACCCAGAGAAACTGTCGGCAGTCCTACAGTGGCCTCAACCTGTGGGTTTGTGTCGTCTGCAGCGTTTCCTGGGCTTTGACAACTACTATCGGAAGTTTATTCGTAACTTACCGTCTCTGGTAAAGCCTCTGAATGGTATGACCAGAAAGGACGACAACCCACAGAGTTGGTCTCCGGAGTCCATTAAGGTCTTTGAGACTCTCATGGCTGCCTTTGTTTCTGCTCCTGTGTTGGCACATCCTGATCCCATGTTGCCTTTTATCCTAGAAGTTGATGCTTCTGAGACTGGAGTTGGCGCCCTTCTGTCTCAACGTCCTAACTCAGAGCGCTATGCATCTGTGTGGTTACTTTTCCAAGAAATTGTCACCTGCTGAGTGCAATTATGAGATTGGTGACAAAGAGCTGTTGGCGATCATTTTAGCTCTGAAAGAATGGAGACATCCCCTTGAAGGTACCACTGTGCCTGTTCTTATTCTTACTGACCATAAGAAGCTTACATTCTTGTCTGAGGCTAAGTGACTCTCTCCCAGAAGGGCAAAATGGGCTCTTTTCTTGTCGAGCTTTAATTACATTGTCTTATTCTTACCCGGTACTAAGAATGTAAGGGCTGATGCCTCGTTCCCTACACTTCCAAGTCGGAATCGGTTCCGGTTCCTACGATTCCTCCTGATTGTATCTTGGCTACGATTTGCACCAGTCTTACTTCTCCTTTGGGTGATAAAATTCTTGCTGCTGAGGTCCATGCTCCTCCTGATAAACCGTGCGACTGCTGCTTTGTCCCAGAGAGTCTCCGTACTGCAGTGTTCCAGACTTGCCATTCTCCCAAGGCAGCTGGCCATCCTGGGAAGAATCAACTCATTTGGGCCATCTCCCAACAATTCTGGTAGCCTAGTCTACAGGCTAATGTTACTGCCTTCGTAGCTGCATGTCCCGTGTGTGCTCAGAGTAAGACTCCATGATACCTCCCAGTGGGCCTCCTACAACACATACCCAATGGAGAGAGGCCCTGGACTCACCTGTCTATGGATTTTATTGTGGAATTACCCAACTCCCAAGGCAACACTGTTATACTTATGGTGGTTGACCGGTTCTCAAAGATGTGTCATTGTATTCCACTTAAGAAGTTGCCCACCTCTAAGGGACTGGCTTCCATTTTTGCTCGGGAGATCTTCCGCTTACATGGGCTACCCAAGGTGATTGTCTCGGATAGGGGCAGTCAGTTTGCCTCCCGGTTCTGGCGAGCCTTTGTGCACAGTTGGGAATCCAGCTTGCGTTTTCTGCGTATCACCCGCAGTCTAAAGGGTTCACAGAACGAGCCAATCAGTCCTTGGAACAATTCCTACGTTGCTATATTTCTGACCATCATAACAACTGGTCTGACCTATTACCTTGGGCAGAGTTTGCTCACAACAGTGCCTTGAATGCTGCCTCCCGATTGTCTCCATTTATGGCGAATTATGGTTTCCAACCTTCTATGTTGCCTGACTCGTTTGTTACGCAGAGTATTCCTGCGTTAGAGGAGCATCTCTGTGGTCTTCGTTTCACTTGGGCACAAGTCCAGGAGGCTTTTGCATCATGCTAATGATAGGTACAGCCTTCATGCTGACCGCAGACGCCTGCCTGCGCTTTCCTACCAGGTTGGGGACAGGGTCTGGCTGTCATCTTGCAACCTCTGGCTCCGTGTTTCCTCACTGAAGTTTGCACCTTGGTTTATTAGGCCTTTCTGTATCCTTTGCAGGATTAACCCAGTAGCTTACGTGTTGGACCTTCCTCCTAGTATGCACATCTCAAATGGGTTTCATGTCTCCTTATTGAAACCGTTGGTCTGTAACCGATTTACCACCTCGGTGCCACGTCCTCACCCTATTCAGGTTGAGAACGATGAGGAGTATGAGGCACAATCCATTGTTCACTCCCGTAGGCGCATACAGTACCTGGTGCATTGGAAGGGGTATGGTCCAGAGGAATGCTCCTTGGTTTCATCCTCTGATGTACATGCCCCTGTCCTCCTCCACGAGTTCCATAGACTGTTTCCCCTCAAGCCCGGTGGCCCTCCGAGGGAGAGGGGTCATGGGGGGGTACTGTCAGGGCTGGCTTAGTCCTTCCTCATCTGGGCTGGCCGCTCACTTGTCGGCTAATTGTGAGCTCTCTTCTCTTTCCACAGTTACCAGGTGTTCCCGATGATGCTCATATGACCTGCCTGTTTAGTGTTGAAAATATTTTTTTATTTGTACATTTCAAGAGAAAACAAGAAAAACGTAAACATCATGAGTTAAATGCAAGCAAAGAACAGTAGCAGAAATACATTCACGGGGGGCCGGCTAATGACTATCGGCCACAGCCGGTCCCCGTTGGTAAGCTTGGAGAATTGAAAAAATAGCCTATTCTCTGATCCGCGAGGTCATACTAGTGAGAGATACTCATGGGTTACTACATGAGGCAATGTTTAAACAATAGCATAAAGGAGACAGAAAGAGGGAGAAAAGAGGAAAGAAGAACATAACAAAGAGGGACAAAGTGGTAGAGGGGAGAGCTGAACAGCAAGAAGGGAGGAGAGTAGAGGGAAGGGGAAGGGAAACGGATAAGGGGGTAGGGTAAGAGAGAGCCCATAGTGTCTCTATGCGTTCGAAATTTTGTTCATCAAATTGTCAGAGGAGGAGAAGCGGAGCCAGATCGACCATTGAGTTATAAATTTGGCGTAGGTGTCATTGTCCAGCACCAGCATCTCCTCCATTCTCATAGTGTCATTCATAATTGATACCCGTGACAATGGGGGAGTATTCTTCGTCTTCCAGTAAGCAGGTATCAATTGCCTAGCAGAGGACATAAAAAAACAGAGAAATCTGTGTCTCTGTGATTTAATAGACCCGGGCAGTATAGAGAGTAATGCAATTTTCGGAGAGATAGGAACCGGTCTATCAGCTAAAAGATTGTAACATTCAAATACCTGTGTCCAGAAGGGGCGGATCCTCTCGCAGTCCCACCAGACATGTAGATAAGTTCTGACTGAGGTTTCACAGCGCCAGCAGGTGGCTGGTGTAGACGGGAAGATTTTGTGTAAAGTTGCAGGGTCTCTGTACCATCTGGACAAGAGCTTGTAGTTGACTTATGTGTAAAGTGAAAAGAGGTTTGCCATTCCGGCACAGAGATGTCTTCACCCAAGTCCGCAGACCACAGCCTAGTGTAATGCAGAAGTTGATCATGTGCTAAAGTCTGCAGTAGGTTATATAGGGAAGATAGGAGGTGTTTGGGAGTTTTTGGGAGCGAACACAGTTCCTCGAAGTTGGTAAGCTTGCGATGTATTTGAGAGGAGGAGTGTAAGCGTTTGGTAAATGTGGACACATGTGAGGCTGTGAGCCAATCTCCAGAGTCAGCCGGGTGGACCGAGTCCCCTGAGAAGGATGTACAAATGTGTACGCTTGTGGCCACTTTGTGCGTTTAAAGGATCCTAGGGAGGCTGCCCCCGTACCTTGTGGCAGAGCAAGGTGGTCAAAAAGGGACGTCCAGGGGCCCCGGTCAGAGGAGAGGGTGGTGTTTAGCCCTTTTTTATACCACAGCTTCAAGGGAGGCCAAAGTCAGTGGGGATAAGGATGTCAATCGAGAGTAGTCTTGTTTGTAACCCCATAGAAGAGCTCGGAGATCTACAGGAGAAAGATCCTGTTCAACGGTCACCGAGGCCTTGCAGGGAGGGCGGGGGGACCATTCTATGATGCGAGTCATATGAGCAGCTGTGTGGAAAGTCTCAAAATCAGGGAGACCCGTTCCTCCCATAGTATTCGGAAGTGTAAGCAGTTTAAATTTAACTCTGGGGAGGCCCCTGTTCCACATGAATCTGGTGGCTAGCGAGCGCAGAGAGGTAAAAAAATGATTTGGGGATGTGGATAGGGACCGTTTGAAATAAATACAGGAATTTGGGTAAAGTGTCCATCTTTAGGATATTAATCTTTCCGAACCAGGGCAAGGGAGACCCACCCCACTCCTCCAGGTCATTCCGTATACGGGAAAGGAGGGGAATATAATTCAGGGAAAACAAATTAGTTAGATTTGAGGGTATAATGATCCCCAAGTAAGAAATCCCCTTGGTCTGCCATCTAAATGAGAAATTGGATTTTAGAAGGGACAACGTGGAGGGGGTGAGGGATATGTTGAGAGCGTCTGTCTTAGCGATGTTGATCTTAAAGTTATTATGGATGCCAAAACGTTGAAATTCTTTGAGCAAGGATGGTAGAGAGATGTGCGGATTCTGAATATACACAAGGAGGTCATCAGCGTACAGGGAAAGTTTGTGGTGTCCAGACGGAGTTTGAATACTGAGAATGGAGGGGTTTTGACGTATGGCACAGGCCAGGTGTTCAATGATGATGACAAAGAGGAGGGGGGACAGGGGGCAGCCCTGCCGGGTAACGTTTGCAATTTCAAAGGGAGCTGGTGTGGTACCGTTGACTAGGACCTTAGCTGAGGGTCGGGAATATAGGGACATAACTTTAGAGATGAAGGGAGCTCCAAGGCCAAGTTGTTCTAGGGACAGCTGTAGAAACCTCCAACTGACCCTATTGAAGGCCTTTTCAGCGTCGAAAGATAAGAGGCAAGCTTTCAGGCCTTTACGTAGGATCAGGGTTATAAGATGTATCCTCTTGGTGGTGTTGTCTCTCGCTTCTCTGCCAGGGACAAACCCCACTTGATCATTATGAATAATTTTAGGTAGTAGAGGGGACAGACTGGTAGCCAGAACTTTTGCGAATAGCTTAATATCTATGTTGAATAGGGAGATGGGCCGATAGCTGCTGCACTGGGATGGGTCCTTGCCTGGTTTAGGGATAATAGAGATGTTGGCAGATAAAGAGTCCTTGGAGGGGAGGGTAAGACTGTCTACCGAGTTAAAGCCCTTTGTCAGAAGGGGTTCAAGTTGGGGGACAAAAGTTTTGTAGAGCCGGGGTGTAAAGCCGACAGGACCCGGGCATTTTCCCACTTTAAGGGCTTTGATTGCCTGTAAAAATTCAGAGGTAATTAGGGGCTCATCTAGGGCTGTCGGGTCCACGTTGTCAACAGTAGGTAAAGCAGTCTCCATAATATAATCCTGTGTGGGGTCGGGAGAGGGGGGGGGGGGGGACCGATCTGAAGGGGTTGCACGCGGAAGGTTATAAAGCTGTGAGTAGTATTGCCTGAAGGATGCAGATATCCCAGAGGTGTTAAATGTTTTCGTATGATCTGATTGAACGATAAAAGGGGATAGAATGTCGCGGGGGTCTAGGGTGAATGATTCTAGCCAGGTGCTTACCACATTTGTTTGCCAGTGAGTAGAAGTGGTTCTGAGCTTTATCCCTGGCGATTAGGGAGTGCGCGTCTAGGAACTGGAGTAAGTCTCTGCGGGCATTGGAAAGCTAAACGAAAACAGTAGGGTCCAGTTCTTTTTTGTGAAGGGGTTCAAGGTCCGCTATGGTAGAAAGGAGTTTGCGTATGTCATGAGCTCGGGCCTTCTTAAGGCGGGAGCTGTGTTGTATAAGGGTACCCAGGATCACACATTTGAGTGTGTCCCATTGGTTCAAAGGGGAGGTTGTGTCAGCGGAGTGGTCACCTATAAAATCTTTAATGGCTTTAGAGACATCCGCTACGCACACGGTGTCCCATAGCAGATTGTCGTTAAGTCTCCAGCTCGCCCCCCAGCGGGTAGCAGGGGGGCGGACTAGAGTGAGATAGACGGAGGCATGGTCGGACCATAGGAGGTTACCGATCGACGTTTGGAGAGGTGTGTCTAGAAGTGATTGTGATATGAGAAAGTGGTCCAGTCTGCTTTAGGAGTTGTGTGCAACTGAGAAATAACTGTAATCCCTTTCCGTGGGATGCTGGACTCGACAGGCATCCACCAGATGGGAGGAATGTAAGAGTGATTTAATATGTGTCAAGGTGGAATAAGGAACAGAAGACTTACCCGAGGATGTGTCTGCGGATGGGGAGAGGACAATATTGAGATCACCTCCAATAATGAAAGCCGACCCTCCAAAGGGGGATAGTCTGGTGAGGACCGAAGAGAGGAACCGAGCCTGGCCCACGTTCGACACGTAGATGTTAGCCACTGTGAAAAGAAAATCGTTTCGTTTCAAAAATACATAGCGACCCGAGTCATCTATGAGAGAGTCCAGAACTTCTGGGTTAAAAGATTTATGAAAGGCAACAGATACCCCTTTAGATTTGGCCTGAGGATTAACACTGTGAAACCATTGCGAGTAATACCTATTACCCAGGGCTGGAATAGCTCCTGCGCGAAAGTGTGTTTCTTGAAGCAGCAGAATTTCCGTACACTTTTTGTGAAAATCGTAGAGCGTCTGGCTCCGCTTCTCAGGTGTGTTGAAACCTCTACAATTAAAGGAAGCGAAGGTTATTGAATCGTCACTAGCCATGGGGGGTCATAGGGGTGGAGCTCAGAATCAGTGTGATAAGGGACACTATGGGTAAACCCCGTTGGGCAGAGAGAAGGTGGAAGGGAGAAAAAAAGTAAGAAGAGAGAGTAAAGACGGTATCATAACCTTGTATAGGAAGTAGCAACAATTATAGGTATGGCAACCCGCTTCCTGTACAACAAACAGGGGTACATGGAACATAGTATTTGTAAACATCAATTGTAGGAGACGGGCCCAATAGGTCAGGCAGAAAAGAGGGGTAGTCAAGACAAAAACAAAAATAAAAAAGGCAACTAGGTGGCTCCAAAAGGCAAACAGTATAGAGAAAAAAAAAGCCTGTCATAAAGGCACAAATCAGTGCACCCCACAGTGATCACGGGAACACCGTGTGGCGCAAAACGAAAAAAAAAAAAGAATGAAAAACCCGAAGGGGGGGGGGGGGGAGGTGGGTTGTGAAACAAAATCACAGAGCAGGGCAGCTCCCAGCACCCCGTCCCCACGGGTAAACCAAAATCAGGTGCGACCTAAAGAGTAAATCAAAGAACATAAGTAAAATTATCTTAGTGGTCATCAATAAATGCATTTGTAAACCGGCATAAAATAGAGAACATCTATGAGTCATAGGGGATAAGGATATGCAACAGGCCCTACGAAGGGATCAGATTAAACATAGCAATAACTGTAAAGTATGGCAAGGGCAACACAGAGGGGGCCGTTGCAGGTAGTGGAGTGCAAAGACAAGTCCTGAGATTCGTCCAGTAACTATCATAAAAGTCACAATGGAGCACCCCAACTATAGGGATAGGGAAGAGGGGGGCACAGCAACAGGGGGTGTAAAAAATATACAAAAAACAAGAGGGTTAATCAGCAGGTGAGTTATTTGACCCATACGGGTCCAAGAACATCACAGGGGAGGACCCCAGTGGTGGGAAGAGAAAACAGGCCTGGGGGGAGGCCCACTGGATCGGGTCAGTCGTTGGGATCCTGAAGCTGCGGGGACAGAGGGGTGCGCTTGCGACCTTGCTTCTGCCATTGTGGGGTGTAGGGTAGACCTGGGGTGGTCGGTGTAAATGGCCAGTCGGGTAGTACGACTTGAGGCAGTTCAAGCGTACTGAGAAATGTAGGTAGGTCTCCCAATGTACGAAATACAGCGGTTTTACCCGCATGGTGCACTCGAAGATGGAACGGGAAACGCCATTGGTATTTGATCTGTCTTGCTTGTAGGAGTTGCGTGAGGGGTCGTAGGGATTTCCGCATTGCCAGTGTTTGGCGGGAGAGATCAGGGAGGAGCATGATGGGTGTTTCGTTGAAGAGAATCGACTGCTGCGTGCTGGCGGCCCTCATAATGTTCCCCTTTATTTTGTAGAAATGGACACGGCACAATGTGTCACGGACGAAGGAGGGGTCAGGGGTGCGGGGACCCGATGCACAGTGCACCCGGTCCAGTTTGTTTGGGTCATCTTTGGGGCATTGAAGTATTTGGTTGAAGATAACTGTCACAGCTGCAGGTAGATTCTTGGGGTCAACTGACTCGGGTATCCCCCGTATACGTATGATGTTGCGGCGACTACGGTTTTCGAGGTCGTCCTGATGGTATGAGAGCTGCTGGAGCAGGACAGTGTGGGTATTGAGGATCCAATCATGTGATTGTACAGTGTCCCGCAGGCCATCTACTGTGTTATCCACATCATCAAAGCGTACCCCCACATCATTTCTCAAATCAGAGATGTCTTTCCGATAGGTTTCCTCGATCCTATGCACACAGTGTTCAAAGTCAGCTTTAGTGGGTAGAGACCTCATGTAGCTGTGCAGGGATCTGATCTGCGATTCCATGTCCCATCCATCCCCCGATCCTAGGGAGGCATTAGAGCGGCTTCTGGTAAGCCTGGGGGAGAGGGCAGTGTCCTCAGAGTGTGAGAGCAGGCTGTGGGGACGCACCTGAGATTGCAGGGCTGATTCAGAGCGCGCCAGGGATGGAGGGGCCGGCGTCCCTTTGGTTGCTGGTCGGTGCTGTGAGGACAACCTTCCATGGCCGAAATAATCATCCAGATCCCCTCCTGGGTGACGGCCATTGCCGCCCTTGTGTGCCTTGGGCTTGTCTTTCCCCATGGATCTGTATTTGGTGCGGTTTACTGTCTGAAATGAGGTCCGTGGGGCCAGGGGAGCCGGGAGCTGAGTGTAAGCCCGACCTACCTCTCCATATGTCGGGTCAGGCCCTTATAGGTGAAAGTCTAGATCGTTTAGGAGGGGCTTGCATACGGCAAGATGTGGCCATATAGTTACAATCATGAGATAGTTCAAGGTGACATTCACCGTAGTAATTCTGGGAGGTATGCTGGCTTATTATCTGAGAGGATTGAAAGATCATCCAGGTAGAAGCAATGTAAAGTTGTCAGTCCCCTGCTGCAGTAGGGTGAAGGAGTACACAATGATAGCCAGAGCAGAGTCTGTAAGCAGAGGGAGTATGAGGCTGCAGGGGATGCTTGTAGCAAGGATGCCTGGAATAGTGGGCCAGGAGAGCAGGCTGGGGGTTACAATCCAACGTGGATGGAGAACCGCAAGTAGATGGTTAAAGAGGGATTCCACCTACAAAAAAAAAAAAAAATATATTAAAAGTCAGCAGCTATAAATACTACAGCTGCTGACTTAATAAATGGACACTCACCTGTCCCGGGTTCCAGCGATGCCGGCAGCCGAGGCCGATCAATCGCTCGGCTCTCAGCTGCTGCCGCCATCATTCTAGGTGAGGGAATCAGGAAGTGAAGTGAATTGGCTTCACTTCCCGGTTCCCTACTGTGCACGCGCGAGTCACGCAGTGCAATAGGAATTGTCTGCGCTGTCTCTGGGACCCATGTGTCTCCCAGCAGACAGCGCGGCAGGACAGGAAGAGGCATAGACTCCCACGGGAGTCTATGCCCAGAAGTGGGTGTAAATACCTGTCTTTGACAGGTATCTCCACCCCCCCCCCCAAAAGGTGCCAATTGTGACACCAGAGGGGGGGAGGGTTCTGATCAGCGGAAGTTCCACTTTTAATAAAGCAAGCCTCCGCGAGGGGAGGGGGGTGGGAGGATAATCAGGCCAGTGCAAGGAGGCAAACCGCAGCCGAAATTGTAGAGCAGCCGTGGAGCACTTTCCCGGGCAGCAGCTGTAGGAAACTCTGGGGATCCTTAGGCCTCAGTAGGCCGCACTAGGCCGGAGCCGGCCGCGGGTTCCCCGAGGACCGCGGAAGGCCGAAACTGCCCCAAATGAGACCCAGGTGAGGGGGGAGATGACGGGAGGGGCCCGATGACAGCACCTTACCTCTCCCGCCGGCGTGGCTTCGGTGTCTTCAGGCGATCCCGGAGGCCAAAGATGGTGGCGGCCGGCGGGGAATCCAGCGGCAGATCCGGGCGGCTGGGAGCCTCAGTTCTGGGAAATAGGCGTCTAGAACCCCGTGGCGGCACAGTGCAGTCCGGTCAGAGCAACTTTGGAGGCAGATTGTGTGAGGTGGTGGGTGGATGGCGACGGATAGCTCCGTGAACGGCTGGAGCTCCTCAACTATACGGCTGCCGCCCTGACCTGACTATTTAAAGCCTTCCAGCTCCCTCATTCCTTTGCCTTCACGTTTGCCACATCACTAGGAACCATCTCCTGCTGTTTGTTTCAAGACTGGCTTGCTGACATCCCTCCTGGCTTCTATCCTGCTTGCAGTTGCTCTCCTTGGATCCCTGACTTCTGGACTGGCTGATTACCCGATCTGGTTTATGAACTTTGGACTGGCTGACAGTGAACTTAAAAGCATACCGTGTATGGCACACACGCTGCAATTGGCTGTAAATGAAGGATTGCTAAGTCAGCACACCATATCTGATATTGTATCAAAAGGAAGAAAAATTGTGGGTCACGTTAAGCATCCTCTGCTTGCTTATTAAAGATTATAAGCTTTGCAGATACAGTTTGGAATGCCACTGAAACGACTGCAGCAATATGTAGCCAGCCACTCAATGGAACAGCACCTACTATATGCTGCAAAGTCTTTTTGAACAAAAGTGTGTTTTAGCTGCATACATTGCAGATTACGAGCTGCCGGCAACACTGAGCGCACATCAGTGGATGTTAGTTTAAAATAGTTTGCCTCTTCTGTCTACATTTGAACAGTTAACAAAAGAAAAATAAGATCAACCAATGCTTCAATTTCTGAAGTTATTCCCGTGATTGCTGCACTGAAGCATCTGCTAGGAAAAGAGAAACAGACCATGGTGTAAAAACGGCTAAAATTACTCTACTGGAGGCCATTACCAACCGGTTTCAAGACACTGAGTCAAACCCTCTGTAGTGCATTGCAACAGTTCTAGATCCTCGATTTAAAGAGCATTATTTTAATGTTGAAAAGCAGTGTGCACGGGAAATGATACAGGCACAAATGGAGGTGGTGGAAGCATCTGGTGAAGGAGTTTTGAGGTGTAGCACAGAGGAACGTGAGAAGAAATGGTTGCATACAAGTGAAGAGGAACCATATCTGATATGTTTGAAGAAATTTTACATGAATACAACCCTGTCCATAGCAGTGCCACAACAAGAGCAGCTACTCAACAGCTGGACATTTATTTAGCTGAACAGCCTTTCGCCAGAAATGACAATCCCCTTGGGTACTGGTGCATCAATGTTTTCCTTTGCTTGCACAGATTGCACGCAGATACTTATCTGCCCCAAGCACCAGTACAGAGAGTGAGAGACTATTCAATCAAGCATCTCATATTCTTGACGAGAAGAGAAACAGTCTCCTGTGAAAAAGCTGAGCAACTTTTGTTCTTAAAGCGAAATCTACCACTTTTACTGAAATAGATTTATAGATTTATAAATAGAAATAGATTTATAAATCCAAAGCACAGACCAATTCATTTACCATGTTGTTGGACATAGTAAATGAATTGGCATTGGACTGTGCTACTGGACAATTGGGACATACAACATAGTATGACTGACTACCAGTATGTTCCAAATGTCTAGTTGTGCCATACTGCCATTAGTTGGTTGTTCATTGTAGTTCTTCTACAGTTTTTTGGACTTCTTCAATTTAGGAGAGAACTTCAGCTTTTAATCTAGTACTGTACACATACATAGTTAATTGCTGTTGGGCCCAACTATGTCTCCCTCTCTCTCTCCCTAAGCTTTCAGTCCGCTGCATGTGCAAAACTGTATGTTCGTTATCTGTGGCTGTCTACATACTCCAGTACTATACACTATACCACCCTGTGTTCCAGATATGGGTGGAGACTTACAGAAACAGACTAGTCTACATTGTTTGCTGTGATTGCCTGAGCACCGCTGCTCTAGACCAGACTGCAGACTGTTATGGGATGACTCCGCTCATGCCCGGGGTCTAGAACACAGTGCGGTCTACTGTATGACTATGTATGTATCATGCAGCTACATACATACACTTTTATCGCACATGCAGCCGCTGACACCTTAGGGAGAGGGGGGGGGGGGGGGTAAAAATTACTACAGTTCACTCAAGTTGAAAATAATTGAAAAATATTTATTGCATTTAGCATATGTTAAACGTATATATTTTGCAGATACTGTGAAACAGAATAACAGCCTTCTGCCATATTATGCTGTTCTTCTTCATTCATTGTCTCTCCCTAAGATTTCAGCCCGCTGCATGTGCAAAACTGTATGTTCTGTATCTGTGGCTGGCTACATACTCCAGTACTATACACTACACCACACTGTGTACCAGATATGGGCGGAGACTTCCAGAAACACAGACTAGTCTGCATTGCTTGCTGTGATTGGCTGGGCACCTCTGCTGTAGACCAGACTGTAGACTAGTCTGTGTTCCGGGATGTCTCCGCTCATACCCGGGGGCCGGAAAACAGTGTGCTCTACTGTAGGACTATGTATGTAACCCGCAGCTACATACATACACTTTTATCGCACATGCAGCCGCTGACACCTTAGGGAGAGAGAACTCAATTACTACTAGTTCTTCTGATTTAAGTTGAAAATTAATAAAGTCTATAACAAAGTCTTCTTAGTCATTTTATTTTTATATATTTTTTTTTGTTACGGTTCAATGTGCACTGACTGCAGTCTGCACTGCAGGATATGCTGTAGTAACTTTAATTTATAAATTTGCATTCTATTTGATTTTACGATTTTATCTTCTGTGTCCACTGTCCAATTTGTTTGGGTTGCTTTATTAAAGTACTGCTATTTACATTACTGCACTATTCTTTTATTCATGAAATCAATGATTCAGCTGAATATGAATACTATAATGAATAATAATATAAGACAATTTATATATATATATATACATTTTTTTTGTGAATATATAAAAAAAAGCAATTTTCGGTTTCGGTTAGCTAAAGAAGTAGAAAAACAAACTGGGCGAATTGTTTCCTGTGACACATTATGTTGTACACTGCAGAGGAACGGCATGCATGGGTGCCATCCAGGAAAGAAGCCTTTCCTAAAGCCCATGCACACAAAAGCCCATCAGGAATTTGTCAGGGCCCATGCTGAAAAAGAGGACTACAGAGACTCTGAAATGCTGAGATCAAGATCAATGTTTTTGGAATGCATGGCATCAAAACTGTATGGCATTGCAAAGGTGAGGGGTACAAAGAAATGCATGGTGCCTACAGTGAAACATGGTGGTGGCAGTGTCCTTCTGTGGGCTGCACAAGTGATGCTTGTGTCAGGGGGTTCCTTTCATTGATGGCATCATGAATTCACAGATGTACTGCTTTATATTAAAAGAGAAGATGCTACCATCACTCCATTCCCTTGGTTGTTGTGCACTTTTCCCAACATCACAATGATCCAAAACTAAGGCCCTTACAAATCATGGAGAGCATACAAAAATACTAGATGAAGTTGTTTTTTGTTGTGGGGTGTATTCATTTTTGCATCAACTAATGAGTAAAAATTAAGGTTTTGTAATCCAAGTTAAAAAATAAACCTCACTTTCATGTAATGAGCTAAACAAATGTTCTATAAAACCCAGTTCTGTCAAAATTTTGGAAATTTTTGATGTGTTTGTTGATACAAATCTCATTTTTCAAAAGTGGTGTACAAATTTATGCTGAGCACTGTATATACAGATACAAGGGTCAAATTCAGACAAGAACCAATTAACTTGCTTAGCATTACTTTGGTATGTGGAAGTAAGCACAAGCGGTCAAGGGGAGAACATGCAAACCCCATGTAGGTGGTGCCATTGTTAGGATTCAAAATAATAACTACTGCTTTCAGGCAGATGTGCTAGCCACTTTTCTGCAACATTATAATTATTTACATTTCTTGAACACTAATTTAACATAAAAAAACTCACCCAAATGGCATCAGAAATGTTTTCGTTAATCAGCTGTCTGCAGTCCCAACTTTGAATATGACATTCAGCATTATCATCGATTTCCCATTTCTCAATTCTAGTATTCGTGAGAGTGTATAAGCAATTTCCTTTATCCCACAGAACACTGCAAAGCTAAAAACACATTGTTACTGCACAACTAAAAAAAAGCCAAAGAAAAATATAATTTGATGAAATTATGCATTCTACCACTGCTGACCACCTCTTGAGATGGCCAGTTCCCTGACTTTTAATCTGATGCTTCGGCTTCAACACGTTCTGATTCACTGACCCAGAACAAGTACTTTGTTAACTTGCAAGCTGCTGAAATTGTATGATAGCTCTGATTGCCAGACTAAGGGTCCATATACACTGGCATGACAATTGCTGATTCTACTGGAGTTTTGTATTGAGCCTGTAGAAGCAGCTCAACAATACCCTTTGTGCCCATGCACATTGGGACATTTAGAGGCAAGAGGGAAAAAAAAAAAAAAAACATTTCTCTGCATGAATATGAATATGCTCTGGCCTTGCATTTTTACGGTTAATATATTTAACCACTTAAGGACAGCCCACCACAGTTTATGTCGCTACTTTGAAGAAGAAAATTTTCACGGCAGCAGCTAGCTGCCATAACCCCAGTATCCTCTACAGCGGGCAGTCCGCTTTCAGATAGAAGTGATCTCTGCGGTGGATTCACCACTAGATCATTTTTATTGGCAGCAGGAGAGGCGCCCTCTGGCGCTTACCGAACCTGTCGGTAGCAGTGGAGGCGATCAAATTTTTCTCCTTGCTTGGTATGGAGACAAGCAAGAGGAAGATAACCCCCACCCATCTCCATATCATTGTAGGGCAGAAAAGACATCAAAATGTTACTTCTGCCCATAGCTCTTAAAGGGCTTTTTTTATTTTTAGTGTAAATATGAGATCTAAGGTAGATTTGACCCCAGATCTCATATTTATGAGGTTCTGTCATGCTTTGTTTATTTTTTTTATATTACAAGGGATGTTTGCATTCCTTGTAATAGGAATAAAAAAGTGGCATTTAATAGAAAATAGATTATCCTACTCTTGAGTACCGCAATATCACGTGTGAGACTTTTCCAGTGTGGCCAAATAGAGTTGCCCAACATGTAGGGAGCACCGTCAGACGTTCTTGGAGCATAAGTTCCAAATCTAATTTGACTACCTATTACTTTTCTAAGGCATTGTAGTGGCATGGATGAACACAAATGGGAATGGCTGAGTATAGATGGGATGACTGAGCATGAATGAGTATGGCTGAGTATGGATGGGATTGGCTGGGTACAGCCAATTATGGCTGTGATATCTGACCATGGATAGATGGATGAGCATGGATGGCTGAGAATGCCAAGTATGGATGTCTGAATATGGATGAGTATGCAGAGTAGGGATGGGTATGCTGAGCATTGATGGAATGGGCAAATGTCAGCGCTGTGGGCACTAGACATCCAGTCCACAATGCTTCTGCCACTCATCTCTCCCCTCTCCCCTTTGTACCTATCTGTACAGAGGAGAGAGGAACCGGATGGGGTGCCAGTTTGTTTACAAGTGATCACTCTGACATTTGACGGAGTGATCAAGCGGTAAACGGCCACTATCAGATGCAGTTATCACAGATATTGTTAGGTGTGTGCGAGAGCGGGATCCTGGGAGGACGTCAGTGTACGCTCTCCCAGACTTATCGAGCCGCACTGTAGCTGTCATTTGGCTATAATGTGGTCGTCAAGAGGTTAAAATGACTTAATATGTTATGGTTTAGCCACCCAGGTTTAACATCTGTTCTGCTACATGTATTACCCATTGGAATGCTCTGGGCAATACCTTTAATATGTTCTTAAAGCACTCCCATTTTCCCTCAAGTGTTCAATGTTTCTAGGATTTGGTCCCATTTAATATCCTGTAATATGGAGTGCAGTTTAGAAAAGTTGGCCCTTTTGAAATTGTCATGTTTCCTTTTCTTATGATTTATGCAGAATGTGATCACAAGTTTCCATATTTCCACATCTGCGACCAGATCTAAATCATTTGTAGGTAAAAGATCTAGCAATGCATTATATTTGGAAAATCCACCAATTGGGACATTAAGTTGTCGTTCAGACATTTAACAAATGGTGGGCCTTTAATGATTGAGCTGTCCCTTTTGCCCAATCAATATCTAGATACTTGAGTTATGATGGCATTGCCCTGTCTCCCTGCCATTTCCGTGATAGGAAATCCAACTTCCACTCTTCCTTCAGGTAGGGGGCCTGAAATATACCCGCACTAATTTTTGTGCACTATTCTTTTCCCACTTGCTTCTTCCCTTTGGCCCCTTTTCTCTTCCCACGTGGATTTCACCGCCCCATTAGCCCTTTTGCAATGTCATTCCTATCTTTCACCTGTAAATCATTCTTGATATTCTTGGTGTACCATGACCACTGAGTCCTCATCCCACCCAGCAATCTGTCCATCTGATGCACATTTTTTTTTTCGTTTGTATGTGTTTATGATTGATCGCTTGATTGACTTGGTGGAGTTCCATTCATATATGTTGGCTTTAGCGGCCAAAAAAATATGTACAAAAATTACTCTGTATTGAGCAGGTATTTCATTTATAATGGAGGGGAACAGTCAATTCATTAGGGTTGATCAGACTGTTAGCAATGTCTGAGATCATTTTAAATATTTTATTCCAGAATGAGCTTAAGGACTTGTAATACCAAAGTAGATGTATTATAACCCGTGGCATCAAAGTCTCGCCAACAGAGCTTATAGTATGTAGGGTCCCAGCTGTAAATACTTTTTTTTTTTTTTGTAGTAGTAGTAATTCCTAGTGGTTTGGTATATTTTGAGAAGCATTAAGAGAATAAAAATGTTGTGCTGGCATGTCTTTTGGATCTTTGATACAAAAACAATCTTCTCTCCTGCTGAGGTATTGGCCAAGGAAAAACAATGGATTAACATGATGCTGGAGATTCCTGCAGAAAGGGCAAGTTTGGAAGAGTATGTTACATATCTATTAGAGCAGGATGCTGCAAAAACAAACGTGTATAAAAAAAAAAAAAAAAAAAAAAAAAAAAAAAAAAGGACGAGCAGAAGAGAATCGGCATTGTGGCCAGATTGATGCCATGTTCACCATGTCATGGGGGCCTTATGCAGAGAATTCTTTTGAATGTGCATCAATAATCAGCCTGGGTGATGAACTTCATCTCCATTTGAAGGAATTAGTAGTTGACAGAAGTGGTGATCCTTTTCAGTGGTGGAAAGAATGAGTCACACACACACTCAAAAAAAAAACAAAAAAAAAAAAAAACAAAAAAAAAAAAAACACTTGCCTCATGCTAGAAGATACAGTGAAAGAAATTTATGGAAAAAAATAAAACTGTTTAACAGGTGAAATGTCATGCTTTTTGCACTATAGTATTGCTCTACTTAACTGGAAGTGTTGAAGAAAGTGTAGTGTCAGTGTGTCCTGTCCACAGTCTAGCTTTTTGCACTGGAGTTGTGATTTAAAGTGCACTAGTAACAGGCTACTTTCACATTGAGGCGCTTTACCGGCACAAAAGTGCAAAAATAGCACCCTGCAAAGCACCTCTCCTTTCACGCCAGTGTTAAAGCCAGATTATTTTTATTTTTCTCCCCACATCGGAGCAGTGCGCTTGCAGGTTGTTAAAAAAGAAAAAATTATAATCCAAGAGTCCTGCAAGCAGCATCTTTGAGGCTTTAAGGAGCAGTATATACAATCGCTCCTAAAGCGCCCCCCCCCCCCCCCCCCCCGGTCCATTGAAATCAATGGGCAGCAGCTGCGCCAAAGCACCTGCAAAGTGCCTTGGCAACAGTATTTTTCAGGCACTTTTAAAACTTTATTCGAAAATTGCCACTAAAACTAGTGGTGTTTTACCGCCGATGGCCCCCCGTGTGCCTCAGTGTGAAAGTGTCATACTTCTTCTCGGTTTTGGGAAGCCATTTAAGAAGTTGATGTTTTTCAAGCATTTTATTTTTCTTAATAGTTTACTTTTAGACCTTCGTTCATCACACCATGATGCACTGCAGACGGATGTCAATTTTGAAATCTGTGTGTGCTTTTCTCCCATCAGTTTTCACGTGAAGAACAAACTATTAATCACTTAACCAGCCCATAGGCGAATGACAGCTACGGGCCGGTTGCTTAACTCTGGGAGGACTTATTATGACGTCCTCCCAGAATTCCGCTGGGGAGCGCACTGGAGAACATCTGTGACCGCCAGGTCCACAGGACCCGGTGCATCACGGTAAACGGCCACTCATCGCGGCTATTTACCACGTGATCACTCTGTCAAATGACGGAGCGATCACTTGTAAACAAACTGGTGCCATGTCACGCCAGTCCCCCCCCCCCCCCCCTCTGGAGAGAGAGAGAGAGAGAGAGAGAGAGAGAGAGAGAGAGAGAGAGAGAGAGAGAGAGAGAGAGAGAGAGAGAGAGAGAGAGAGAGAGAGAGAGAGAGAGAGAGAGAGAGAGAGAGAGATCGGTGGCAGCAGTGCTGTTGGCTAAATCTGTAGTGCCCACAGCGCTGCTCACTGACAATTAACCGTGCGATACCCAGCCATGATCGGCCTTTGTATGTGGCCAGGCTGTGGAAGTCTCACACATGTGGTATTGCAGTACTCATAAATACTCACGTATAAATGGACAACTGTGTTAAAAAAAAAAAAATGCATTTTAAACCACTTCCCGCCCACCGGCAGTCATATGATGTCCTTGGATTTGTGTGGGGATATCTGAATGATGCCTGCAGCTACAGGCATCATTCAGCTATCAGCTTTCTCAGCCGGTGATTCCCTATACCAGTGATGGCGAACCTTGGCACCCCAGATGTTTTGGAACTACATTTCCCATGATGCTCAACTACACTGCAGAATGCATGAGCATCATGGGAAATGTAGTTCCAAAACATCTGGGGTGCCAAGGTTCGCCATCACTGCCCTATACCATAAAGGACAATCACAGTGGCTGTTCTGCTGCTTTATCGGTCTTACAGGAGGCAAGAGGGGACACCCGCCACCCTCCGGTGCTTCTACTGACTCACCACTACAATCTAAGCCAGAATTTATTATTATTATTATTATTATTATTTCAGGCTTCCCAGTCTAGAGGTGAGGTGTGAGGTCTTATTGGACCTGTCATGCCATATTCCTATTACAAGGGATGTTTACATTCCGTGTAATAGGAATAAAAGTGATCAAAAAATGTATTTATGGGTAAAAAAAGTGTCAAACTAAAATATATTATAATATATATATATATATATATATATATATATATATATATATATTTTTTTTTTTTTTTTTAAAGCGCCCCTGTTCCCATGTGCTTGCATGCAGAAGCGAACACATACGTAAGTCCGGGCCACATGAAAACTGTGTTCAAAGCACACACATGAGGTATTGCTGCGAATGTTAGAGCAAGAATGATAATTTTGGCCCTAGACCTCCTCTAACACAAAACATGTAACCAGTAAAGAAAAAATTAAGTGTTGCCTATGGGCATTTTTAAGTAGGGAAGTTTGGCGCAATTCCACGAGTGTATGCAATTTTGAAGGGTGACATGTTCGGTATCTAATTATTCGGGGTAACTTCATCTTTCATTACATTATGCAAACACATTGGGCTATCTTTACTTTTTTTTTTTCAATTGTATTTTTATTAAATTTCAAAGCAAGTACAAAATAATCAAGCAATGAAATGACCAGTAAGCAGAAATAAACGTTTACTACAGAAGTCAGATAATAATGTCCACAGATGCAGGCACAAAAGTGAACTGCAAAACTGCTACAGTTAAAGTAAATAGCATACAGTTTATGAAAAACCAAAGTCAGTGCGACAATAGGCCGGAGGCCAACAAAACAGCCATAAGAACATCATGGTAAATCTCAGGGGAAGGGGAGAGAGTTACCTGGACTAGTATATATAGAAAGTTAATGGGAGGGGGAAAGATGGCCGCAGAGGCCAGAAAGAAGGTACTACCACAGGCAACTGCAGCCGTTAAGGGTGTACAGACAGGGGGGACCCAAATTCCGATCGATCCCAGGGTTCCCAGACTTTATCAAGCTGGGAAACCAAGTCATGTACCGAAGCCGTCAGGTACTCAATTCTCCGTATGCCAGACAACCAGCATAACGGTATGAGCCTCTTAACAGCTAATAGAATATATGAGATCAGCCGGTTGGTATTTTTGGGTAGGCCTGGGAGAGGGAGACCCAACAGTGTAGGGGGTCGATCGGAAGGGACACACCGGTCACCCCCATCACCAACGATCCCACCTCTAACCAAAAAGGACGTATCAGGGAGCACTTCCAGAAGATGTGTTACAATGACCCGACGTCGAGCCCACATCTCCAGCATTGCGGCGAAACTGAGGGATCAAATTAGAGGATGACATTGGGGGTCCTATACCAGAACATGAGAATTTTAATTGTGGTTTCTCTTTGTGTGACACACTTAGAGGACTTAAAAGTAGAGGCCCAAATCTTATCCCATGTCTGTAGAGGGATGGGTTTGTCTAACAACTGAGACCATTTACTCATATACAGATGTGCAAGTTGGTTTAAGGGGGTCGACTCATGGAGGATTCGGTGGAGAGGAGATTAGGTGTAATTGGTGGGGACCCTGGGCGCAAAGGTGTTCAAAAGCCGTGGGATTGTCAAGGGTTAAGGTTGGATATTTGGAGCTGAAATTGTGCCTAACCTGTAGATAAAAGTAAAAAAAAAAAAAGAGTGCTTGGGGATGTCATATTTGTCACGTAAGGTTTCAAAGGCGTGAAGCCTACGAGAGATGGGGTGCACCAGGTTTCTAAGTTGGAAAAGGGGAGGGTCTGACGATGTGAAGATCCTGCCTAAAGACAGTCCATCCGGGATACTGGAATTGAACAACACATTTGTGGGGGGGGGGGGGGGGGGCAGGGTGAGGAAAGGGAGTACTTTTTGTTGCATCTTTGCCATATGTCCAGGGTGAAGGACATTGGAGCCGTACATTGGCTCCTAAGGTTAGGTTGCAGAGGGGAAGGGGCACCCCAGATCAAGGAGCATGGGTGCACCGGATATAGGACCCCCTTCTCAATGACAGCCCACTGACTCGTGGCATTGAGGGGACCAAGAGGTAATAATTTGTAAATGAGTGGCATGGTAATATTTCACGATATCCGGAGCCCCCAGACCTCCCCGATCTTGAGGTGCAAATACCACTGAACTGGCAAGGCGGTGAGATCTGTCAGCCCATACAAATTTTAAAAAACGTCTTTGGAGAAGTTTAAGCTGGGGGGTTGGAAGGGCGACTGGCAGTGTCTCAAAATGATAGAGCAACCTGAGCAAAACTGACATTTTGAGGACGTTGATCCTGCCCAAGAGGGATAGAGGATATTTGGACCTGGTCAGTAGGGAGTTATTGATGCCTTGGAATAGGGGAGGGAAATTTGCACAGAACAGATGGGAATATGAAGGAGTCAAAAAAACACCCAAATATTTGAGTGAGTCAGTGCACCATCTATAAGGATAAGTTTATTTAAGCCTGGAGAGTTGTGTAGCGGGTATGTGTATGGGTCGAGCTTCAGTCTTTGAGGTGTTCACTTTGTAACCAGAGATCCCCCCCAAAGGTTGAGTAATTTGTGTAGTGAGGGGAGAGAGACCAGTGGGTTGGTAATGGTTAGCAAGATGTCATCCGCGAAGAGTGATAATTTATACTCCCCCTGTCGCATCACCACCCCGCGGATATCTGGATGAGAACGAATGTACTCCGCTAGGGGTTCTAGGCATAAAACAAACAACAACGGTGATAAAGGGCACCCCTGCCGAGTTCCATTCATCAAGGGGAAGCAAGGCGACAGGAAGGACGACATCTGAACCTGGGCAGCAACAGTTGAATATAAAGCTTCAAGTGCGTTTAAAAACGGGCCAGTAAAACCGTAGACTTTGAGCGTTGCGAACATATAAGGCCAGCAGAGCCTATTGAAGGCCTTCTGCGCGTCTAGATTAAGTAGCAATGCTATCCAGAAGGTCCACTAGATTGATTGTGCGTCGGGTGTTATATCCGGCATGCCTGCCAGGGACAAACCCCACCTGGTCTCTGTGAATAAGTTTGGGGGCAAGAACTGACAATCTAGAAGCAAGAATTTTCGTAAAGGGGGGCGTGGCCGGAAGCTTTAGAGGACGGACGGGTCAGAGGAGCTCCGCTAGTGCCTCTCACTATCCACGCCCATCCTCCACCGCAATACATTTTTAAGCCCGCTGAACCACCCATCCACGTTGTGGGACATCAGCGCTCCAGACCGGGACTGATTTGGGCCAACCTTGACACCGCGATCTGGCTCGCGGCCACGAGCAGCG
This sequence comes from Lithobates pipiens, assembly GCF_037356315.1. Classification (NCBI taxonomy): domain Eukaryota; kingdom Metazoa; phylum Chordata; class Amphibia; order Anura; family Ranidae; genus Lithobates; species Lithobates pipiens. The sequence goes on from NW_027507758.1 coordinate 207,514,059, forward strand.
CAACAGGCTGGGCGCCGCCATCTTGCGGCCTACTCCGCTCTCCGGGACCTCTGGGCGGCAGATCTTGAGGCGAATCTCAAGCCAGCCTAGACATCCACTACCGCTGGTCTTATAGGACACCCCTGCCTGGGACCGGGACCCTGTGGCCGTCTGTCAGATGCCTGAAGGGATGCCAGCACATCAGCCTCGGAGGTGAGCTCTGGCGGCCATCTTGCTACACCAAGGGCCTGCTACAGATTATCTGTTCACCCCCTCCAGCTTCAAGCTTACTTTCCTCTTGAGTAGGCATTAACCACTGCCTCAGCGGAGCCAGACTACCCTTCAGTAGCCGCCTGCCAACACCAAACGTGCCTCCACATCCTGGGACTGACCTTGGCCTAGCCGGCGGCCATCTTGGACCACCCAACCTCTTCCTTTGCTCCCTGAGGCCTTCATTTGCCCTTTCTCCATCCTGGTTCTTGCCTTGAACCTCTCTGCTAACTGGTGTGGCTATATACGCTAGAACCCCACTCAATTATTTTGGGCCGCTGCTGTCTATTCACCCCCCCCCCCCCCGTTGGCTTGTGATTTCTATTCTGCAACAACCTATTTCGGGGTCACACCCCGGGTCCCCTCATACGACAGCCATGTGATCACTCTACATTGACCTTTGCCGCCTTCCTATGCTCCCGTACCACACACAGTCGCTAACTCCGCATGGGAGCCTTATAACATATGCCTAGTCCCAACGTCTCATGGTGAAATACGGGCCGAAATACCTTCCTCAGTCTTTGTCTCCAGATCGATGGCCCACACAAACTCTGGACCGCTTTCTGAGCAGGCCAACATCCCCGTCCCCTTCTCCGGGTTCTTCCACATATGCACAAGTGGCCTCTCAATTGTCAGTACAAGACAGCTCACAAACCCTGCTAAGCAACCAATCAGACATAATGTCTGCCCCTGTAACAGTTGAAGTGCTCGATGACAAGCTGCGAGTCCTCCTGCATGACTTGACAAGCAATGTCTCTAAAGAAATGGGTAAACTTGCTCATGAGTTGCCGGGGGAGCTTGCTCAAATTGGCGAACGGACTGACGTCCTGGAAACTAAATTTGACGACTTGATACAGTATGTGCACGTTATAGAATTAGACAACGCCAGTTTGAAGCAATCTGTCTCTCAGCTCCAGTCCCAACAAGAAGACCTGGATAACAGGGAACACCGCCAAAACCTACGCATCAGAGGAGTTCCTAAGGCCGTCAGCGAGGGAGAGATCAAACCGTATCTACTCAGCCTCTTTAATGTTGTCGCTCCTCCAATCCCAGATATAGATTGGAGACTGGATAGAGCACACAGATCCTTGGCCCCAAAACCCCCTGCTGGAGCTAACCCTAGAGATATCATAGTACGCTTCCACTACTACGACAGCAAAGAAACCTTGACCATGGCCACCCGCAACAAATCTCACTTGGAATTTAAGGGAGCCAAGATTCAAATTTTCAGTGACTTATCCCCAATCACCATCGCTAAACGTCGCAGCTTCTGCCCTGTAACTAAACACCTGCAGAATCATCAGTTCCCGTATCGCTGGGGTTTCCCCTTTCGTCTCTCAGCTACTAAAGATGGGATTCAATACTCCATGAGGGACCTCCAGGAAAGTGAAGCATTCATCCGCAACCTGGGTCTACCACGGTTACCAGACGAAGATCCCACCCCACTCCTGACGACACCTAGGCCCACGTCCATTCCAGGCAGGATTTGGACCCCTGCCCGCCAGAAATCGCAGAAGTCCTTCTCTACTCCCCAGCGTAATCCGTTTCCCAGGCTCCCAGGCTCTCTCCTTGAAGAGAACTTCCATATGTTGTGTTTGGTTAGCTCCAGCCTTGGCCCTTATGTCACCATGTTTTCCCCTTGACAGGGGGTGTTTACACCCATACCCATGGGTTGTAACCTTTCTTCTATTCCTATTTTTGGTTGTTGGGACTACAGTATAACATTTTTACTACCTGTTGCTATTGCTGGAAGGTGGTGGGGGTCTCTCCAGACGAGCTGGAACCCCCAATGTGCCTTCTTTTGTTCCACAGCTATGGCTGTGGACTCCTGGGTGTTTTTTTCCCCCAGGCTCTTTTTCTACAATTTGTGGTTTGTTTTTCTATTTTGTAGGCCTTTTATTTTTTATTTTCTTTCACTCTTTAAATGCATTGTTGTTATTATATGCTATTACCTGATTTCCGTCCCTAGGATACACCACAGAACCCAGTATTTTCTTGGTTTGTATGGTTATCTTTGGCCAATGTCTGTTTATTATGGCTACCCTGAGCTAAAACTATTCTGTAAACAATGGCTTTGAGGGTACTTACAATGTTAAGGGCCTGAACTATATTCTTAAGTGTTGGTTAGCTCTGAAGGAGTTCAAATCCTTAAAACGCAGACGTGGTCCTAGTCCAGGAGACTAATTTCCGCCCAGGGGGCTCTCTTAAATTTGGTGCCAAGCATTTTCCGTTTTCTTTTATGGCCTCCGACCCCTCTGGAAAAGCAGGGGTTGCGAACCGGATTAAAAAAAAAAAAAAAAAAACTTGCCCGTTACGGGTAAAGTCTTCATTTGTTGACCCACAGGGTAGATACATTCTCCTGAACTGCAACTACCTATCCCGTTCTCTTACTGTGATTAATGTTTATGCTCCCAACTTGGGTCAGATTCAATTCCTCACTGAGGTCCTGGGAAATCTGGGCACATATGCTCAGCCCTTCATGATTATCGGAGGGTACTTCAATATGACCATGTCCGCTAGAAGAGACAGACAAACCCTGTTTTCGGATAACCCCTCTAAAACGGAAGGCCAATCCACTGCATTTCGCAAACTCATTAGGTCTCACAATTTCTTAGACATATGAAGAATCAAGCACCCTACACAAAGGCAATTTTCCTTCTACTCCCCCCACACAAGATGTATTCCAGATGGGATTATATCTTTGTTACGGCACCCTTACTAACGTCAGCAGTGGCTTCGGAAATGAACCCCATGACATGGTCAGACCACGCTTCGGTTCAACTCGACCTTACTCTCTCCTCCTCCACACCCAGAACCTGTCACTGGAGACTCAACAATTTTCTCCTATGCGATCCTGTCACTGAAACCAATCTGTCCCAAAACGTAGCCAATTTTTCTTCAACTAAACGAAGGGTCTGTGTGGGACGTGTCCACCCTTTGGGAGGCCCACAAGGCCTTTTTTAGAGGATTGTGTATGTCAGCCGGTTCCCGCCTTAAGCGTGACTCGGTTGCGCAGAGACTGGACATTCTCTCGCAATTGCGAAAAGCTGAAGCTCTGCTCTTGTCCTCCCATTCGGTGCCAAGTCTTCGCACAGTGACCTCCCTGCCTAACAGTTAAAATCCTTAGATATGCATAAATGCTCCAAAGCCCTAATTTGGGCGAAACAATTTTATGAGTTTGCCAACAAGCCCCATAGGATGTTGGTGAACAAGTTCAAACCCCCGTCCATTCCACGCCTATCCTTAACTCCTTATTCAGTCAGATGGCACTCCAACCTATTGCCTCTTAACAATGACTAAAGTCTTTGGTGCGTTTTACAAAAAACTGTACAACTGCCTAGCTTCCGATCCTAAACATTTGTTCTCTCAAGAAAGCTTTGATGCTTTCAGTACTTCTTTAAAATTACCAGTGTTGTCCTCATCCCAAGTAGATTCCCTTAATGCTACTGTCACACCAGAGGACCTGGCAGCGGTTGTGAAAGAGCTCCCATCCCATAAATCCCCAGGGCCTGATGGACTACCCTATATGTATTATAAAACTTTCCTTCCGACACCAAGCCCCCACTTGCTGAATCTTTTTACCTCCCTACAGAAAGGAATTGTACCCCATTCCCAGTTTCTACATGCACATATTACAGTTATCCCGAAACCGGGTAAATCATCTACATTACCGGACAAATACAGGCCCATAGCCTTACTTAACCCCCGATTATAAAATGTTCACAAAAATTTTAGCTAATAGACTTTCCTATATGATTCCTACCTTGGTCCATAACGACCAGGTGGGGTTTGTCTTGGGTAGACGGACAGGTGACAATACCAGACGTACCATCGACCTCATAGAGCTACTCGACAAAACATCTCTCCCTGATATTATCCTGAGTTTAGATGCGCAAAAAGCTTTTGACAGGCTAAGATGGATTACATGTTTGCCACACTTAAGCGTTTTGGGTTTTCTGGTTCCTTTCTGTCGGCCCTGCAGGCTTTATACTCTCTTCCCACATCCCAGGTCCAATTGGCATCTTATATATCCCCGCTTTTTACACACAGTAACGGCACTAGACAGGGATGCCGTCTTTTCCCCTTACTGTTTATATTATGCCTTGAGCCTCTAGCCACAGCCATACGGGAGAACCCCGACATAAGCGGAGTCTCCCTTAGACAGGAGTACAAGTTGTCTCTTTTTGCAGACGATATACTCCTCACTCTGACGAAACCTCGCATCTCACTCTCAAACCTTCACGCCCTTTTAGACACATTCAGCAGACTCTCGGGATATAAGGTTAATACAACTAAAACTGAAGCGCTTCCCATCCATAAGCCTCCCTCACTCCTCGCTTCTTTTAAACACAATTTTCCCTATCACTGGTGCCCTGTTTCCCTCAAGTATCTTGGCATTAACTTAACCGCAACACACAGCTCTATACGATGCCAACTTCGTCTCCCTAATCGTGGAAACACATAGCTTGCTTCGGGGCTGGACAACCTGCCCTTTGTCTCTCTTGGGCAGGATTACCGTACTAAAAATGGCCATTCTCCCTAAATTCCTATATCTCTTTGAAACTTTACCAATCGCTATTCCCATGCCACAGCTTAGGAATATCCAACGGGCCTTCACTAAATTTATTTGGGGGAATAAATTACACAGAATCGCCCATACAGTGTTTTTGTGCCACGTTCCCATGAAGGGCTGGGAGCTCCTGACATTGTGAAGTATTACTATGCAACTCATCTTTTGGCAACTATCTCCTGGTTGTCGTATTTCGCTACCAGTAGATGGTCGGAGCTGGAAATGAGTGTCACCAGCCCTGTCCATCCTTGCTCTATGCTGTGGTCAGACCCACCCTCCTGCATAGCTCAGCTTAGACGCATAAACCTTGGGCCAATGCTCTTTACACTGTCCATATGGAAAAAATGTCATAGGAAGTTCTCCCTCTCTTCTCCATGCCCACCCCTGTTAAATGTCATCTTCAGCCTGGATTTACCAGACATTCTCTCCGTGAAACATATGTTCCCATGGTTTAGATCGGGCATCTTCCAACTCCGCCACTTGGTGCATCCGACAGCCCGTAAACTCCTATCTTTTTTCCAGAGCTTCAGAATAAATATGACATTCCGAATCAGCTCTTTTTTTTTTCCATATCTCCAATTTAAACACTATTTTCATTCCAGATCTCCTGCCTTGAACTTAGCCAACCCTAACGCCTTCGAGACTTTATGCACCCAGAGCCCCTGTCAGAAAGGCCTCATATCCTCCATATACAATATACTCCCCAATTCAATCCCCCCCTACCATAGAATCTCACCTCTATATGAGGAGATGGGCCAAAATTCTACCAATTTCTTTAACTCTCTCTCAGTAGCAGGATATCTGGACGTCCACTTCTAAAGTTTCTAGGTGCGTGGAGCAGAGAGAGACAGCATATAAGGTACTGATGTTTTGGTACAAAACCCCGGAAGTGTTACACAAATATGATCCCACCGTATCTAAACTGTGTTGGAGGTGTCTACGGTATGAAGGCACCCATTACCATATTTTCTGGAGCTGTCCTTTAATTGTACCTTTCTGGTTCTCGGTCCAATCCATACTCCACTCAGTGCTAGAGATAGATATCCCTTTAGACCCTAGGCACTATCTACTAAACACGCCAAGAAGTTGACAGCTTTTATTCTTTTGGCTGCCAAGAGAGTAATTCCTGCCCTCTGGCTGTCTCCTACCCCCTCTATCCACTCACAGCTAATCTCCGCTATTGCACAAATGCGCAGGATGGAACACATGACTGCACTGGTTCAGGACTCCCTACCCAAGTTCTCCAAGATATGGGATAGGTGGGATAACTCCATATTCAACCCGGAGACAGCACACCGATACGATGTTACCAACTCCCAGGAATGTTTTACTAAGGTTCGGTCTAGGGATTTAAATTATATGTCCCTTTTACAACTTAGTTTTTATTTTATTTATGTAACTTTTGTGTTTGAACCTGTGGTGTATCCCCCCCCCCCCCCTCCAACTGTGATTTATATATGTCTTAACACTTTACATCCCGCTTGTGGCGGTTTTTGCTGTTATATTTGTAATGACAATTCTGACTGTCTATACCGAGAGTATATATTTTTTCTGTTCTGTAAAAAAATATTTTCAATAAACATACATTTAAAATAAAAATAATTTTTCGTAAACATCTTGCAATCCGAGTTTAGGGCTACAGGCCTATTACTGTCTGGGATGGAGGGGTCCTTACCCGGTTTGGGGATCACTGAGAAGTAGGAGTGTGAAAATTGGGGGTGGGGAGTGCCCTTTAAAAGGGAATCAAAGTAAGCATGTGCGGTCCCAAGATATCCAGGTTTTGTAATCGAAATATGGGAGACCATCAGGGCCAGGCGATTTATGCGAAGGGAGCTCCCGAATGATAGCAGAGAGCTCGTCTGCAGTTACAGATGTTTAGGGTTCCAAAATCAGTGTTTGAAAGCTTGGGAAGTTTCAGGTTAGAGAAAAAGGACTTAAATTTCTCTTGTGTGAATTGAAAATGATTTTCTGGGGATAGACAATTATAGTTTGTGGTAAAATTCACCAAAGGTGTTGGAGATTTCACGAGGGCAATGAGTCTTGGTTCCATCAGGACGGGAGAGAACCTCAGGGAAGGAGTTGAATGTACGTGGACGTAATTTATTAACATTTTATGGGGTTTATTGGAAAAATCTTAAAATTTCTGCTTCATCCAAAGCAGTGATTTAGCAGCCCGGTCGAGTTGGGCCGTTTTAATCTGCTCCCTGAGTAGGGTGACCTTGCGCAGTCTCTCCACCGTGGGGGAACCCAAAAGCCTCCGCTCCGCCGAAAGAGCAGAAGTTAGAGATCGAATATATTTGGCTCTGTCTCTTCAGTCTAGAACTCTCTGCAATGCAAGCACCTCTAAAAACAGCCTTATGGGCTTCCCACAGGGTGGAAAAAATCAGAGACTGACCCACTGTTTAGCTGGAAAAATTCTGCAAGATTCTGCGCAAGGACAGAGCGGAAGCTTTCAGATCGTAAGAGATTATTAAGCTGCCAGTGACAAGACCTGGGGTAGGCCTGAGTGAGCAGGAGGTCTAGGGTAATCGGCAGCACCTCAGAGTCAACCACCAATGGGATGAGCGGGGCAGAAATAAAGAAGTGATCGAGCCGTGAGTACATTTTATGAGCTGGGGAATAGAAGGTAAATTGCTGAGCTTTGGGGTGTTTAATCCTCCATGAGTCAAAAAGGCGGTGGAATCTAATAAGCTGCCGGAAGGAGGTAGCTTGAGAGGCAAGCTTTTTGGAGGGCGTGGGAAAGAACAGTGTTTGTCCATCTCTAGTGGGAGACATAACCAAATTAAAGTCCCCGCCAACTATCATAAAGGGCTGTGAAGGATAGTGGGAGGAGTCAAACAGGCCATTAAGGAAATCAATCTGACCAACATTGGGGGCATACAGGTTGTCAAGGGTCAGAGAGGTGTTAAAGTATTGGAAGTCTAGGATTAGGTATCTACCCCGAGGATCTACATGGGAGTTTTTGACCTTAAGGGGGCATGATTTCCTTATCAAAATTGCAACACCGGCCCTGCCTGTGGGGTCAGAAGCTAGGAAGGAGGTGGGGAAGTGCTTGGAGGCAAACTTAAGGGAGCCATCTACTTTAAAATGGGTTTCTTGCAACATAATCACTTCTGCGCCAGAGGACCTGAATTCCTTCAGGGTCACCCAGCGCTTACATATAGAGCCTAGGCCCTTCACATTATATGACAAGAGCTTTAAAGCCATAAGGGCAGTCTAGGTAGGTATGCGTATGTGAGTATCTGGAGGTTGGAATACAGCAGACAATAAATAGCAAAGGACCAGGACTCTAGTCGATATAAAGTGTCATTAGTGTCAGTTATGCCTAGGCGATGGGGAAAAATTAGGTATACCCAAAGCCAGGATGAGGCCAAACCGGCATATACAGTGCAAAAGTAAACCATAAAACTGATCTATATGAATGGACACAATAGAACAGAAGACCTTAAAAAGGAACATTAACAGAAGCGTCAGAAAAAGAAAAAAGAAAACAAAAAACAAAAACACATCACATCTTGAGAGCCTGAGGGGAACATGTACCTCAGGGGACCTAGGGCAAAAACCCAGGCCAAGAGGGTCGTGGCCAGACGATCACCGGAGGTGGTCTTACGTAAAGGTGTAAGTGGGAGGGCCATCTACTCTCCTTATGAACTTGGAAATTAACAAAGTGCATTAACAACAGTCATTTGCAAAAAACAAAACCCCATGGGAAGGGGAAAAATAGTCCCAGCTTGAACGTTCAAGAAAGGACAAACTTGAAATAACCATTGCAACAGGATCTTTTCCTTTCAATTCACAGAGGCAAGGGAAAAGATGGGGGAATTGGGTATGAGGAGCATACATGATTGAGCCATATGGAATATGGCGGGGGGAGTCAGGGAGGCTGTTTGGAGAATTGTGGGCGTTGAGGTGTAGAGAGATGCCTCCTGGATTTGCTCCTCACGGGTGTCCAGATGCGGCTAGGAGTGTTGGGAAGTGGGTGGGTCTGGGCCTCAGCTGGATGCATGTCTTTCTCAGGCAGGGGAGGGAGCCCAAGGCTCTTTAGAAAGGATTCACACGGGGGTGCATGCGCGAAGCTCACCATGACGGACGCATCCCGTTAGAGCTCCGCTCTCACCGCCGCAATCCCGAGCCATAGCACTGCATTCCCAGTCGGCAATCACCTCGATCTTTGAGGACCCACGTAGCGGACTGCCCTGTGCTTCTCCCGGAATGGTTCTGACCGGCCACCGGGGCAAAAATAAGCCGAAACCAATCAAAGAAGCACTGGCGCGTGCTTCCTCCAAAATGGCGGCGAAGGCCTCAGCGGCGGCCCAGCTCACTACCAGCCCGCAACATCATGTGAGCAGCGATGAGGACGACACCTCCACGGAGTGTATGAACATACCGCAACCTACCTCACAGACAGGTATGTCCCAAGCAGACTTCTTGAAACACATGGAGAACATGCTCCACAAAGCCCTCAAAGCCACATCCGACCAAATAACAGACAGACTTACCCGTGAGATCCGTGACCTAGGCCAGCGCACAGCAGACCTCGAAACGAGGGCAGACGACACGGAACTCCCAATACAAGAATTGGTCCGTGACCAAGCAAGCCTCCGAGATGACAACGCGGTCCTCCTATCCCGTTTAGAGGACGCAGAAAACCGCTCACGGAGATCAAATCTTCGCCTTTGTGGCATCCCCGAGACGGTAGACGACTTGCAGTCTTTTACGACCGCTCTTTTTCAGGAACTGTCCCCGTCGATCCCGATCGAACGTCTTGAATTCGATCGGATTCATAGAGCCTTAACGTGTCGTCAACCCGAAGGCCCTCCCCGAGATATCATAGTGAAACTTCACTACTTCCGAACGAAAGAGCAACTGATTTCGGCCGCACAAAACAAACAAGATCTGCTATTCCAAGGCCACGCATATCAGCTCTTCACCGATCTTGCACCCTCGACGATTGCAAAGAGACGTGCCATGAAACCGCAGCTCCAAATATTGATGCAACATCAGATAAAATATGCTTGGCGCTTCCCTTTTGCGCTCCACTTCTCCTTTCAAGGTCAACAACATACCTGTTCTTCATCCGAAGCCCTACAGAATTTATTGGAATCTCTCCACCTTGTGGCACCTGAACCTCGAGACACATCTCTCCCACGCACTCCAGCTCGTCCTGCTCCCTACTCCTATGCAGCTACACCAAGACGGAATCGTCAAGCTACTCCAAGCTCCTCTTCTGCTAAGCGGGACACCCCGAAACGTTCCTCCAGCGTAGGCTTCCCTAGCCCGAAGGTCTTTATTCCCCGCTGAGAAACGCTCTTACCAGCTTTTTTGCCCTACTTTTTGCTTTGGCGTCCTCATTTTTTTGAGTTGTCAGTTCTTGGGACTTGCAAACCCTGATCTTCTCACAGTATTCTGTTTATCTCTTTTTCTTTTTGTTTTTTTGTTTTAGCATGGACATCTCTACCATACGATTCTTATGATAGTTTCTCCACAGCTATATCGTAAAGCGAATCATATACTTCCCTTCCCCCCCCCTTTTTTTTTTTTTTTATATATATTTTTTATATTTATATATATATAATTTTTGATCTATTTTTACCCCCCATACTGTTACTTCACGGTTCACTTTTTACTGTGATTGAAACCCCTTTACACCTCTTTTATGTATACTTGAACTGCCACATTCATCTGGTAGAGTTTGTTATTATTAAGCTTTGTTTTTTAACTATACTGTTAAATGTTACTTCAACGGGTACGCGGCGGTGAGCAGTCACTGCTCCCCCCCATTTGTTGATGCACACTCCGCCTGCCCGCCCTCTGGTCGGGCGGACCGCAACACCAATTTGTTGGGCGGTGTGCCTTTGCTCGCACCGCCTCACACCTCTTCCCCCCTCCTTGCACAAACTGTTCCTGCTCTTACTTTTTTCTTTTCCTCTGCTATACCCCTCCCCTCCCTTTCTTTCTCCTTGGCTGGTCGGCCCACTCGGGCCCTAACGGGTCCCCCGAGCATACTCTTTCCCTCACGCAATGGCCCCCCTGAACATTTTGTCCTTAAATGTTAAAGGACTTAACTCACCACAAAAACGGGTCAAGGTATTTCGCACGTTTCTTACCCTGAAGGCCGGCATAGTGGCCCTTCAGGAAACCCATTTCTCTAAGCACGCTACCCCCAAATTATTTTACTCCAAATATCCTCAAGTCTTTACAGCCTCCGCAGACACGAAACACAGAGGGGTCCTTCTTACCTTTCACCATACCCTTCTATTCACCCCCGGAACCGAAATTAAAGACCCTGAGGGTCAATACCTTATACTCACAGGTCTACTCCAGGACACGGCTGTCACAATAGTCTCCTACTACGCTCCTAATACGAATCCCAACCCGTTCTTCTCCCACCTCCTTCAGGTCATCCGAACACACCACGTCGGTGCCCTATTCATGTGCGGTGATTCCAATCAAGTTCTTTACCCACACCTGGATAGGTCACCCTACTCCCCGGAACAACTGGCCCCCTCCATGAAACTCCGCAAACAATTTCAAAAGGCGGCACTGGTAGACACCTGGAGGGAATGTAATCCCCTTAAGAAAAACTATACCTTCTATTCTAATCCCCATAAGTCTTTCTCTAGAATAGACCATATCTTTATACCCGTAGCATCTGATCCCACTCTCCTCCACTCACGCATTTACCCCATTACTTGGTCAGACCACTGCGCTACAATCACGACTGTTTCTTCCATTATCCCTCCTCCCGTTAGCAGAGAATGGAGCATGAATGAAACTCTCCTTTCCAACCAATCATATTGTCTAGATATCAAAGTAGCCCTCACGGAATACCTCACCCACAACACCACCCCAGGTATCTCCCCCACTCTCCTCTGGGAGGCTCACAAACCGGTTATTAGGGGCACGTGTATCTCTGTCGCCTCACACCTCCAGAAGATCAGGCAAGAGCGTTCCTCCCAACTAGAGGCCACCCTCCACCAACACTATCTCTCTTTCCAATCTGACCCTACGGTTTCTAATAGGTTGGCGTTCGAGAAAACTAAACTAGAGCTAGACCTACTTTTAACTGAAGAAGCTGACAAGCAACTCCGTAGATCCTCCCACACTGCTTACATTAAAGCCAACAAGCCCGATACTTTTTTGGCGATGCGTTTAAAGAACCCCGAGAAATCATATAAGCCCATAAGACTTTGAATATCACAAAGAGGTCCCACCAGTAACCCCGCTAAAATTCTCACTGAGTTCTCCACTCAATTGTCAAAACTATACGCAGCCACATCATCCTTCCCTACTTCTCAAGCTGATGCCCTGCTCCGCCCTCTACAACTACCCCAGCTATCTCCTACAAATCTCGACACAATCGAAGCCCCCATTGCTTTATCTGAAGTATTGGCGGCCATCAAATCTCTCAAACCTCATAAGCGTCACGGACCCGACGGATTACCTGCAGCCTACTACAAAAAATTCTCTGATACGCTAGCCCCAATCCTTACACACTCCTTTAATTCTATCCTCCAGGGTCAGTCTCTGGGCAGGGACACATTGACAGCCATCATCACCATGATCCCCAAACCCAATTCTGACCACTCAATTTGGTCCAATTTTAGGCCCATCTCTCTGCTCAACGTGGACATCAAGATCCTTGCCAAGGTCTTGGCCCTACGCCTGAACCCGATTATAGGTAGATTGATCCATAAAGACCAAGTGGGATTTATTCCCCAGAGGCAAGCTAGTGACAATATCCGTTGTGTGATTCTCCTCCAACATATAGCAAAATCGAGAAACATCCCTATGCATTTGCTCTCGCTTGATATACGCAAAGCGTTCGACACGGTATCCTGGTCATACCTTCACTATATTTGACAACGTTGGGGCTTCGGCCCCCATTTTCTAAGTTGGATAAACGCTTTGTATGCCCATCCCCAAGCTTACGTTAGATATGCTGGTTCACGCTCATCGCCCTTTCCCATTCAAAGGGGGATGAGACAGGGATGCCCCCTCTCCCCCATCCTATTTGCATTAGCAATAGAACCCCTGGCGGCTCAGATTAGGGCACACCCCGATATACGCGGTCTCGAGTTAGCTTCAACATCACATAAGTTATGCTTGTTTGCCGACGACGCCCTACTTTTCGTCACAACCCCCCACATTACTTTACCTAACCTCTGTAAGCTTCTAGATAGCTTCGCTACTATATCGGGCCTAGAAGTCAATCAAACTAAATCCAAGGCCCTCAATGTGTCCCTGCCAACAGATGACCTTAAACGGCTACAAAATAATTTCCCTTTCTTATGGTCCTCATCCTCCATCCCTTACCTAGGCATCCAATTGACGAACGACCCGTCCTCCCTCTACCGTACAAATTACCTTCCCTTACTCAAGAGATTTACGAGTATCTTGGCTTCTTGGCAGCCGCTTTGTGTCTCGTGGCTGGGTAGAATTACAGCGGTCAAGATGTCCCTTCTACCTAAATTACTCTACCTTTACAGAGTTCTCCCCACCACGGTTCCCCCGTATTTCCATCGTATCATGCAAAATAAAACCTTTAAATATATTTGGGAGCCGACCAGACCGAGGATTGCTAGATCTGTTCTCTTCCGCCACAAGACACAGGGCGGCCTAGGGGTGCCCAACTTCTTACAGTATTATAGAGCAGCTCAAGTGGCCCAACTAGCTCTTTACCATGCTACATCAGAAATTCCCTTGTGGGTTAGCCTTGAAGCTGTAGATGTCCACCCCATTGCCATTTCCAACCTACTCTGGTTACCCCATTCCAAGAGAGGCCCCCTCACAAATCCAGTTACCGTGCATTCTCTGAAAATTTGGGACGCTTCTCGTAAATCCTCCGCACTCATATCCACGCATACTCCATTGTTATCTATTTTTGGTAACCCGCTCTTCCCCCCGGCTCTCACTGAACCAGGCCTTTTTACAACCTGGTTCGGAGCAGGCATAACCAGAGTCTTAGACCTCTTGAGGGGCGGATTGCCAAAAACATTCCATGAACTCCATGAACAATATCACCTTCCCAGTGTGGAATACTTCCGTTACCTTCAGATTCTACACTTCTTACAATCTCTCCCTAAGCCCAGTCCGACCCAACACCACATATTTTTTGAAAAAATATGCAACTCAGACCCACATGCCCCAGGTGTCATATCGCAATTATATGCTCACCTCAATTTCCCCCCCGTCCCTCCCACCATACGCAACGAGGTGGTCGGCCGATCTGTCTATAGACCTAGACGTTGACGCCTGGAGCGAGATTTGGACTAATACCAAGAACGCATCTCAAAATGTTGTTGCCTCTGAGGCCAATTTTAAAGTATTAATGTGTTGGTACCTAGTGCCAGCTAGAATCGCCAAATACGTTCCAGGATACTCGGCGTTGTGTTTTAGGGGTTGTAACACTGCTGGCACCCACCTGCACATCTGGTGGACGTGTCCGGTAGCCCAGCAATTCTGGGTAGCAGTGTTCCAAATGGCATCCACTTTATTCAAACTCACTTTACAGCCAGACCCTGTCTTCGCTTTACTCAATAAGTCTCCTGAATGTTGCACTCGCAATCAATTGAAACTTTTTCTCCAGCTTACAACTGCAGCGAAACAAAACCATAGCACACGCCTTGAAAACCCCAACTTTACCCCTGCCTGCCGTTAAGAATAGGATAACGCAGGCCATGATCCACAGTAGGACTGAAGCCAAATTCCTTGACCGTCTCCCCAAGCATAATAAAATCTGGCAACCATGGGCTGATCACTTTTTGCCTGTTAATGTCCACTTAGATGCATTGGACTGTTGATATAGCATGTTCAATACTACCCGAACTCTTGTTCTTTGTAGGCCCCCATGCCTGGGTGGGTCGGCCAGCCCTATCCCTCCTGTCTCACTCCCCTTCCCCTTCCCTGTTTCTCCCAGTCTTTCACACCTCTTGCTTTTCTTCCCCTTCTCCTAATATGTCCCCCTCACTGAAAATTGTCTATTACACAGGCCAACAATCCCTACCTGGGATTGACCCACAAACTTAGGAAGGTTTTTTCCCTCGTTCTTTAGTTTCTATTATCTTATTACCTTCCTGTTCTCATATTTGTTGTGCATTTGTAATGTATCTTTTCATGCCTACTCTACTTTACTGTTCGGGTCTTGACACCCGTTGTATATGCAAAGTACTTGACACATTGTCGCAAAATGTTCTGTAATCCTGCACACCAACAAGTGAACTACACTGTGTAACTGTTATGATGCTTGTTAATAAAATATGTTTCAAGAAAGGATTCACGCAAGGTAAAACGCTGCTAAATCGCAGTAAAATTGCGGCAAAACAGGCGTTCCTAAATGCCGGTTTCAGCTTTTAAAAATGTTTTCAGCAGAGTTTGCAGCAGCGTCTCATGTGCATGGGGCCTAAGTCTTTCATTGACTCTAGCTTCTGTTAGCCATGTGGGTATGTTGCATGTTAGGATACTAAAGACCTGTACACACGATCCAAAAATCAGATCGAAAAATTTGTACGACGAGCTATCTGCCTATTTTTCGGATTGTTAATAATTTGCTTTTGACAGACAATTTCACTTTGTCATCCGACAAAAGCTGAATGTGTAGACTACAAAAATTTGTCGGATGTGAACTCGTCTGATTTGTGTTTCATTAGTAGGATTTCCTTACAAAAAAATTAAAAAAATTGCAAGAGCAAGATTATGCAAGCTCAGAAATTAAAGAACACATACCAAACTATTACAAAATTAGGTCACTTTTGACGTTGTATTCTGTCGTACGAAAATGTTCAGATCGTGAGCAACCTCTTCACTTTTGACATAAGATTAGCATGGCACAAAAATTGTACATTTGGTCGTCCAAAAATTGAATCATGTGTACAAGGCTTAACACTGCAGTTTGTTGGTAAACCCTCTTTTCCCGGTGTAAAAAAATGTGAAGGCATTTAGTACAGTTTAGTACAGTTGTCTCCTTTGTCATCTGTAACTATCCTCCCACATTAATATATATCTATATATCCATCTATATCTCTATCTATATCCATATATCTAGAAAAAAGAGAGAAGGAAAAATTGCGCTACAGAATAACGTGTAAAAATCAATGTTGCTGCAGTTCTAATATATACCAAAAATTATATACACATGTGAAAGAAAGACAAGAAGAACCGCGAAATCCCTATAAATTAATAATAGGGTATACGCCCCTCACCCGAGAAGACTGAAATGAGAAGCAATAGTGATTTTAAAATCCACCATAGAAAGGAAAAAGTGCTCCAAATAGTTTAATACCATTTATTAAAATTGAATGAAAAAATAAATACACTTACAAGGTTGCTGTAAGAGAAGGCATATCATAGTGGGAAGCGTCGGCCGAGCGCAATTCTCCACAATTGTATCCTTATACCGGCTAATGATGAGAGGCAAAAAAGTAGCGTGTCACACCGCCCTACGCGTTTCGTGATATATCATTCTATGGTGGATTATTCGCTTGGTTTATTGGAACACCTTCGAACTGTGGTCTGGTCTGAGAATGGAAACAGGGCTGGAGAATAAGGCACATGTATGGTCTGGCTTGACCTCTCAAAGCGTAACCTACCAGGACGCCTGGTAAGGAGCCAATCTTATCTTTTTAGTGGTGGTGCACCTCAGCCTGGTTTACGAGTTGGAATACCAATCAGGAAGTTGAAGTTATCTGTGACACGTGGTGTTTTTCAACGTTCACTTTTTCTGGTCTCACTCTAAGGACTATAACTAAAGGACTTATTGAGATCTTATATGATCAGTTCATTTTTATTTGCACAATATATTTTGCACTTTAGTATATAGTGTGGTATAATATCTTTGTTATCCACTGCACATGTAATTTGTGACATTGTTGCACTTGTACGTTTAAGAGTGTTTTTAGCATATGCGATATAATAACTTGGGGTTCACTATATGTATAATAAGTGACATTTTTATACATGTTGTTTTATTTGTATTACATAGTTTTTGTTTTGTTTTTGCAATAGGGGATATTGCACTTTAAATCACTATTGCTTCTCATTTCAGTCTCTCGGGTGAGGGGCGTATACCCTATTATTAATTTCTAGGGATTGCGCGGTTCTTCTTGTCTTTCTTTCACATATCTATATATCCATCTATATCTATATATCCATCTATCTATATATGTATAGTGCATTGCGAAAGTATTCGGCCCCCTTGAACTTTTCAACCTTTTGCCACATTTCAGGCTTCAAAGATATAAAATTTTAATTTTTTGTAAAGAATCGCCAACAAGTGGGACACAATTGTGAAGTGGAACAAAATCTATTGGATAATTTAAACTTTTTTAGCAAATAAAAAACTGAAAAGTGGTGCGTGCAAAATTGTTTGGCCCCTTTACTTTCAGTGCAGCAAACTCACTCCAGAAGTTCAGCGAGGATCTCTGAATGATCCAATGTTGTCATAAATGACTGATGGTGATAAATAGAATCCACCTGTGTGTAATCAAGTCTCTGTATAAATGCACCTGCTCTGTGATAGTCTCAGGGTTCTGTTGAAAGCGCAGAGAGCATCATGAAGACCAAGGAACACACCAGGCAGGTCCATAATACTGTTGGAGAAGTTTAAAGCCGGATTTGGATACAAAAAGATTTTCCAAGCTTTAAACATCCCAAGGAGCACTGTGCAAGCGATCATTTTGAAATGGAAGGATTATCAGACCACTGCAAATCTACCAAGACCTGGCCGTCCCTCTAAACTTTCAGCTCAGACAAGGAGAAGACTGATCAGAGATGCAGCCAAGAGGCCCATGATCACTCTGGATGAACTGCAGAGAACTACAGCTGAGGTGGGAGAGTCTGTCCATAGGACAACAATCAGTCGTACACTGCACAAATCTGGCCTTTATGGAAGAGTGGCAAGAAGAAAGCCATTTCT